>NC_134710.1:252662591-253015091 GCF_043290135.1 Rhipicephalus microplus
TTCAACACTCATGACAAAAATTCTGCCACGTAATTTTCAAATAAATTCGGCAAGTATTCGGGTTACACAAGTGCGGGGCGCAAAACATTAAATGCGTCATTCCAGTTACACACCTACGACGTGAGTGGTTCCTCGTCCACGGTGATACAGTCACAACAACTAGATTTATAACCATGTTTAGCCGAGTTACAAGAGTAATGTTTGAAGAAACCGATGATACTAAAGCGTAATAGAAAACGATGCGAAACCAAAAGAGGCTGCACGAGTGCTGATTAAAAGTTTCGCGACAGCAAGCGCTGTAATTCTCCGATCATGTTTGGTCATAAATCGAACCATGTTCGCTTATCATTTCCCCGAGTGGAAGACGGCACAATCCAGATATATGTCGGCAGATGTCGACATAAAACTTCTTCCAGAACACAAACTATGCACAGCATGAAGCAATAGAAAAAGCTGTGTCTTCAGTTATGCGTGCCCTATACTATTCGCCCCCCCCCAACTTCGCAACTTTTCTTTATTTTTCTGTATATTGTAACAAGCAAAGAGGCACAGTGGATAAGCGTTGACCTCTCACTTGCTGACATTGTCATAAAACAGAAGAAATATTCGTAGTTTGACCTAACACATGCTAAATTGTTTGAAAACGCCACTCATCCAAGCACCAGCCAGTAGGACACTCCGCGCAGTCGGCACGCTCCAGAAAAAAGGGAGGCGCTGATTGGCAGTCCCGTCTTCTTCGACGAATGATTGGGTCTATAGGGAATCGAAATTTTATGCGTGTTCACTTTCTAAATGGTTATGTAAAAGAAAAGCGCCACCCAAAACTGTCTATCTCTAAAGGGACGCAGAAGCACTTTTATAAAAAAATGACTTTGGAGGGTGCACAGACAATTTGATCCTTGCTGAATTAAAAGTGTACGTGAAATTTTTCAAATGTTAACGCCAAAAGACTTTTCGGTGAAAAAACAGTGGCTGCGGTCTCCGGGCGTCTTGAGACGCCGAGTGAACACGGTGATGTCACAGTCATTATGGCGCGTCGTCTGTAACAGCAGCACATCTGAAGTGCCGCCTCGTCGATTATTTCCTGCTGCTACAGCCGCGAAAACAATTATGACATCCTCAAAAATATTTTAGGTCCTTTCTAAACACGATGTTTTATTGAATTTCAACGTTGCTTCAGTTTTTTTTTAGATGACAACTTCTCAGGCAGGCACAGGGTTGGTGCTATGGTAATAGAAGGCATAGGTTTTAGATAGCAAGAGAAGAGAGGGCGAAAAAAATGCCAATGCGACTCGTTCGACTCTCCTTCCCCGGCACGCGCCCGGATCAACGCAACGTGTAGCTGACCGAGAAAGTCAAGGTACAAGGAATGCGCACGAACAAACAGAAAAGTTGGGTCCTCCAAACTCACAAGTAGGTCCAGTTGAGCCCGATGTTTGCGCCACTTCAGAGAGTAGGAAGGCATCACAACATTGTAGCTGAGGAGAGTTGACTAGAAACATCGGGATCACAGCAAGCGTGATGCGGCAAGTATATCGCCAATCTTTGTGTTCGTCAAGAGGCCGATGTAGGTCGGTGGCGTCGAGGTTGTGAGTGGCGTGGTCGTCGAAGTCTTCGTGATGGCGGCAGCAGCCAGCAGATGCGATGAAGCACGTTGTGTCTGCGTCATCGTAGAGTGCGTAGTGATGACGCTCACAGCCGGTTCAGACGAGGACAAAGCCATCGCCGTCTTCGTGGGGACGACGGGCGCTCTCGATGTAGGTCGCAGGGTGACGTCCAAGGCCACGCCGCTGGTACCGACGAGCTCATTTCAGATATAGCCATTCATGATGGTCGTCGCACGACTCCATGCCACCTGGCGTTTCGCAAGGCTTGACGGCAAGTCACGGTGCTGTCAGAGGAGGCCATGGTGACCGCGGCCATGCGCTGGAGCTGCCAAGAAATGAAGCGCAGCTCAGTTGCGGATTGTTTTTCGCTACAATTTATCCATTGGGAATGTTGTGCTGCACTCGGCCCCTCACGTGTGTGACACCGCAGTGCAGGCACGGTTTGTCTCGCGAGCAGCTTGCGGTTCCTTGCCTGATGCGGTGGCAGCAGGAACACTGCCGGGGCTGGGGCGGCGAAGATGTAAGGCACGCGCAAAATTCGTAAGGGTCCTTTTTGCCGGGCAGCGGTAGGCATTGCGAAAAGAATTAAGATGGTGTTGTGTCCCTTGCAGGAAGTCAGGGCCATAGATGTAGATGAGGAAAGTCTGTTTTGCTTCTTCCCCTCGCTCGGAGGCAGGATGTTTATGGCGGTGTCATGGCTACCGGTCTCTTTCGATGGGGTTAGTTTTCGAGCGCGTGGGCGTCCGTGGTTCCTCCTGCTGCGTGGGCACCAGTGTGGATGCCAAGGTAGCCAGGACGGAATTCTGTTGATGTTTCTTCATGTGGCAGCATTTCGGCGACGCCATTTGTAGCCCTTAATATGGCTGCACGCAAAAGAGCGTTGAAGCGAATACGACGAAAAGGACAGCCACGCAAAATACACGCATCCTTTTCGCTTGCAATTGTATGTGCTTGCAATCGTGTGTGTCCGGTTTGAATGAGGCGCCGAATGCGCATTTTATAATTTTTTTGTTCTTTCATTATTCACTCTTTGTCTATATTTTTTTTCAAAAAAGAAAGAGGGTGCTATAGCGTTGTTTAATTTTGTCACGCCATTCTTTTAACGTTGCATCACACGCACGTGGAAGCTTTATGCGTGCACAGATGGGCATATATTTAGCGCGCATGACAGTTTAATTGTGCGATAACTCTACTCTACAGAAAACTGACAGCGCATGGTACCATATTTTTCTATTTTATTGATCTTTTTTATCAAGCTTCTTTTCTTTTTTGTAGAAGAAGAGGGTGTCAGGGAATTGTTTATCTTTTCCATGCAATTCGTTCAGTGTTTTCTCTCACGCACCTCAAGGTATGCTAATTGTGCGCGTGATGAAACGATGAATGGATGGCATTGAAAAGATAAACAACTCCCCTTACGCCCTATCCCTTCCACAAGAAGGAAAAGAAAATATATAAAAAGAGATCGATAAAATAGAAAATTTCATACCACGCGCAATGAATGTCCTGTTGAGTAGAGATATCGCACAATTCAACTGTCATTCGCGCTAAATAGATGCCCATCTGTGCACGCATGAAGCTTCCACGTGCGCGTGATGCAACGTTAAACGAATGACGTGGCAAGATTAAACAACGCTATCACGCCCTCTTTCTTCTTTATTAAAAATATAGACAAAAATAGAATGAGAAAATGGATAAAAAGATGATGCAATGCGCATTCGGTTCCTTTTGTAAACCTGAGTCTACAAGCGAGGGGACCGTACGCTTGCAAGGAAAAAGGAGGTTTGTATTTTGCGCGACTATTCTTTCTGTCGTATTCGCTCCAACGCCCTTTTGCACGCAGCCTTTTTTAGGACTACATATGGCGTCGTCGAAAGGCCACAGGAAGACGGAATATCAACAGGATTCCGTCCAGGTAACCTCGGCATCCACACCGGTGCCCAAGCAGCAGCAGGAACCAAGAAAGCTTGCGCGCTTGAAAAACAAACCCGATAGAAGGTGACCGGCCACCATGACACTGTCATCAACTACCATCCTACAAGCCAGGGGACGAGGCAAAACAGACTTTCCTCCTTTCGTGCTTTGGCTGTGACTTCTTGCAAGGGACAAACCAGCTTTGTTTCTTTCTCAACGCCTGTGGCCGCACAGCAAAAGGCAAAACACCCCACCCCAGTTTACGCGTGCCTTACATCCTCGCCAGCCCCAGCCTCTGCAGTGTTCCCAATGCCACCATATTGGGCACGCAAGCGCGACCTGCTCGCGAGACCCACCGTGCCTGCGCTGCGGCGTCATACATGCCAGAGACCGTGTGCAGCACAACATCCACGCTGCCAAAATTGTAGCGGAAAACAATCCGCAACCAAGCTACGCGTCACTTCTCGGCAGCTCCAGCCCAAAGCTGTGTTCTTCATGGTCTCATCTGACAGCACCGCGACTTGCCGCCAAGCCCTGTAGCCGTGCGAAAATCATGTTCCGCTCTTTCCGGAATCACCTTGTCGATAACAGTGGCGTGGCCCCGGAAGCCGTCCTGCGATCTACATCGAGTGTGCCGTCGTCTCCACGAACACGACGAGGGCTTCGTTCTCGTCTCAACCGGCTGTGGTCGTCGTCACTACGCACTCGACGACGACGAAGACACCACGTGCTTCATCGCATCTTCTGGCTGCTGCCGCCATCTCTAAAAGTTTGACGACCACGCCACCGGCACCCTCGATGCCACCGGCCTTCGCCGGCCTCTCGACTTAGATGAGTGGCGTTTTCTAACAATTTAGTATGTGTTAAGTAGAACTACTGGTATTTTTTTCTGTTTTATGACAATGTCAACCAGCGAGAGGTCAACGATGAGCCACTGCGCTTATTTGCTTGTTCTTAATATTACAGAAAAATAAAGAAAACTGGTGGTGGGGGGTGGGGGCTGTGCGATTACTATACGGCACGCATCACGAAACGTGCAGCTTTTGCTGTTGTTTCATGCTGTGCGTAGTTTGTGTTGCGTAACAATTTAAACGTCGACATGTGCCAACCTATACCTTGATTGGGCAATCTTCGACTCGGGGAAATGATAAGCTGACATTTTTCTATTTATGACCAAACATGATCGGTGAGTTACAGCCTTGTCTGTCGCGAAACATTTAACCACCACTCGTGTAGCCGCCTTTGTTTTCGCTTCATTTTCCTATTAGGTTTTAGTACCATGGGTTTCGTGAAACATCAGTCTTGTAGCTCTGCTCAACATGGCTATCAGTGTAGTTTATGTCACTGCATGAAAGCGGACGAGAAACCGCTCACTTCTCAGCCGGGTAACTGGCTTGACGCGTTTAAATTGTTTTGCCCTTAGGATTTGTGTAGCCCGAATACTCGCCAAAGTTTTCTTGAAGATAACTTGGCGGAATACTTGCCGCGAGTGTACAAATCAATATGGACAGGGGGATGCATTGTACAACCTGTGCGATATAGAAGCCGAATCGCGAAATCGAAAAACTGAGTTGGTCACTTCGTGTGTGAAGTATTTAGCAAAGGAAGACAATTTTTCGCGTCGTCAGGAACCGGGTCTGACAAGTTTTGCGATGTAGTACACCCCATTGGTAATATTTTCGTAGAGCGAAACATATTTAGAGCACGTTGTGGCGGTTGTTTCTCTATCTCTTAATTTAGCTAGTTACCTTTGGAAACGATGAGATGATTTCACATAGGCAGTACAACTTGGAGACAAACTACTTGATAAAATGAACAATATATGACTCTTCAGCCAATCAAAGGCTCGAGTCCGCTGGGAACCTCATCGGCAGAATAGTCAAGAACCGTAGTATACGTAAACTAGTAGCGTAACTTCCATACAGCTTCATGGATCCATTAGTCGGCGGCTCGTTGCAACGTTTGCCGTCTACGTAAACTACCAGAAAACTAAAATAAAATATGACGTCGCCACCAAAAGCAGATGTGACATAGCGCATTTGCCCTAATTGGTGCGAAATGTAATGTTTTCACTTGCCGACTATTTACTTGTTGGTAATGCGCATTTTTAATGAGGCTTGCTAATTCAATGCGTGAGAAAAAAGAAAACAAATGAAACCCTGTTCTTGAGGAAGCAAAACTGTTTGATTAGCTAAATGTCCAACAATACAATATGCACAAAAAAACACTTCGCAGGGGCAGTTGTGAGTCAAGTATTCACGTGCAAAGCAGTTCAAAAAGCTCACGTTGCCGAGCCATCAATCGTCTCTGCAGTGACACACCAGCTCTGGAAGTATAGCTTTGCCAGTCGTACAGTACCGCGTCTTGTTTCTTAGCATGTCGCGTTCACCGTCACCAAAGGCGAGGTTTAACAGGCCGTGCGCCAGCAAAAGCAGTCGCAAGAGCTGCTATCTACACATTCTAAAAGCTAGACCAGTTCAGCAAGCTAGTACATACTAATCACACGTGAAAAATAGGAAAACGACTGAGGGTGCGCACGAAATTACCACGGATACAAGAGCGATGCCGATACGGATACAAGAGATACAAGAGAGGATACAACGGATACAAGAGGATACAAGAGCGATGAAATCAAGCGAAGCGAGAACGCTCGAGCTTGAAATTCAAAAGCTCAATCTTCAGATTCTGATTGCAGGCTAGAATGAACGCGGAACGTCTCAATGGCACGTTGTCCAACTCTGGGTCGGAGACGGGGGATCAGAGGCGCCGGGGTTTCGATCCTGTTGAGCAATGTGCAAAAGTGCTAAAAGGGTTCCGCCTGCCGAGTGACGCGGATGTCCCATTATGGTTTGAGGTAGTAGAAAAACTTTTTGCTACTTACCAGGTACCGCACGAGAGCCGCGTGCATTTGGTTATGCCAGCGCTAACTGAGCGAGTCCGTTACCTACTGCGTAACCTCAACCCTGAAGAGAGTGCAGACTATGAGTCAGTTAAAGCAGCAGTGCTGACGGAACTGAAGCTTTCTCCGCCAGAGTACCTGCTGAGGTTCGAAAGAGCCGTAAAGCGTAAGAAAGAGACGTGGGCACAGTTCGCGTCCCGCGTGAAAACTTATTTCTCATACTACCTCCAAGTGAGAGAAGCCGACACGGTAGAAGTGATGGCAGAACTCATGGTTGCTGACCGCATAAAATCGGGCCTTACTACGGAGGGTTTTGAGTATGTGAGATTAAGGGAAGGCGAGGGATGGCTTAGGCCAACTTAGATCGCGAAAGGGCTCCAAACTTTCGAACAAGAGAAACGGAAAGGGCGTGCTTCAAAGCAACCAACTGTAGAAATGGGGCAGAAGCCGGCGACACGAGTTGAGAAAGGGGCTCTGAAATGCCACTTATGTCACGGCTCAGGCCATTTCGCTAAAGAGTGCCCGAAGGCTAGTAATAAGGAGAACAACACCAAGAAGGCTACCGAGCCAAAGCGGAAGGTTCAAAAGGTAACGTTATCCCACGAGACGGATACTGAAATGCCTTCTGGAGTACTTAGCGCAAAGGTGAAGTCTCTGAAACACGAGGGTGAAGGCACAGATAAACAGCAGTTAATTCCTGTATCATGTGCAGGCATATCCGCAGATGCGATTTTGGATACGGGGAGTGAGATAACCGTCATCCGGGAGAGTCTGCTTCCGCGAAGTGTTGTAGAGCTGTCTGGCACGGTAAGATTTGTGTCCGCTTTCGGTAAAACTATCGAGGCAAGGCTAGCTACGTTACCGGTCAAATTAAATAGCCCGCGAGAGGTTACGGAGCCTCAGAACGTCGACCTACTCTGCGCGTCAACTGATGAGCTTGTCGAGGGCACAGATCGTTTGTTGTCCAAGGACGATTGGAAACATTTGTTGAAGGCCAGCAGCCCTCTGGCATCCTGTCGAGCGCCGGCCGAGCCTGCTCACGAGGCGGAACAAGCAGTAGAGAAACAAAAGGTAGTTGCCTGCAATCTTACCTTGGAGGAGAAAGATGATTCTGGAGAAGAGGCGCAAACTGATGAAGGAAGGGAGGCGTCATTAGGCCAAAGAGTAGAGTTCCGCAATGTGCAGTTGGGCGACACTACGCTAAAGAAATGTTGGGAAGATGCGCGTAGTGGGAAATCCGGCAGGTTCATTTCAGACGGACTATTATACCACTGCGACTCAATAGCAGGCACTCGAGTGAGTCAGCTAGTTGTCCCCAAAGATAAGCGCACTGAGGTGATACACTTAGCACACGAGTCACTATGCGAGGGGCACTTAGGGTCAAAGAAAACAAGAGCTCGCATTAGGTATAATTTTTTTTGGCCGGGTATGGTGAAGGAGATATTAGAGCATTGTCGTTCGTGCCATGAATGTCAAATTCGTTCAGACAAGCGTCGCAGGGATAAAGTGCCTATAACTCCGCTCACTAGACCCGAGCACCCTTTCCAAGTTGTCAATGTAGATGTGATCGGACCCCTAGACACACCGTCCGCGAGAGGGCATAAGTACGCGCTGTGCTTAGTGGATCTTTGCACGAGGAGGCCAGACGTGATCCCACTGCGCTCTTTGACAGCTAAGGCGACTTGTGATGCACTGATTGAGATATTCAGTCGCACAAGCGTTCCGGAGATGTTCTGCTCCGATCAGGGCACTAATTTCAAATCGCAGCTCACGCAAAGGATGCTGGAGAAAATAGGTTGCATGCCAAGATTTTCAACCCCAGAACACCTAGAGAGTAATGGAGTTGTAGAAAGGTGGAACCGAGTACTCAAAAACATGTTGTATCATGTCAATCAAAGAGACTCCAAGAATTGGGACAAATTGATCCCAATGGTTTTATGGGCTTATCGGGAAGTCCTCCATGAGGTAACCGGAGTAGCTCTACTCCGTCTATTGTGTGGAAGGAATCCCACGGGACCGCTTCTAATACTGCAGAACACTTGGACGGGAGAAATGCCAGTGCCCGCAACATTGAGAGAAAACCCCGCTAAGTATTTACAACTTAAGCAGCAGCTCGAGACGGCCGCTAATATAGCTGAGCTAACTAGTGCAACTCATCAGGAGAGTTACGCCAGTGCTTATAATCGAAGCAGCAGGCTCAAAGCTTTTAACGTTGGCGACCAAGTTGTGGTTTTCGACAATGATCGGAGTGGTAAAATGACACCTAAATGGCTAGGCCCATTCACAGTGGTTGGACGTGAGCGCAAACATTCTTACCGCGTAGAAACATTTGAGGCAAAGGTGAAAAGTGTCCACGCCAACAACATTCTACCTTACTATGCAAGAGTCAGTCATATTGTAGTCGTCTTCGATGAGGACCATGATTTTGGGGAGGTGGAATATGCCCCACAGCCAACCACTGCGAAGCGGGAAGAGCTAGTGGTAACGAGCGAGAAGGTTGCTCACCTTGATGCTGATGCGCAGGCGGAAATACAGGCGGTGTTCCAAAGACATCGCACACTCTTTGATGGCACTCCGGGTATAGCAAAGGTAGATGAACATAAAATAGAAATAGAACCGGGTCACCAGCCAAAAAAGGCGTTTCCGTATCGCGTGCCGGAACTATTAAAGAAAGAAGTCAGCCGGCAAGTTGACGAACTTTTGACTTGGAAGTTAATCTACCCCACGGAGAGTGAGTTTGCACACCCGGTAGTATGCGTCGGAAAAAAAGATGGGACTATCTGCATGTGTGTGGACTACAAAGCGCAAAATGCCGTCACCATAGCGGATGCGTTCCCGATGATAAATCCCCAGGAATTGATTTTCCGAGTAGGCAGAGCGCAGTTCATTACGGTAGTGGACCTTAGGCGCGGGTACTGGCAGGTACCGATGGAAGAAAAGAGTCAGAAATTCACCGCATTTGTAACGCATGAAGGTCAGTTTCATGGAAAGTAATGCCTTTCGGGCTGAAAAATTCCGCGGCAACCTTTCAAAGAATGGTGAACAAACTCTTGTCGCAACATCAAGTGTATGCCACGGCATACCTAGATGACATTGCTATTTTTTCTAGCACTTGGGAGGAGCACTTAAGGCATCTCGACATTATTCTTAAGGTCTTAGATAAGACGGAACTGAAAGCCAGCCCGGGGAAGTGTCAGATTGCGCAATCCCACATACATTACCTGGGGCATATTGTCGGTTCAGGAACACACGCACTAGACCCAGAAAAGATAGCAGCAGTTAAGAACTTGGTACCACCGCGCACCAAAAAGGAACTACGCAGCCTGTTAGGACTTTGCGGCTACTCTCGAGAGTACGTCCGAGGATATGCAGAGGTGACGAGCCCGCTCACGCTGTTAACAAAGAAAGCGGTACCTAATAAGATACCCTGGCCGGAGGAAGCTCAGCCGGCATTTGAGACTCTCAAACGATCTTTGTGCGAGGCCGTGGCGCTAAACACCCCTGAGCCATATCAGCCCTACTGGCTTTTCACAGACGCATCAGCTACGGCGGCGGGAGCATGTTTGGTACAAATTTCAGCCGAGAGAGAAGAAAAGCCTATCGCCTTTGCAAGCCACCGCTTCTCACCGACCCGGATGCGTTGGTCGACAATTGAGAGGGAAGCGTTCGCAATAATATGGGCCTGACTAATAGTTTGACTGAATAATAGTTTGACTACTGGCTTTTCGGTGCCATAGTAAACGTCGTTTCCGACCACAATCCGCTGCCGTACCTTACAACTTCGACTCCGCACGGGGCGAAATTAACAAGATGGGCGCTGGCTTTACAGCGATATCATGTGTCGGTACAACATCGGAAGGGAGTATGTAACGGTAATGCGGATGCGTTATCTAGGCTTCAGAATAGTTCATGGAAGCCATCAGAATAACAGTGCCATGCCAACTGGGGGGGGGGGGGGGAGTGAATGTTCCTGCCCACGTGCTGCTGTATATTGTGGACTGTGTGATTGACAATTCAAGAAACAGACACTAGTGATCTCACTGCTTGAAGCAGCAACGCTGTACTTGATTGTTTAGCATGTATTTGTTTTCGTTTAGTGTATTCTCCTGTAGTGTTGACTTGCAATTGTGTTTGATGCTTGTGTACAACTGTTGTGTGGTTAGAAAATCCGGTGACTTATTCGCGGCAGTGCTTTCTCGTATCACTGAGCGTAAGACAGCCCAGTATACTCTTTTGGGGGGATGTGTTATGTTTTGCTGCTCATAAGTTGATCGTGCGGATGGGACAGCACCAGAAGCTACGTTATTCAAAGCTTCTTTCTCGGATCTCTCTCCTTTGATCCTTTGAGCATGGGACGACAGCGCGGGAAGCTAGGTTATACAAAGCTTCTTTCTCGACTCTCTCTCGGTATGCCCGTGTAACTATACATTACTTATCCTCTGGAATGCAAACTACGTCCGTCTCCTCCGCTGCCGGGGGCGAACACACAATGTGAAACGAACCCGCTCTGCCAACCGGCCTGGAATGTTTGTGGTTTAGAGACAAGTCGCCGCTGCCGGGGGCAAACGCACAATGGGATTAAGCGACCCCGTCCTGCCTCCGCTGCCGGGCGCGAGCTCAGAGGGAGTAGGCGACACGCTCTGCCCTGGCGATCGGCTCAAATTCGCAGCGATGCACGACCCGAGCAAAAGGAAAGCGGAGAAAGTCAAAGGCCGCTTGCTACCTGCGGGGGCAATGACGTTCCGCACGCAATCATTCATTTACCGACTTTGGAGGTTCGTCTCGGCTCGCTGGGTGCGGGAAAGGGCATGAATGTACCGGGTCTACAATGCCGATATCTCTCGAGCGTTAGAATTCCTGAGCGCGCGGGAGGTGGAGAGAGAGAGAGAGAAAGATGGGAAAGGGTACCAAAACGCCTGTTTAAACTGTAGAAGCGCTGCTGTCGAGAGTAAGGTCAGCCCAGTAGGGAGTGACTTAATCTGAGTGGAAACAGATTGGATGAGAGAATGATGAGGCGGACCAGCAGTGGCCCCCTCCTCTTTTTCTTTTTTTACCGCAAGATGCTTAAGACTGGAGGGAATCCGTTTCTCTTCAGTCGAGGCTGCAATCGCTTAACTGATAGATCAGTACGACTCCGTACGATGCAACTTTTGTCTGGGCCGTAACCACTTGGTGGTCGAACAGTGAGACTAAGTACGTTGTATGTAGTAACAGTGTTCTAGACTCTAACTTAAGAAAAGTTAAGTAGAAGAGTAAGATGCTGTTGATGTCTGTGTTATCATGAGTGTGCTTCGGCAAGTTGTACATATGACTGTAAATATTTCGCTGTTATATACCTTCAAGTTTTCATTACCTCTAACCTGCCTCCTGCTTCATCGACGCCGATCATCTCCTTGACGGGACTTCAATCCATATCAAAGAGATCAACGAACGAAAAGGAAAACTTAACTGTAGGCTTTCATAACTGAGGGCACATAATTGACAGTTATAAAGCAGGGCTTACCTGTAGGCCCAAAAATTGTATTGTGACCCGCTACGGTGGTCACGTGGCACTGGCCTGCTGAGGCAAACGGCGAGTGGTCGAATCGCAACCGCATATTAGATAGAGGCCAAAATGGTTCACACCAATGTTTCTAATTTAGAACTAGGCGCACGTTAATTACCCCCAAAATGTCAAAATTTCCGAAGCCCTTCTCTACGGCATCTAATATATTCATATGGTTGTCAGACCCAAAATTTAATAATCCTAATGCCATTCTACTAACCGTCAGGTAAATTTCTCGAGCAGTGACATAGCGGATTGAACTTTGAATACGGCAAATTCATGCACAAGTGCGCATGCACAGAGTTTCGATTCACCACACGCATTTTCTTTCTTTCATTTCTCTACGCAAATGTTCACATGATGAAACGAGTAATCAATGATGCGGAAAGGGTAAATTACCCTACTTTCTCTTCTCTCCACTTTTTCACTAAAACAAAGAAAAAGAATACATAGAGTGGGGGCAAAAAGAAAAGATGTTAGCGTGCGCACTTGGTGCCACAATTGAAGCCGTGTGCGCACGCATGAAGATTTTGGTTTGCTATACGTTGATGTGCACGAGACAAAATGTAGAACCAATTATGTCGCAAGAGTAAACGACGGCCATCTTTTTCTTCTTTTATTTCATTTCCCCAGGCAAAAGACGTAAAAAGCAAAAAGATTATGTCATCAGCAATTTTGAGGTGGTATCTCCCTTTTAGTACTGACTGAGTGCTTTATTAGAAAGATCGGACAAGAATCGGCGCATTCTGCATACTATTGGCGATAGTATACAATCAGCCGTTCTACACAACTAATATACTCGTCTATGCAACTAATTATCCATCTCGCCGAATCATAATCGAAAGCTTTTGCAGCGCGTTAAATTCTGTTTGCTGCAAACTACGTTGGTGCGTCACTATCGTTCACTCTTCTCCGACAGAACACATACTGTGTTTCTTCGTTTGGGCGCAAAAGCACGAATGATCATAACATTTACGTATGAATGTCGGCATGCTAACGGGCTGGCGCCCACTGTCGACCGCGTAAGTAACTTTCTTTAACGGGTCAAACATCTGTTGCGTGATATTTTATAACAAAGTGGCACACTTGTGACCAATGTATATGAGGAATAACATGATTTCCGTTAAATGCTATTATAACCCGCCACAATGGTCTAGTGTTCAAGGCACTCGGCTGCTGTACGTACCACAAGTGGTGAGGTTTATTTCAAGCGAGAATATAGAGCGAGATGAAATTGCTTCAGGCCCGTTTGCTTAGATAAGGGGCACACTAATAACCCCAAATATTTGAAATTTCCGAAGTTTTTCTTAACGGCATCTCTCATTATTTTATGGACGTTAAACTTCAACAATCATTATTCTGAATGCTATTCTACTAACCGGAAGTAAACTCTGTTGAGCAGAGATATCGCAATATCGAACTGTCATGTGTGACACATTTGCAGACGCGAGCGCGCGTATCAAGCTTTTGATTCACGGCGCGCATTGTACTTTTCCCCTTATGTTACGGCTGGGCTGGACGCCAGACCTTAATCACCGGTTGCGTGACATGGTGTCGAGCGGAGGTGTTGTCTACCAGAAGCCCAAGGATGTCATGGACATTAGGCCGAGGCCGAGAGAGGCATTCGGAAAACCTAACAGTGGTTTTGGGACGTTAAACTCCACAAATCAATCAAACCTAACAGACGATTTTCAACATCATGGAAGATAGAAACGGATACTTCCGAACGATTCGTCGACGAGTTACCGCTCGCTCGCTCACTCGTGAAATATCCGTTGTTATCTACAGTGCGAGTGCCCTTAAAATACAAAAGCCTAATCCCACCCTGAATGTCAGCATTTTTTACGCCCAAATGACAGAGTCGCGATTGGTGCCCACTTCACCCGCTTCTCTTTATTACAGAGCCGTTTTGCAGGATGAGAGGGTGTTGAACCTCGTTCCCTTGCACGAACCAGGCGAGCGAACCTATATCGACGAGTGGTTGGTCAGCCTAATGCAGGCGACTAATTGGAAATATGTGTGTCACAAACACACTTGGCACTATGCATTCGCTGTCTCTCACCATTTCTGCCGCTCACACAATAAACGTGCTTCAAGTTCAGCCGACAAAATCAACCCACCACATATGCCAACGAGAAAGGCGACAAGGTTTCGTAGAAAACCTGGCCGGTCTAGAAGTATTCTTCTTGTTTTGTAACAATGACCATAATCTCTAATTCAGGTGCTGGATAATGAACTGCACACAGGCGGTGCGCTCCTGCGTACTGACTAAAATCCTGTCTATAGGGAGCCCAGCAGAAAAAAAAATAGCCGTGACATCCACCCGGCACGAGTGTCACGCATACTGACGGTAAGAGCAGGCGCATGAAAGTAAAAAAGGTGCAGAGCCGCCGTCTCCGTCGCGCCAGCCTAGCGTCAGCAGCCGGCATCAACTTACGGAGAACGCTCAGCCACAAGCGTGAGCGCGCAATAAAAAAGCGAATCGCCCAGCCTCTTTCCCCTCACCCTAGCTGGGCGCCCAGCGTTGGTGGGACGTTCATCGTCGCCTGCATGCCGTGGCATTTGTGCGTCGCCCTTTCATCCCACTCCTTTGTGATGGTCGTTTTTCTAAAAGATGGTCTGAGACAGAAACATTTTCCAGTGCTGTATGGCACACTTTATTCAAAATATGATGCATCTTTCTGCATTTGGGCATGCACTGCGATCTGCAGTACCATTGTTACTCTTTTGACTTCAATAAAAGAGTACAAACAACTTTCTGTTCATCACTTCTCGAGGTATGACACTGCGTCATGCACTAAATAAAAGAGTAATAGTGAATGTGCGACAACTTTCTGAAACACTGGCCTATGTGTGTTCATGCTCATGTTCTACCAAACAAGTTGAACTGATGATTTTAGGAAAGCACGGTAAAAAAGAAACAAACCGAAGGCCGCGAGACAGAAAAAGATCAAAATTGAAAATTCATTGGTCGATCTTTGATTGGTGGTTGCGTAACTTGATGATGAACATCAAGTACAGAAGTCAGGTGCAGAAGTCAGCCGGAGAGCCCCGCTGCGGTGGTCTAGTGGCTAAGGTACTCGGCTGCTTACCCGGTCACGGGTTCCAATCCCGGCTGCGGCGGATGCATTTCCCATGAAGGCGAAAATGTTGTAGGCCCGTGTGCTCAGATTTGGGTGCATGTTAAAGAAACCAAGGGGGTCGATATTTTCGGAGCCCTTCACTAAGGCGTCTCTAATTATGATATGGTGGTACTTGGACGCTAAACCCCACATATCAATCAATCAATCGAAATGAGCAGAATAGCGTATGTCACCGACATTTGCTCACTCTTTTGAATATTAAGTACAGTTCTCATATTCCAGCATAATTTTGTAACGGTGAATCATAACCAAGACGACCAGTGTACTGCTGTGGAGGTAATGTACCAGCTATAAAAATCCCCATTATTTAAAGAGCAACTGTTAGCAGTAAGAATAAATATTTTGAGGTTCGTTCTGCACCATTTCTTGACCCCAACTGCATGCCGACGTTCGCGTAAGAGATGTGCAGAGGCATTATTTATTTGGAGGAAGACTGAACTGTCCGTCGCTACTTTGTGTACGTCATACTTGACCTTCGCGCGCGTTTCGGCATTCACTTGAACAAGGATGTGATACTTAATAAAGTTAGGAGAAGGCACTCGCCATATATCGGATCAGTTAAAGAATGAAAATAAGTAAAAAGCACTTTATATGGCGAAATATTGTGCATAAATTTTAATTGCAGAAATAAGTACTTGTTGAAATGCTAAAAAGGTGCTGCTGCCCCAGCGTGAAGGTCACGGCAGTTCGCGCGTACGAAATGCAAATGTTAGAGTAGGCACGCTAAAATACCCATGCAATGTTTACGAGCGAAAGCGAATTGTCTTCAAACAGCTGAAAATAGGCTACTGTCACTGACACTCGTGTACCTCCCGACACAAATCAGCCGAATTTCTCACAGCACACGCACGTGCGAGAAACCTACGCAGGTTTCGACAGCCGAACATAGCCTCGTCCGCGAATTTTGGTGAGCGTAACACCCGCAGTTCACGGAGATGCACTAAAACGACGCACAAATGCATGTTAATCGTTCTTGCGGAATGGCGCACTATAAACCGAAGTCGGAGGCGAAAGCGCTCACCGTGGTAGTCTCGAATTTATGAAGCCCTAAATACTATTCGCTGATCAAATGCATGTACATGGCACAAAAACAGTTCAAGGTTCCGAAGACGGTTTGCAAAAACCAACTTGGTAGATATATACCCACAAAAAGACTCACCGCAACCCGGTGGCGTTGTGGCGCAATGGGTAAGACATCTGCTTCACGTGCATGCGGTCCCGAGTTCGATTCCATGGCTGTGCTTTGCATGTTTATCTCGCATATATAGGTAATTATGACACTACTGGTATTCTAAATACCTGTAGTCGTAATATCTCCCACATTCTCGGCATGAAATCACTCTGATAAGCGTAGATTAGTACTTTTTATCCGCCACCGCACCAGAGCCGGGCCGCCTATGGAAAGTCAGGCCTAACCACAGGCCATATCTTGCCAGGAAAAATTTGACCAAAAATCTCGGCTGATCTTCGTCGCAGATATTTTGAAGGCCACTTAAATCGGGCCGGTTTCTCTGCATCACGGCTACGAAGCCGCCTAGATGCGGTGATAATTTGACTCGTTTTTCTGCCTGCGGGCGTGTAGTCTAGCCAGGGTTTGATTTAGAGTGTAACTTAACGTGCGCGTGATGAAAAGATGAACGGATGGCATGGAAAATATAAAAAATTGCACGTATGCCCACTCCCTCCTACAAAAAGAAATAGAAAATCAATAAAATAGATCGATAATACAGCAAAATGGTACCATGCGCACTCGGTGTTCTGTAGAAATATCTCACAGTAGGTGACCAGTAAAAGAGCGAGGGATTGTGGGATCCACCGTCTCCTACCGGCTTCCGGTTCGAGAAAAGTACACGACAGGGAACCGCTTCACCGCAAGCCTCAGATTATTCGAGATTCAGGCATTCGGCCGCCCGTTTATATTCATCTTGAGAAACCATGGTCGGTTGTTCAGCCGTTGGTTGCTCCTACTCGAGCGTGAAAGGCAAACGCAGGTATAAACTCTATGGAACGAAGAAAAAAAATTGGGTGGGCCATGGCTGTGAAGAGAGCCACAGCGAAAGGTAGCTTTTGAGTACGGAACGTTGAAGCCAGAGTGTGCGAAAAGTATTTCATCACATGTACGTGTGTACTTCACGCTAAAAAATCGCTTATGCATGAATTTGCTGCGAATAATATATTGAGAAATAAATTGTCGCTCAGGCACCTAGCAAGAATATTATGGGAATGCACGGGCGAAATATACATGCCATACGAGATGAGCGCCGGCAAGTGCACCCATATACATGACAAAAAACGAGAAAGTTTCATTCAAGAGTAAGTTTACACGTAGCGCTGGACGAGTCCATCTGCGTTTATCTGGGTCAAACTGTGCAGGAGGACGGCCCATAAAGAAAGAAGTGCGTTAAGCAAGCGCAGGGTTTTGATTATTCGGTGCCGTCTATGTCTGACTGTATTGTTTATGTGCCACCGTGCCGTGCAGCTTTACCAAGATCAACGTTCAAGTAAGCATCTGGCTACGACTAAAAAATGCATCTTATAATGCGCTGAAGGCTACAAAAAAATATCTCAACGCGCTCAATAATTGTTGCGCTTCATGCCGATCGTAGCACTGCTACACTCATCCCCATTCCCTGAGATCTTTAAAATGGAGACTTTTTATCCGCAGTACCATATCATACAAGAAAAACTGATGATATGTGGGGTTTAACCTCCCAAAACCATCATATGATTATTAGAGACGCCGTAGTGTAGGACTCCGGAAATTTCGACTACCTGGGGTTCTTTAACATGCACTCAAATCTCAGCACACGGGCCTTCAACATTTCCGCCTCCATCGGAAATGCAGCCGCCGCAACCGGGATTCGATCCCGCGACCTGTGGGTTAGCAGCCGAGTACCTTAACCACTAGACCACCGCAGCGGGGCAAACAAGGAAAACTGTTTTGTGTATCGACTGATCTGCTAGCCAAACTGACAGCACCCCTCCCCGAGCAGCACAAAAGCGTTGCAGATTGTTTTCGTGCGACAAAAAAGTTTCCGGAACCGTTCATGGCTTTCGTAGCTTGTCATCGTCACAGTGACGGTTGGCGAAAAAAAAATTTCTAAATCACTGACATTGCACGGCGAGGTGCTTTTTTCGACGGAGCAGTACAAAAATGTGCGCGTGCCGCTGCTAACCCGTGTGGTGCGTCGAACCGGAAGCCGTCGTATCCCGTAGTTTCCCGCAATTGCCCATTTTACCAGTCACCTATTGAAATGTCATGCGCGCTAAATACGTACCTATATGTGCACGCGTGAAGCTTCCACGTGCGTGTGACAAAACGTTAAACGAATTACGTGGCAAGGTTCAGCAGCGCTATTGCGCTCTTTTCTTTTTTAATAAAGACATAGACAAAGAGTGAATGATAAAGTGAATAAAACGATGATACAATCTGCATTCGGTTCCTCATTTCAACCCGAGTCAACACACGAAAGGTGCGCGTGATTGCAAGCAAAAAGGACGTGTGTGTTTAGAGCGACTACCATTTCCATCATATTCGCTCTAACGCTCTTTTACACGCAAACCTTTTAAGAGCTACTGATGGGGTCCCCGAAACGCCGCCGCTAGACAGAATAAAAACAGGACTCCGTCATGGTAACTTCGGCAACCACACCGGTGCCCACGCAGCAGCAGCAACCACACACTAAACCAATTCTGACCCTTAAGGGTGTAAATGAGCTTGTCGCCAGACGAACACCCTTTGCTCCCTATTGGGTGTTCAAAAAAGGGTGCTGAGAAAGGGTGCAGAGCTCAGCACCCTTAAGGAAAGGGTGCAGAGCAAAAATTTTGAAGGGTGTAATGAGTGCACCCTTTAAAAAAAGGTGCTGTGATGTCATAACACCCTTTCAAATGGGTGCTGGAAGGGTGCTCCACATCGACGTACCAGTGGGCCAAATCTAGGGTTGACGCTGGAGATGGCTAAAAATGCAGATTGCTGTATACTCTGTAGACCATGCTGAGTGACAGCCTACATACAGTTTGTTAGTACTTGAACACATGTACTAAGTCGTCCATTCCACCCTGAACACGTGCACCATGCACGCGGCCGGCCCTCCACAGAGTGCCTTCCGCAGGCGCTTATGAAACTAGCACTGAAACACAGCGACAACTCTAGGTGGGGCTTTTGCATCATCGTCTTTTAAAACACAGTGTCTCTGCAGTGAAGCTACTGGTAAGTTGGCTCCAGTGTTTTGCTTTCTCTATGTGTAGGCAAATAGAGAATCCGGCACTGTTATCGAGAAGTGCTGCAATTGTGCCTTACCCTGTCCAGGTGCTGTTCATGTTTTCGTTTTTGGCTGCTCTGGATAGAACAAGCTGCACTTCTAAAGAACAGTGTCAAATTTTAGATAAGCTGGTACTGTTGCAAGAGCAAAGTTAGCTTCACCACAAAGGAAGTGTGATTTGGCGAAACCAAGTTCTCCAGCAGTCAACAAAGTGGAGGCCCACTTACAGCTGTCTGTACGTTTGTGTACTAGTTACCAAAGTGCTCTCGAGAAGCGCTCGGCAGAGTGCCGGATGCATGGTGCAATGTTCAAGGTGGAAGTAGACAATATGTAAATATATACCTTAAAGCAAGCTATATTGAATAAATATGTGTGTTTTAATAATCATGAAATTGATCCCAGAGTGCGTATATGGCCTGTGCTACGCATTTTTGGTCCAGAATGAATGTAATCTATTCAAGGCCCCTTGCTGCACACATGCATGCACAATTTATGGATGCTTGGTCATCATACAAACATGCATGCCTGCAAATTAAAAATTCACATGTTTCGAATACTGGTGATTATTTCAAATGCCATATACTCACTTTGAAAGACACACAGATAATATGCACTAAATACAGAACCTTACCACATTGCGCTCTTTTAAATTATGTGTAGCAGACGTGAGCTTTTATGCATGTGAGAATGCAAGATATTAGGCCCCAACAAAAATTTATGACAAATAAATTAACATGATGCCAATAGTCACTATTTTATTGTACATAGCATACAACCGAAAAAGATTGACAATAGTAAACATGAGCTATGACCTTCTGCATCGATTGTAATGGTGAGATCTTTGTGAGTGAGATCAATCTTCTGTTTTTTCAAATCTTTTTTCTTACGAGTAGACATCTTTTTTGTGACGAGACTTCTTTTTTAACTTTTAGCATTCTGACTTCCCTCCTTGCATAGTATGTAACAAATAAATTATTTAGAACAACAAAATATAAGTTAGAGGCACCAGCAGTCCAAAGGCGCTTATTGAGGGTGTTGCCGGTGCCCACAAAATTGAAAAAGAAAATAGATAGGAGAGTAGGTGTGTGGTAAAACATGTGGGCTTATATAACATGCTTTGGTCATCATGCTAAAAGCCTTGACTACAAACTTGCTCAAGGCCTATTTACAGCTCTCCTTTTATATATGTGTGTGTGTTTCTAAACTTGTGTGTTACAAAATCACAAATATTGGCAAAGTAATGCAAGTGGTGTTGGATTAATATAATGTGATCATTCAAACACTTGCACAATCCATCTTCAGCTGCCCAGGCGACTTTGGTTCCTTTTACAAAAGTGTGGTCAGGGTGCTCCTTCTCTACAGCACATCCGCACCCGGAAGCCTAAAATAAAGACAGAAGTAATCACTAAGAGTTTCACAAGACAGACTGTCCAAGATACAATATGCGTTGTCATGCTGGAGTGTTCTTAGTTCGATGTGAGTAGAAGTCAGCATCAAAATTCGCTTTGTTTTCAACGGAAAACATGCTTGTTGGAGGTCCCCCAGGCAAAAAACTGTGTAAACTACTTGACAGTACCTATGGGCCTACAGAGGGTAGCACGTACAACAGATTTCACATAAAAAACAAACAGCATAGTAGAAAGGAAATTTATACACAAGAAACATCTGAGCAATGATTCAGCATGATGCACACGTGAAACATGAGTTAGGTTTGAGTAAAAAAGCTATTCATCAAGTGATTGCGCACATCCGATTTGAACAAATCGAAGAAGGCACTGAAGTTAATTAGGGTTTTTAAAGAATCGTAAAGTGCCAATAAGCAATATTCTAGTCTAGCTCTACAATAGTGTGTCATGTATGTAGTACTAGTATTTGCCTGTTAGGTATGCTGTAGTCATGAACATATTCAGTTTTCCTAATACCTAAAACTTATTATGTTGCAGTCCAGCTGTTCATGTTCAATAAATAATTGTTTATGATAGCATTTAGGTTACAAAATTGATGCTAAAAATTTGGCAGACCCCACATACTTTGGTAATCGATGTTATGCAAAACATGCATAACATGTATTTTAATTTTTTTATTGAGCGTTCTTATGAAGTGGAGCTCAATATAAGTACAAAGTCTCGCACACACATACGTTAAACAGCGGCATATGTTTCATTTGTTATGGGGAGATGTCACACCTTTGACAACATTAGCAGTTATTTGCTGTTTCGTAACGATGCCAACAGAAATATGGATATTAGCCACACTAGAAGTGGTAGGCTGGTATGAAGCACTGGTGTTTGCGCTGGCACTCGCGCCGATGGTAGCCCTCAACACTGCTACACAAATACTTCACAGGATGGTGCCCGACTACAATTGACTTTGACTCGACCTCACGGCTGCATCATAGGAGTGCACATGTAATAGTTATAAAACTTGATAGCCAGTACTGCAACGGTAGTTGATGTTACACAAACATTTGAGACTATTTGGAAAGTATAACCGAGGCCGGGCATGGCTATATGGTAGAATACTTAATTACCAAGCAGAATACTAGGTTTGGATTCCTGCTAGGACACTTGACTTTATTCTTTGCATTCATTTGGTCAATGCTGCCTATGTCAGCTTTTTAACATGATAGCGTTGAAGAGCTCGTGTCGCAGAAAACCCGCCGCCGGCGTCTGCCCCGTTAGTTGTGAGCGAAAAATCGACTGTGCATCTGTGACCGAAAAATCAAGTTACCTAGTTTCCAGAAACTCAAAATTGCTACTTATGACCTAATGGAGGCACGCTAATTGCTGCAAAACGAAACCCCCAAGTTGACTACTAGACACTCAACACAGTGCTTAACACACGGAAGTCTATTGACATCGGCCAAAAATTAACGTTATATGTACAGCGCTATTCCATTTCCCCATTTCATGAACTACACAATGCCATGATAATTGTACCCTGGTATTTTTGGTGGGCTATATCGCACAAAAAATACAAGGATTATGTCAAAAGAATGGCATCAAATTTTACCGTCATGTCATCGAAATAGAGACACAGGCTACTAGTCTTATTTATAATGCTAAGAGCATTTAAGGTAAAGGCATTGAAGGTAGCTGGTGGCCTTTTTCACTATCTAGGTATCAATTTTTCACTATCTAGGTATCAAAATTCTGCCATGTCAGTCATAGTTTACTGACATTGCAAGCTCAAGAAAAGTGTGGCTCTGAAGGCATCAACACAGCATTTTGCCAGATCTTTTAAGAAGGCAGTCTTTAAAATTGCTAATGTTTCCAATTTTTTTTGCTATAAATTTCGTGCTTTGCATTCAAATGTACCTCCATCCAACTTGTTTTTTTTTGCATTCGTGCTCTCACTAACTGCTTACCTTGTCTTGTCAAGTGTTCGTTGACATAAATAGGACTACTTGATCTAAAAGGAAAGGCCACTGTAGACAGACGTAAGTTTTTTGTCTTATCCAGAACATTTCATTTGTAACATCGTTCATAATGCACTATTATTTTTTTTCAAACTAGGCTTGTTTGTTCCTACTCTGTCTGCAGTGTCAATATCATCACGAGTAATGGTTTTTTCATCATCGCCCAAAAATTTCGGACAGCGTCAAAAGAAAACCCTCATCTGGGACGCCTTTGATGTCGGATAGTTCAACCTTGAATACAGTGTAAATTCTTCAATTTTCATCTGAAGTTGCTTATTTTCACCTGGAAGTTTTTGTGCCTGTTTCAAGGTGCGACAGGCTTTTCATGCAAAGCCTTTATTTCTAAAGAGAGCGCGTTGACACTGTCACCACCTTCATTCCACACTTCTTGAAGGACCAAAGTTCAGTATGAATTTTGTGCTTGAAATCCTCTGTTTACCATGACAAACAATTCACAGGAAACATTGGTACTCTTGCTTGGCAGGAGTGCATGCAGTAATACTAACACAATTAAAGCAGGAAATAAGTGTCTCACCTGTGCAAAAATTATTTTGGCAAGCACTGTGAAGACCACTCACACTGCTGCCAAACTGAGGAGAATATGAAGAGCACTTCATATAAGTAGGCAGCGTCCAGTAGCTTGGTGAGGCACAGTGCATAAGCAGGTTGAACAGAGCTGATGCTTGAAACAATGGTTCAGAGTTCGCTGGTGCTTGGGCTCCTTGACCTTGTCAGGAAATTTCCTTGAGCAGCCTCACTCAAATGAAATGACAGACCGTGCCGAAGAATTTCTGCACCAGTGCAAAAAAATTATTTTAGTGAGGTTTGTCTAGACTGCATGCGCTGCTTGCCGAATTGCAGTGAATGGCTAGAAACGCATGGCCAACATATATTTAGTGGCACGCAACTGAGAAATACAAAAAGGGCATGCTGCAGTATAAATACAACGAAAAACATGCTGCTGCAGAGCTTTTCATGTCGATGTCATACATGTGAATTTTCATTCACCTTTATAGCTCACTCATGCGCGAAGATGAAGTCAGAACTTTTAGATGAAGACCCCTTTTAGCTGTATCGACTGCACGTAATTAAGAGATAAGCATGCGTGAGTAATGCTGTTGCCTGCAATTGATAAATTCTTTTCTTGAAGCTGACCAAATATATGCACGAGTGCATCCATAGAGGCACATTTGCATTTCTGTAGTTATGATACCCATGTGATGTGTTTCTTAAGTAAATGCCATGCAATATGCACCATATGAATATTTTATTCCGTAAAATTGCAATACCACTACATATACATGTCCATATGCGCATATGCATCCACTGCAGATAAAGCATAAAATTAAAGCAATACTGACACATGAATTTTTAACCAAGGTAGTGGAGGGCTCCAGAAATTTCGACCACCTGGGGTTCTTTAACGTGCACACAAATCCGAGAACACAGGCCTACAGCATTTTCACCTTTATCGAAAAAGCAGCCAGCAAGGCCGGAATATCATCCTGCGACGTTCGGGTTAGAAACCGAGTACCTCAGCGACCAGACCACTCCGACAGGACTTCAATCTCTCTGTTCCCCCGTGTAGGATGATAGACCGTCTTTGCTGGTCTGGCTAACCTCCCTGCCTTTCCTCCTCTACCATTTATTCTCATGAGTTCAATGAATAAAGCTTCGTTCAAACGGCTAACATTCGGACGTTTATAATTTGCCTGAAATTGAGCTCACTAAATGAATATTGTGTGCTGCTTCATAGTGATCATTGATCTAAATTGTTCTGGTTGGCTAAAAAGGCACTACTCCTCCCTTCTAATCAAACAGCACAAGCTGTCTAATGACCATAGGGGAGTAAAAGTGGAAACGCTAAGACAAAACATCAATCTTGAACCCCATGCCATCACAATGAAGCAGGCAATCTTCTGCAATATTGACCGGCAACCAGGATCTCGGACACTGCAGATAGCTACATAACGTAATGGTTTCCCAACATGACGTAAAGGCAGCAGAATCACATATTGCCTAACCTGATTCATTATGATAACGATGAGACAATAACGTTATTGGCCTCTGTATGCTAATAACAATTTACCTTGCATATCATGTGACATTAAAATTCAATATGACGTCATGAATCTTGCATCCTACCATGTGGTCTAAGTACCAACAAGGCGGTTTTAGTGACGTTGGTGCAAGGCAGTAAACAACAATCACTTGGTGAACATTATTTTTGATATTATTCAATTGGTCTGATGCGTACATCTTCAAAAAACGGCAGTTTAGATTTGTTCATTCTTAGATAAATACAATGTCTAAGTTTGCATGTCAGCAGCAACATATGCACG
The DNA here is from genome assembly GCF_043290135.1 of Rhipicephalus microplus. Taxonomy (NCBI): domain Eukaryota; kingdom Metazoa; phylum Arthropoda; class Arachnida; order Ixodida; family Ixodidae; genus Rhipicephalus; species Rhipicephalus microplus. Next base: position 252,687,719 of record NC_134710.1, read on the forward strand.
CATACTGTGGTGTATAACCTTATTGTGTTTTGAGCAATAAATTAGGCATTCATACACTGCACATATCACAGGTCGCTTGTAAATCTGCAGCGAGGTCATAAAGAATTTATGATATCAGATAAAGCATTACACTTGTATTCGAAAGTGTCATCGGAAGTTTTGGTATAACTTAGTTTTAGAATGTTTGTAGACATATAGGTATTCGGCAAAGTTTTAACTCTAAAGCGGGCTGCAAGGCCCACACTTCTTTTACAAACCAGAAGAATGCAATGATATGTGAGCAAGGGGGAACAAGCAGTACCACCAAAATTGCACTCGAACGAGTGAACTACTGCTCAACCTAGCGCTTGCACAGCTAAGGTACGTATATTCCGCCACTCATAGAGAAAATGTATTGACCCAGGCGTATTTGCACGCTTTGAGAACCGCACCTACAGCACGCTGTGTCAAGTTTACGCACACTTAATTAAGCTGAATATCATGGTAATTTAATGTTATACGTGCTCCGTGGATGCAAACACATTTGGTCACAAGGGAAAACACATCTACCTCATAGTAGTCACACACATTTAATGATCATGTAGCTGTTGAAAAGAGGACGAGTAACATATAAAACTTTCTTCATATACTTCTTTGGCACAGAAAACGAACAAGGCCGCGTAAATACCAACGCGGACACCACGTTATTCTTCTCCATTCTTCTAAATTAAATACGGAAAGATCTAATTCAACGCGAATCACCGGAATACTCCAACACACGCGACACACAGACGACGCTTACGGCTTCCATGCGCCGTCCCCGAACGGCGTCCGACGGCATCGCAAAAATAAGCGTGAAGAGCATCGCCCGCCGACTTACAGCATCACAGCGCACATTGCTTTAACCTCCTTCCTCACAGAAAAAATTCATCCGCGCGTAACGTCCCTGAGCTTAGACTTGAGCCTAATGAAATCAGACACGCCAGCAGGCTCGCTACGTTAATAAAAACTCACTTATCGTCTACCAGCTAGAAAAACCTTAGTTCACAACGTTATTATACTATAGCGCTTTCGGTTTTAACCGCGGGAGGAGCATAACAGCCTGGATCGGGCACGCCGCGGCCTGGCCGGAGAAGCAAAAAACAAAGCGTCGACAGCAGAAACATCCACCTACCTTTTTAGTTTGGCGAGCGCTCGACGGTACAAAGCAGCCGGTCCTCTCTTGAGTATAGTGCATCTTCGTAACAAGCAGCACCGACAGAACACGAAAGACAGCACAAGCACACTTTGAACAACTTAAAAAATCGACTTTAAACGCTCGGCACACGGCCGTTGCGGCCTCCAGGAAGATACCGCCATTTTTGTCCTGCTGACGCCACCGATCCGCATTTGCGCACATAACTTTTTATATGATGAGTAAATAGATTATTTCTGCTTAAATTTTAAGTAAAAAATAGTGAAGGTAGAAGATACGCTAGTGCGTATTGCATAGAATATTTTTTTACCTTTGAAAATGACAAAATCACATTACGCGTAAATGCGCGAAATTTGAAATGTGAAAGAGCGCGCGAAATTTGAAACGTTTGCTTGCTTGTGTATTTCTTATACCGATACCTTGTTAACATCTGTACATTGGTTGAGTGCTTAAGCTGGCTGTTAAAAACAGTGTCAAAGCGGTTGTATATTAGTACAAAGTACAGGCAGCAAGCAAAATTTGTCACATCAAAATAAGCGTATTAGTTGGCAAACAATATTTTAGCGGTCTTTAGTGAATTTTCTTTAGGAAAATGTTTTAGTCAAGGCTCATTTTAACTTGCTTAGAAGAATATTTCTATGAACAAAATCAAGAAAACGTTTCTTTTGTGTTATAATATTAGAACGTCAAAGTCCATAGCCCGCCATAAAAATTGGTAACACGTGTCAACAGATACATTGTAAGGTTAACAAATATTTGTACGACACAAAAACTGTTTTATCTACCACGGTCTTGTTGGTTTGTATTTCTTTGCATCAACAAATGTATGATTTATATATACTGTCATGGACGAAGCTTTGTTTTCAGTGTTAGGCGCAAACGAGGCTATGTGTAAGTCACAATCCTGTTGTAGCTCTACAAGCTGCGTACTCCGCCATTGGCTAAGGAGCTTGTAGCGCATGGCTTGGTCAGCGCCGGCCGTGAGGCGACGAGAAAGAGGCAGCAAGAATGCAAGAACCAGTGCAGAACTTACGTTCAGCCGGGCACTATCGCTATTCAGATATCAGTTACTGCGGTGGGGCTATTAATGAGACCATGGTGTCTAACCACTAGACATCTAAAAGCTGTTGGTTATGCTCTATGACCACGTTACTCACAAAGCTTTGTCGGCGACTGTGCACCCTAATAGGTGCTCATCAGCACCCATTAGTTGTTGCACCCTTTTTGCACCCTAGTTTCCACCCTTTTAATGTGTTCACCCTTTAGGTTCCGCTTGTAGGGTGCTGAGACGCGAATAGGGTGCTCAAAGGGTGTGCTTAGGGTGTCGGCACCCTTTTTGCACCCTTAAGGGTCAGAATCGGTTTACTGTGCAGGGAAGCCTGCACGCTCTAAAAACAAACCACATCGAAGGAGATCGGCAGCCATGACACCGCCATCATCTACCTGCCTCCGAGCGTGTGGAAAGGGAAACGGAATTTCCTCCTTTCATGTTTCGGCCTTGACTTCCTGCAAGGGACACAACATCATCTTATTTCCTGTCTCAAAGCCTGCGCCTGCCCTGCAAGAAGCACCCTCCCCAAGTTAGCCCTTGCCTTACGTCCTCGCCAGCTCTGGCCCCTGCAGAGTTCCCGCTGCCGCCGCATCGGGCACGCATCCGCCACCTGCTCGTGAGACCAACCGTTTCACAAGCATATTTGTGAAATACCTGTAATATGGAAATTGCATATTCTTTTTTGAAGTTGCGGCTGTGTTCACCAGAAACATTAAGGAAGTTTTTCTTGTAGCATGTCCGGTTTTCGTACATCCTGCTTTTTTTAAAACACATTATTCTTGATCATTCTAAAGAAACTGTCAAAGCAAGCTTTACTAACCGCACGAAGAGTGTGCAAGACGTCCTGACTAGCCTGTCATCAATGCTGGCTCGTGCAAAACTTGGCTGCTGGTGCACAGCGGATCTACATGGTTTCTGTTTTCTGTGAAAAGGAAATTTCACAGAACCACCTGGTACCTGTATTCAAGGAGTAAGCATGTTCATAATGTTCAAAATTAAGCCGTTTGTTTTTCTTAAAAAAAGAAGTCAGCACTGTAAGTTATGTGAGTTAAAGTCATCTATGCAGACAGCAATGTATCCAGGGAAGCGCAACGTGAGAAAATAATAATCATTGTCAGCGCTGCCGTTGAGTAAGAATAAATAATGAACCTATTGGTGAACGCCGCAGGTGGTTACGTATGTGTTAAATATTTCAGCGAGTCACATTTGTACATAACTTTACTTATAAGTATTTTAGCATGCTTGTGCTCAGATATTCTGCTGGAAAGTTTAGTTGCGGCTTTCATCGTTATGTATGCAGGACAGTGAGAACTAGGACAGACCTGATGATTGATGCATTTAATCTGGCCATAAGCCAAAGGCATGGGTAAACATTGTAATAATGGTTGCCCTTTCACTTTTGGCTGGCGAAAGCAAGAACTGGCTGCTCGTCCCACAAGGGAGTAATATTTTGCTGATTCTCACTGCCTTGCATATGTAATCATGAAAAGCAAAGTTAAACTTTGGAACGGGATATCTAGAAACAAAACATGTTAAAAAAATTTTTCCAAGTGGAACTGTGTAAAAACACGCCTGCATCCAAGTTTCTAATGCAGACACACTCGCTGCTATCAGTTACTAAAATTTCAATATTCTCTGTTGATGAGGCAACTGACAGAATTATTTTTTTTCTTTGTGTCCCCCAGGGCACAACTTCTCTGGAATGTGTTTTTTCTGCTCTTGGAGCTGAATTTCAGTTCTACAAAGCACATTTCTGAATGTGTCAGTGCTACTTACTAAACTGTTTAATCTATATTTAGTTTTTTCAAGATCTACTGAGTAAGCTGCGCTCCAGACTTGCATGTCATGTTTTAATTGATGCCTTGTTAATGTTAAGTGAACATCGTTAATGATAACTGACAGAAATCATTCCGTAATATTGTAACTTGAGTCCATATATTGATAGAGGGATGGTGAATTTTCTAACTATATAGTAATATCTACTTGCTTATTTTTGTGAAGTGTAATTAGAACAGTTTTTGCTGAGTTTGTGTTAAAAGCACGATATGATTATCAGTAGAGACCGGAACTTTAGAGGCACGAAAAAAATGCTCTAGTTGTCTATATAGGCTATAAAATCTGCCAATTAGGCATATTTAGGCGTTAAAACTGTCATTTAGGCATATATTGGCACTAATTCAGTAGCGTGCTGAGGATTCAGTAGCGTGCTGAGCCCGTGCTTCATCGCATCTGCTCGCTGCTGCCGCCGTCTTCAAGAGTTCGACGAACACGCCGCCCGAAACCTCGACGCCACTGACCTCTTCAAGAACACAAAGATGGGCGCACAACTTGCCGGATTACGCGTGCTCTGATCCCACTGTTTCTAGTCGACTCCCCGCAGCAACGACTTTGTACTGTCCCTCCTCTACGTGACAGTATTCTCAAGCCGCGCAACAGTGCGAGTCAACTAGGTTTACCTGTGAGTTTGAAGGCTAAACGTTTCTTAATGCCTGCGTTAATTCATGCTCACAATTTGTACCTTGAGTTTTTCGGTCGACTGCACGTTGCGTTGGTTCTGGCGCGTGCCGTGGGAGGAGAGTCGAACGAGTCGCATTGCCATTTTTTTCGCAATCTCTTGCCATCTAAAACCCAAGCCTTCTATTCCCATTGCCCCATCGCTGTGCCGGACTGTGAAGGTGTCATCTCGAAGGGAAACTGGAGGGATTTTGAGATACAATCAAACTTGGTGTTTACGAAGTACCGACTTTATTGTTGAGGATATCATAATAATTTTCGCGGCCTTAGCAGCAAGAGCTTTAGAACAGGCTAAATGAACAGTATCTTGTGCGGTCGACAGTAAGCCTGTTTCGATCCCGCGTCGAGAGTGGGCCTTTTCTGAACAGCAACCACAAGGATGTCCCAAAGTCAGAATAACTCCCACTGAATGCCTCTTCCAGGCACCACTCGGCAGTCATAAGCACTGACTTCACACCTGCACAAACTGAAGATCTGCTCGCCATGTTGAATAGACACTATTCTCTATTTGACGTGAACTCACCCGTGCTCAGCATGACTACCATCGCTACTCACAGCATCCAAACTGACCGCTCTCGTATTGTACATCGGCATCCATATCGCGTGTCTCAGGCAGAACGCAAGATCATCAAAGAAAAAGTCTTAGACATGCTACGACGCCACATGATACGTTCTTCCTCGAATCCCTGGTCAACCTAGTTGTTCTCGTTCAAACGAAAGATGGGGCAGAGCGTTTCTGCTTCGATTACCATGCGCTAAACAAAATAACGCGAAATCATGTTTATCCTCTCCCTCGGACCGACGTTTTCACTGGATTAATTACAGGGCACCGAGTACTTCATTAAGATTCGACCTTAAGTATGGCTGCTGGCAGATACCAATGTCGGAGTCTCATAAAGCGAAGATAACATTTTCAATGCCAGATAGGTTGTATGAGTTTAATGTGATGCCTTCTGCAATCTGTAATGCGCCTCCACCTTCGAAATTATGGTAGAAGGCGTATTGCGTGGTTTGAAATAGAAAACGTGTCTGGGCTATCTCGATGACATAGTTTTATTTGTATCCACGTTTTCGCAGCATCTACAACGTCCTAACAAAGTCTTCAAATGCCTTGCAAAAGCCGGCCCACGGCCTAACACAAAGAAATGTACCTTTTCTAGCAAGACAATCAAGATTCTCGGCCACCTCGTCAGAATAGAAGAAATTCGGCCGGACTCCAAAAAGCTTGCCGCCGTCCTCAATTTTCCTCTACCACTACGTCAAAAGGACTTGCGCAGCTTCCTTGGGTTACCTTCTTACTTCCGGTGCTTCATACGTGGTTTCGCGGAACTTGCATCTCCGCTCCATCATTCTTCGCACGAATCGTCCGCATCGTTTTGTCAAGACAGCGAAAGCGCTTTCATGGCAGTGAGGCAAGCCCTCACGTCGGATCCGGTAGTGTGTCACTTTGATTCAACTGCACCCACCATCCTTCACACCGAGGCAAGTGGTCATTGTCTAGGTGCAGTACTCTTGCATCGTGATGAAAACTCATGCGAAAGCATCATTGCTGATGCGAATCGTGTTCTTATCGCTGCAGAAAAAACTACACTATCACCGAGAAGCAGTGCCATGCTGTTGTTTGGGCAGTGCAAAGATTCAGACCATATCTTCACGGCCCCACCGCGGTGGTCTAGTGGCTAAGGTACTCGGCTGCTGACCCGTAAGTCGCGGGTTCATATCCTGTCTGCGGCGGCTGCCTTTCCGATGGAGGCGGAATTGTTGTAAGCCCGCGTGTTCAGATTGGGTGCACGTTAAAGAATCCGAGATGGTCGAAATTTCCGGAGCCCTCCACCACAGCGTCTCTATTAATCCGATGGTTGTTTTGGGACGTTGAAACCCACATATCAATCACCCATCTCTTCACGGCCGTCATTTTACCGTCGTTACTGACCATAACGCCTTATGCTGGCTTTGACCGCTGAAAAACCGATCAGGTCGCCTCGATGGCTGGGTACTTCGCTTGCAGGAGTACGATTTTGATGTCGGCTACAGATCTGAGAGGAAGCATCAAGATGCTGATGCTCTATCACACTGTCCTTTGTTCATCGGTACTCCAAAACGACAGCACCTCCTCTATCGCAGCGCCAAGTTCATCATCTGGCACCCTATCCGTCCTTGCTTCACAACCACATGTCGGCCCATACTGCCGTATCATTGTTGACCGCTTGACCAGCTCTACTATTACTCCAAACGCCAGACTTCGTCAACAACGTAAACAATTTTAGCTTGTAGGTGGGGCTTTATACCGCTACATTTACCCCTCGGATGGCAATACATGGGTAGCCATCGACCGACAATACCTGCAACGGGAAGTTCTGGAAGCCTTTCATAATGATTTAACCGCCGCTCATCTAGGATATCTTATCTTATGACTTATTTTATCTTAGACTTATAACAAGACACGAAGTCGTAGGTTTTGGCCTGGCCTCTCTTCAGCCGTCGCTAAATACGTCGCCTCCTGTGTCCATTGCCAACGGCGAAAACGACCAACAACTGCTCCGGCTGTCTTAATGCAACATGTTCCTTGTCGCGCCTCGCTTTTAAAAGTCGTCGGAATCGGCTTGTATGGCACTCTTGCTATTTGTTTCAATGGGCATCGCAGGATTGTGACGGCCGTCGGCCACATTACCCGCTATGCAAAAACAGCTTCAATACCATCTGGGACTGCGACTTGAGTCGCCGATGTCTTTTTTCGCCAAATGTATTTGCGCCTTGCAGCTCCACACATTCTCCTGGGCGATCGAATCAACTTTCTCTCTTCTATTGACGAGCAAAATTTGCGTGCCTCGAACACTGTTCAGAAGACCTCTTTTAGCTACCACCCGCAGACCAACGGATAGACTGAACGCTTTCATCGGACCCTATCGGACATGACCACCACGTACATTCACCCCACTCACACGAACTGGGATGCGATTCTACCCTTCGTGACATTCGCTTATAATACAGCTCCTAAACACACTACCAGCTTTTCTCCATTTTTCATCTTCCATGGTCCCTCGCCGAGTTTCGCTCTGGACGTCTCTTTCCTTTTGGCCCCTGCACCCTCGACGACTTTTTTCTCTGAAGAATATTTATCTTGTCTCGCACACTCCAGTCACCTGACTCACGTTAACACCGGTATCTCTCAAGACAAATGAAAATCTCGTTACGCCTCGTCTCGCCGTGTTGCGAGTTTTTCCACTAGTGACGAAGGTCTCTTATGGACTTCATTGCGCGTTCCTGGCTTATGCGACAAAATCATCAGTCGCTTCATTGGGCCGCACAAGGTTGTAGGACGGAAATCTCCTGTCTATTACGACAATTCTACTCCTAGCACTAATAGTTATCATCTTTCCCGAAGTCAGGGATCATGCGCGTACCTCGCGTAAAGCATTATGAACAACGCATTAGATAATACTCGACGGTGACCATGCGGCCGCTTTCACCACGCGGGGTAAATAGTGTGAGCGCGGCAAGCGAATGACTCTTTATTCTCTTTGGATATCTTGATCACATGTACAATTTTATCATCTGTAAATATTATCACCAGTGTGATTTAGCATGAGCCTGGCTGAATAAACCGGTTCCTCAAGCTATGTAGTAATTCATGGCTAAACCTGTCAGAGACAGTTCCTGATGACAAAAAATTGTCTTCCTTTGGCCGTTATTTCAAACAGGAAGTGACCGACACGATTTTTTTTCGGTTCACAATTGGGTTTTCATATTGCACAGGATGTATGATGCATACCGCCGTCCTAATTGATTTCAACACTCATGACAAGAATTCTGCCACGTAATTTTCAAATAAATTCGGCGAGTATTCGGGTTACACAAGTCCGAGGAGCAAAACATATTAAATGCGTCATTCCAATTACACACCTGCGACGTGAGTGGTTCCTCGTCCACGGTGATACAGTCACAACAACTAGATTTATAACCATGTTTAGCCGAGTTACAAGAGTAATGTTTGAAGAAACCGATGATACTAAAGCGTAATAGGAAAACGATGCGAAACCAAAGGAGGCTGCACGAGTGCTAATTAAATGTTTCGCGACAGCAAGCGCTGTAATTCTCCGATCATGTTTGGTCATAAATCGAACCATGTCCGCTTATCATTTTGCCGAGTGCAAGACTGCACAATCCAGATATATGTCGGCAGATGTCGACATAAAACTTGTTCCGGAACAGAAACTACACTCTAAGCCAAAAATGGCCAAAATGGGAGCAACGGCTGTTTTTACTCCTTCAGACCGACTGTTACTCTCCGAAAAGACCAAGCGGAACAAGATGGCCGACTTGTTCGAGAACGGGGGAGCAACTGTATTCTTCATAAGTTTGTAAGGGTGCAACGGAAGGAGGAACCGCTGTATATGCTCTCGTCACGCAATGGTTACTCCCCGGCAGGACACCGCACACAAATATGCATGCCGCCCACATTGATATTCATGGCCAGATTATTGTTTGTTCTGTGTACCAAACATCACCAAACCAAAACAGTGATTTATTTTAGCATCCGTAGATAATATGATAGCAGCGCTGGCTGAACACAGAAGGCCTGAGAATACAGTACGGCAAATACCTAACACACGCAGCAGCAGAATGGAGAGTTGGCACGTCAAAGCGGACCGAACGCCGAAACACGTGCAAAACAACGATAAAAAAAGCCTAGACACGCCGTTCGTCCGCGAAGTAAGGGCGTCAAAGTCGATCAAGCACCGAAACACGTGCATAAGGAGCCCCCCCTCCCCCGCCCAGATATATCGGAGAAGAAAAAAAAAAGCGGACCCAGACGCGCTTCTCATCAGCCTTACACTTAGTAGCACGCTTCACCGTGTAGTTTGAGGGCAGAATGACAAATCTGCGCCATCTGCGCCCGCACGACAAGTGTGGCGCTAGTGTAGCAAACGATGTCGGGCTGTTTCCCGTGTCGCGGTCGGACGTGTTTTTGGAGAGCTCCGGAATGACAGCTACAGATAAGTGTTTTTGCATGTTTCCAGCTTGCCTCTGTATGTAGCGTTATGAGAACGTAAGGCGCTAGCGTAAAGCTTGATTAGGTCTAGTACGGTGTACGGTGTACGTTTTTTTTCTTTTTTTTTAGTATTTTGTACTGTGTCTTTTTTTTCTCCAGCCACCACGTGGCTGAGGCCTGCGCGTAGACCGACCACGTGCATGCGCAGGTGCTGTGAAGTGTAGCGTATTTATTTATTATTGTGGTTCCTTTTGGCTTAGACCAGTGTATTTTAGTACAGTTTTCTAACACGTGGGCATCGGTAAACTGAGCTAGCCATGGTCAAAAAGACCGTAAAGTGTTCAGAGTGCGGGGTAGGGTGGAAGGTGGAAATTATTGCGGAAGAGAAAGCAGAAGATGACGCCAAGTGTAGACAGTGCGAGTTCGAGGAGAAAATGAAAAATATGATGGCGGTCCAGAGTGGGCTCACGGAGAAAATCGCAGAGCTGGAGAATGCATTGGCGAAGGAGCGAGAGAAAACGTTAGCCATGGAGGAAAGGCTCCGGGCAGCCGAGAAGGGCCTATCGAAGGTCTTGAAAGGGAACGAAGACGCAGGTGACGGCGGAAGCATTTTGGCGACGACCCCCCGTGCGGGAGAGATAAGGGAAACAGGCATGACAAAGGCAGATACATTGGCCACAGGGCCCAGCTACCGGGAAGTAGTTTTGAGGGAGGGAGGGAGCAAACCAGCAGCCGTGACTCACGCTAGTCACCTAGTCAGCAGCCAGGTGCAGGTTTCAGAAGGAATGTCTGAACAGGTCATCATCGCCGGTGACTCAAATTTAGTCGGATGCGCAGGGGCAATCAAAGAAAGGATGAAAGGCGACTAGAGAGTTGCGATAGGGACGTTCCGAGGACAAACGCTGGGGACAGTAATGAGTCAAGCGGGTGAACAACTCGCAGCTAAAGCTAACAATCGTAACCTCGTTGTAATTGCGGGAGGGTTAAATGACGTCCTGAAAAAAGAATCGTCAGGACTAGCGACGACCTTGGCGAAAGGGGTGGATGACATGCGCAGCGTGTCCCCCCAGGTGCAAATTGTAGTATGCACAGTACCGGAAGTACCAGTACGCAACGTCAACCTGCAAAGAGCGGTTGTCGACGCAAACAAAGAGATATGGCGAATTAGTCGAGAGAAGGGTTTCGAGGTAGTGGATTTAAACAGGGAAGTGCACAGGTGGGGTGGATTCTAAAGAGACAAGATTCATTTCGATAAGAGGCTTGGACACGAGGTGGGCTGGCGACTGGCAGGACGCGCAGTAGCTTTTTTGGGGGGCTCACGGGCCCTTCGGAGTCCGGGGTAGCTCGTAACAGGGCAAACAACCAGGAGGACGCTTTGACAGGTAGAATTGCGAAAAACCAGAAAAAAGGTAAAAGAAAAAGGAAAAAGGCGCGTGTTGCAATTAGTTACATAAACATGCAGGGTGGCAGAAAGAAGGCAAAATGGTTAGAGATTGAGGAGCAGTTAAACAAAGAACAGATAGGCGTGTATGCGGTTACAGAAACACACCTTAGAGACTTGGAAGAGCCACCACATATTAAAAATTATGTTTGGGAAGGGTGTAACAGGACCATATCGGAAAGGAAAGGTGGGGGTGTAGGAATGCTAATTCACCGCGGAGCCAAATGGGTTAGAGTGAAACAGACGTGTTCAGAGCACCTCTGGGTTCTGGGCACAGTAGGTGGAAAGGAAACGTGGCTAGGGGTAGCCTACTTGTGGACGGGGAATAACTGCAGAGAAAAGAATCAGGAGATAGTGGATTGCATGAGTGCGGATATTAAGGAATTTGGTAATGGGGCCGAAATCATCCTTCTAGGGGACATGAATGCCCACATACATGACCTTGGCGGATATTCAGACACCAATGGGAAGTTATTACTAGATCTTTGCGAGCAACATAGTCTGGAGATAGTTAACACGGGGCCTAAATGTGACGGCCAGATCACATGGGAAGTCGGAAACAAGCAATCAAGTATTGATTATTGTCTCATGACTGAAGGAATTTACCACAAACTGACAGAAATGAGGATAGACGAGGAAGGCATTAACAGCTTGGGTAGTGATCATAAACGAATAACATTACAAATGGGATACGAAACTGAAAATATGAGCATGGAATCAAAGTCTGGCAGCTCGTATTTAAATGACAAACAAATAATAAATATAGCCGCAAGAGTCGAGGAAGAAGTAGGCGAAATACCAGGCAAGGACTGGGAGTATAGTGAGCTGTTACATCTAATGACGAAGGAGATAGGGAAAGAGAAGAAAACTGTTTGCTGGAAGGGAAAAAGGAAGCCAAAAAGTTGGTGGAACAAGGAAATTCGGGAGGCGATCGAGAAGCGACGCGAAGCATCACGGGAGCATAGAAAGGCAAAAAAGGAGAAGCGGCCGCAGGACGAAGTCAAAAAAATATGGGAAATATATTTAGAGAAAAAATCCGTTGTACAGAAATTGGTAGAGGCAAAAATTAAAGGTGAAAGTGAACGCTGGATGACAGAGATACACGAAAAAAAAGGAGGCCGCGCCTAGGATTTTTTGGAGCCACATAAAGGCGCTAGGTAGGAAGTCTGTCACAACGCAACAACATATTCTAGATGAAGGAGGAAATCAATTAAAAGGGTACGAAGCGCTAGGTTACATCCAAAAGGTAACAGCCGATTCGTTTCAAAAGAGCGTCCAGGGGATCTCCCCGGTGAGTAAAAGTGTGGCGGAGAAAGCAACAGAGGAAGAGCTAGTACTTGATAATTTCAACTGGAAAAAGGCCGAAGGAAAAATTCCAAAGCGCACTGCCGCGGGTTTAGATGGGATTCCCGTTAGCCTCATTAACGAACTAGGACATAACACTAAAGAAGCATTGTTAAAAGCAGTAGAAAAAAGCTTAAAGGATGGACAAATACCGGACAGTTGGCGACAAAGTAGAATGAACTTAATCTATAAAGGCAAGGGAGAAAAGGACAAGATTCGCTCGTATAGACCTTTAACCATTACATCGGTACTATACAGGTTGGCGATGCAAGCAGTAAAAATGAAAATAGAAACATGGGCCGAACATAACGATATTTTGGGAGAACTTCAGAACGGATTTCGAGTCGACAGGCGGTTAGACGATAACCTGTTTGTTCTCACTCAGTGTATAGAAATATCTAAAATAGAGAATAGGCTCTTGTACGTGGCTTTTCTAGACATCACTGGGGCATACGACAACGTTAATCAGGAAATTTTGTGGGATATATTGAAAGGAATGGGCATGGGCGACGACTGTATGCAGCTTTTGAGGGAGATATACCGAGAAAATACAGTTTGCATAGAGTGGGAAGGAATGCGTAGCAAAGAGAACGTTGAGGTTAGCAGGGGTCTGAGACAGGGATGTCCTTTGTCCCCGCTGCTATTCATGCTGCACATGGTGAGTATGGAAAAAGCGCTAGAAGGTAGCAACAGTGGTTTTAATCTGTCACACAAACAGGGCGGCATGATGATTGAGCAGAAGCTTCCAGGTTTATTTTATGCGGACGATATCGTCTTATTTGCGGACAGTCGAGATGATATACAGCAGCTGGCGAATATATGCGGAAGGGAAGGTGAAGCTCTTGGACTAGGATTCAGTGTAACGAAGTGTGGATTGATGGTATTCAATGATCCCTGTGATCAAACGGTGTCCATACAAGGCCAAGAAATACCGAGGGTAAGTGAATACAAGTACCTTGGAGTATGGGTAAATGAGAGTGATAGATACATGGAGGTACAGGAAAAAGCCTCGGCAGCAAAAGGAAAGAGGAATGCGGCAATAATGAAGCACAGAGCGTTGTGGGGATACAATAGGTATGAGGTGCTTCGAGGTCTGTGGAAGGGTGTAATGGTTCCAGGGCTTACTTTTGGGAACTCAGTGGTGTGCATGAGGGCAGAGGTGCAATCGGGAATGGATGTAAATCAAAGGACTGTGGGACGCCTCGCGTTGGGTGCTCACGGGAAGACGACAAACGAGGCTGTAAAGGGCGATATGGGGTGGGCAGGTTTTGAGGCGAGGGAAGCGCAGAGCAAAATAAGGTTCGAAGAAAGGCTAAGAAATATGAAGGAGAGTAGATGGGCAGAGAAGGTGTTCCGTTATTTGTATAGGAAGAGCGTGGACACACAGTGGAGAAAAAGAACTAGAAGACTCACTAGTAAATATACGGCTGGTATTGTGAGCCATATGTCAACAAAGAGCGTTAAGGGAAAAGTCAGGGAGGCGGAGAGTATTTACTGGATGGCAGCTATGGAGAAAAAACCGGCTTTGAGTAACTACCGAAAGGGCAAAAATGAAATAAGGAGGGAGGCATTTTACGATAATTCAAGGGGAAGCGCTTTACTGTTTGAAGCGAGATCGGGTTGCCTTAGAACGCGTAGTTATAAAGCAAGATTCAGTAAAGAAGAAGAACAATGCACATGCTGCGGGAAAGATAAGGAAACGGCGGAGCATGTTCTGATTGAATGTGGAGATATCCACCCAGGTGTACGTTTGGGCACGAGCCTACAGGAAGCCTTGGGTTTTAGGGACAACAATGGAAAGCTGAACACACCCGCGATTGAAATAAGTAAGAGACGGTTAGAGTATTGGTGGCAGACAATTAGAGAGAAAGGACAAAAATAAATATTGGAAAAATAAAATATGGACAGTGTGCCGTAAATGGCAGAGAACTTAAGCTGAAAATTTACCTTTTTTTCCATTAAGATAGAATTTATCGAAGTAGAGGCATTAGGCCAACATAAAAAAAGAAAAAAGTTTTTTTTTTTTTTGTCGAGCCTGGTGGCATACTTGTCACCACCCCGTTATAAAGGGGACGCTCATAGCATCCATCCATCCATGTAAGTTACAAAGTAATTTTTATTTAGTGTTTATGTTGACTAGCACTAAATAAAAATTACACTCAACTTTTTATATTTATGAGTTTTAGTGTACCTCAGTTTTTTTTTTTATAATTGTATTAGGAGAACACACTGAAATGATTCCGCTGACGCCTGTGCTGCCACTGCTCGACGTTTTTTTTTTTTTTTCGGCGCAACTAGGTTCACGTTCGCACTATTTACTCATTTTCATATGGTCTGTGGTTGGCGAGCACATGGACGTGCGACCTTGTGAGCTATGTTTTGATCGTGTGTGTGTGTCGCAGATTTGCGTTTCTACTTATTCGTGATGAAGGTTAGTGTATATTTATCTTTATGGAGCGCGAAGTAGTTGCGGATTTTGCTGCTGGGTGGAACAAACACATCGTAAACACGTCTTCAGCTATCTGCAAGCCTGTTCGCTCGTCGGACAAAGGACTGTGCATACATCAGCGTGCAGGTGAGTGGCATTTGCAGCAACATTTAATGCTCTTACAATACATTGTTGAGTGGTTGCGCTATTGAAAGAGAAATGATTTGCTCTTATTCACCGTATCCATTGCTAGCCGTATCGGACTATATTACCTCTATTACCGCCTGCATACCCTCTTGCTTCCCCTGTCACCACTGCAGTGCCAGTGTACTTTTGCAGTTAAAAGTTCATTTCCGCAACACTACCTCGCTTGAAAAAACATTGGGGCGGGTTTGTAGCTGCATTCATACTGGCACTTTTCTACCATTGGCTTTATGTAATGTTAACGGCTGAGTGTTGGGGCCTTGGGCCGCATTTTTTAGAGATGTAAAGTGTATGTAAATCAGTAAGTGAACAAATCATTGTCGCGTCACTTCACTGGCACTGGCATAGCCAGGCGGTTGCGCACAGAATTTTTTTAGGCCAGGTGTAGGGAGCCCAAATTGACGACCATATATTCGCTTGCCCGGCCTATTCAGATAAGCGGACCCCCCCCCCCCTCCCCGCACGCCTAAAAAAAAAAAAAAATCTGCCCACATCACTGCGTCACTTGCTTCACCTCAGCGCTGAACGTACTATTTTATAAGCGCACCATCAAGCGAGCAGTTTACATATTGACAGAACAATTGGAGGAGGAATGACCCAAATCTTTCAGATTTCTTTAGTGATGCAAAACCTTAGCAAAACTGAATATTGTAAAAGACAATCATAAATGCTGTATGTTCTCGTTAGCGCTGTCATTATTCTGCATCATGAAATCTTTATGCGCTGTGAAAACTTGGCATGCCGTTGAAGTCACATATCGACGTTAATACCAATCGACGAAAATTTCGACAACCTCAATAACGCCGTTTGTGATTTGCCGCATGCACATAAATGGCTGATTCCCACTTGGCTGTTCTTAACCTGACTTCACTGCTACCAAATGAAACAATATTTGATGCATGTCTTTTACTTTTTTTTCAGGGATATGACACAAATTTGGTTATACTGCAGATAAAGATGCTCCCAACGATGCTAAAGTACAGAAAGCAAGTGAATTTCGGTAAGTGCAGACTTTTTGTACTACGTATATGAAAGCATTGCTTTTTAGGGGCAAACTGTGCATGTGTTGGCCAGAGAATAGTTCATTATGCCACATGGTTACACTGGCACTGACAATTCGACATGGCTCCGCTGGCCCGTGTGTGTGCTCACACTGTTACCGTTAAGATAAATTGTTTATGTTTTCATTGCAGGGATTGCTGTTTGTACTAAAAAGCCAACTGCCAAGATTTGTTTACGCTGGTACTCCTAAAAGTATGCTTTCCCTATTTACATGAATTTTGGCTTGCACAAAGCATAACACTTGGGCCTAGATTCACAAAGCTGTCCATGCGCAGGCCTTCATAACAGCGTTTCTTGACTTGCCTTTACCCTGTTTTCTGCAGATGTTTCGTGGGTTTAAAAGTGCCACAGCATGTTGACCTCCCCCACTCTGAAATATTCGCGGTCAAAGTTCCGCAAGAGTGGGCTTAACTTTCTTGTGCACCTCTTTGCTAGTCCAAGATACTGAAGTGTTATGCTCTTACTAGAGGTGGCAGTGTTTCTAATGTTTGTATTTCCATCACATTGACCAAGTATGCGATCTTGGCTTGACTGGTAGCACATCCTCAACAAATGTCTTTGTGGCACATGTCAGTACAAAATAAATAGGCAGACATTCACACCGGGAGCTAACTTCTAATATTGCTTTTTTTTTGGAAACCATGGTGTGCTTATTCCAATTTGTCTAACAAGCAGTAACCTGTTTGGCTGTGAACCAACAAGACGTTGAACTAATAAAAGCTTCACATCTTGTTGCTCTCAAATATATATGTATTGGCAAGCTATCTGTGACACTGTCAAACAAAGAATCAGAATATCTGTGCATGCCTTAAGATATATTGCTTCGTTTATATATCTCGTGGCTGTGACTCGTCAACCGAGTGAACAAATGCACCCTAGGTTTCTAAATTTAAAGCATTTTTTGAAGGTAGCACGGTCTACATTTATTTGTCTATAGTTTTGTCCAGCCGTTTGCGTCAGGTACAAAGAAATATACTGAAGAATATCATGTAGCCTCTGCAAATGGTTGCTTTGAAGCAGGCTTTGCATGCTTGGCTTGTACCTACAGGTATTGCACAATTCAAGACGCAGCAGCGTATGATAGAACAGTATAATCAAGAGCAACTATGTGCACGAGCTAAATAAGTATTTTAACATGAGCGGACAGTACGTGTTATTTGCCACACACATGACCTCATTTAGAATGCCCATTGGTGAATGGGCTCATAGAAATGTCACTTAGCTGTGTATAGGAAACAAGTTAACTGAACCTAAGGGTATCTTTAACTGCTACAAATATGCCTTGTTGAGGTGCTGCACATTTTCTTCCAGAATATTGCTGTCTGAGACCTCATGTGAAGAGCGTCTACCACATCAGCATTTATATGGCTTGCCAAGTAACGTTTGGCCGAACCTTCCTTTTTTTCACATTTCGTTTTGCAGTAGACATGCTAGAATGTAAGCGCTGCTACAGTGTGTGTGACTCATTGTTATGAATTGATTCTGGCATGTTTAACCTCACACTTCTATTTTTTTTCTTGCAGCAATGATATGCTTCACATATGCCTGCGGTGACGTTCTGCTGCGCTAGCCTGATGGAAACACCAGCTGCGAAACTTGAGTTCTTCAGAATTGGAGAAGTTGCCCTTCTCTCACCAATGATGACACAGACTGCCCTATGCTAGAAATTCAAGATTGTTTTTCCACGGATGACGCAGAAAACCTTCGATGTATTATGGTGTTTGTTTAGTGCTGGCTGTGGTGTGGCGAAGTCTACTTTTACGTGTGGTCACACGTCGCCTCATAAAAAGAACAATAAAGCATTTATTTTCCTTTCAATATTGTCCACTTTTTGTGTTAGAAGCACCCAAGCAGTGCTCTTCCAAGAAGCTCTCGCCATGTGTTAAGCATGTGACAAGCATACTCGAGATAAATACTCATTTCCCCAAGGAGTAACTGGAAGCATGTGCAGTTGGTTTTCAGAGAGTAACTGCGAACACGTGGGAGGAACGGTAAAGAGTAACTGTTGCTCTTAGAAGAGCAACTGGTGGGAGTAATGGTTGGTCGGCAGGGAGCAACTGGTGGGAGTAACTGTTGGTCTGCAGGGAGGAACTGGAGAGAGTAACTGTTCATCCCCCGAAGGAGGAACTGAAAGGAGAGCAACGGTTCCTCCCTCTGCAGTTACTCCTTTTAGGAGAGTAATGGGAGTGGCAATGCAATTGCTCCCTGAAAGGAGCAACCCCTATACCCCTGTTGCTCCGTTTTGGCTTAGAGTGTAGGTGCAGCATTAAGCAACAGCAAAAGCTGCGCGTTCGGTTCTGCGTGCCCCATACTGTTCGCCCCCCCCCCTCACTTCGCTAGTTTTCTTTATTTTTCTGTAATTTTATAACAAGCAAAGAGGCACAGTGGCTCAGCTTTGACGTCTCGCTTGCTGATATTGTCATAAAACAAAAAAATATTCGTAGTCTGACCTAACACATGCTAAATTGTTCGAAAACGCCACTCATCCAAGTACCAGCCAGTAGGACACTCCGCGCAGTCGGCACGCTCCAGAAAGAAGGTAGGCGCTGATTGCCAGTCCCGTCCTCTTCGCCGGATGATTGGGTCTATCGGGAAATAAAATTTCATGCGTGTTTCCTTTCTAAATGTTTATGTAACGGAAAAGCGCCACCCAAAACTGTCTGTTCTTAAAGGTACGCAGAAGCCCTTTTATAAAAAATGACTTTGGAGGGTGCACAGACAATTTGATCCTTGCTGAATTAAAAGTATACGTGAAATTTCTCAAATGTTAACACCAAAAGCACTTTTCGGTGAATGCCCCAGACCCGGACCGTGTGGCATATAAAATGTTAAAACACCTGCCCACTGAAACCCAGAAAGCTCTCCTCTCTCTGTATAATGCGATATGGTCTTTTGGCGAGCTACCCTCAGCCTGGACGGAAGCTATCATAATCCCAATTCTAAAACAATGCAAGGACCCGGCCTCAGTTTCCAGCTACAGGCCAATAGCATTAACCAGCTGTATTTGCAAAGTCTTTGAAAAAATGATTAACAGGCGCCTGATGCACTTCCTTGAAATCAGTGGCCTACTTGACCCATACCAGTGTGGGTTTAGAGAGGCTCGGTCCACCACTGACCACCTTGTCCGTATCGAAGCACCAATTCGCGACGCTTTTGTTCATAAGCATTTTTTTCTTTCTGTGTTCCTCGATATGGAAAAGGCATATGACACTGCATGGCGCTTCGGCATATTGCGAGACCTGTCACATTTAGGTGTGTTGGGTAGAATGCTGACAGTTATCGAAAGCTACCTGTCCAACCGTACATTCCGTGTCCAAGTTGGCACTGTCTTATCTCGAGTATTTGTCCAAGAAACAGGAGTGCCACAAGGAGGTGTATTGAGCTGCACACTTTTCATAGTTAAAATGAATTCCTTGCACCTGTCTCTCCCACG
Source organism: Rhipicephalus microplus (assembly GCF_043290135.1). NCBI lineage: Eukaryota > Metazoa > Arthropoda > Arachnida > Ixodida > Ixodidae > Rhipicephalus > Rhipicephalus microplus. The sequence goes on from NC_134710.1 coordinate 252,707,363, forward strand.
AAATAATTTTTACTGCATATATGTCGATGATGTGCAGATTGGTTACAAATCGTGCAACATCTCAATGTGCCAACGTCAAGTTCAACTAGGGCTGAACAAGGTATCTCAATGGGCAAACGAGAATGGTTTTATACTCAACGCGCAAAAGAGCACTTGTGTCTTGTTCAGCCGAAAGAGGGGCCTCCATTCTGACCCCGACATTGACCTGCATGGTCAACCTCTGTCAGTGAAGACCGAGCACAAGTTTCTTGGTCTCATATTAGACACTAAGCTAACCTTCATCCCACACATCAAGTATTTAAGGGACATGTGCTTAAAAACAATGAACATTTTGAAAGTGTTGTCACACACTACATGGGATAGTGACAGGGAATGTTTAATTAACTTATATAAAAGCCTCGTACGCACACGCCTAGATTACGGTGCTATAATCTATCAGTCGGCAACACCATCAGCCTTGGAAATTCTCGACCCTGTCCACCATCTAGGCATTCGCCTCTCTACGGGTGCTTTCCGCACCAGCCCTGTGGAGAGCCTGTACGTGGATTCGAATGAATGGTCACTCCACCTACAAAGATGTTCCCTGTCCTTTTTGTACTTTTTGAAGGTAAAGGCAGACAAGAAACATCCTTCCCAATTCACAATTAATGATTTGTCTTGTTCTGGCTTGTTCGAGAATCGTCCTTCGTTTAGGCAGCCCTACGCGCTGCGTGTAAGGAGCCTGGCCGAAGAAACAGGTGTGCCTCTTCTTGAACCGACTTTGATGGCTCCTGCAACATATCTGCCACCATGGCAGTGGCAGCTTATAGACTGTGATGTTTCTTTTGTTGATGTCACAAAGCACGCACCACTTGCACACATACATACATACTTTTTAGAACTACAACATAAATACACATGCCCTGAGTTCTTTACTGATGCGTCAAAGTCAAACACTTCTGTCTCATACGCAGCGGTAGGTCAATCCTTCTCTGAGGCCGGCGTTCTTCATCCTAATGCAAGAATTTTCACAGGAGAAGCTTACGCAATACTGGCGGTCGTAAAACACATAAAACAGATAAAATTACAAAAGGCGGTAATATACACAGATTCCCTAAGCGTGGTAAAAGCCTTGAAAACTCCTAAAAAACACAAGAACTCCGTGCTGGTGTCACTCTACTCACTTCTGTGCACACTCTACACATCAAAACAGCATGTTGTTGTCTCCTGGGTTCCAGGGCACCGTGAAATACAAGGTAACGTTTTGGCCGACAATCTGGCTGCTTGCGCCAATGTCACTACTGCCAATGCATCAACACCAGTCCCTGCACTTGACTTAAAACCTTTTATAAAACGAAAGCTCAGGGGGTATTGGCAGAGCATGTGGGATAAACACACAGATAATAAACTCCATGCTATTAAGCCGCAACTAGGTTATTGGCCGCCACTATCAAAATCACGACCCACAGAAGTAATACTAACAAGGCTTAGAACAGGACATACACATTCTACACATTCACTTCTCCTGTCTACCGGTGATTCACCATATTGTGAGAGATGTGGACAGCCCCTTACGGTTCTCCACATTCTCGTCCAGTGCAATGAGATAGATGCTCTAAGGAAAAAGCACTTTTTACTGCCCTACCGACAGCAGCTCCCTCTACACCCTGGGATGCTCATCGGTAGGAATCCGCTTTTTAAACTGCAAACACTTTTTACGTTTTTAAAAGATGTGCAAAGCTTTCACCCGATATTTCGAGGTCATTCGTAGCACGACCCCTATAGAGTGGTCGTGGCTGCGGTGACTACATCTTCATCATGGTTTTATTATCATGACATTTTGCCATCCACTATCACTACACATATGTCACGCCACTGTCAAGATTTTACTACTTTCATGTTTTAACCCACGTTAGAGCGAGGAATTTTAAAGCCCCTTTACAGCCACGCACCATATCATTGTTCATATCTGTAGTCAATTGAAATGGCGCTCTTTAGCCATCAATTGGCCCTTGCGTCACTAAAAACTACTCAACATCATCATCACTTTTCGGTGAAAAAACAGTGGCTGTGGACTCCGGGCGTCTTGAGAGGCCGAGTGAACACGGTGATGTCACTGTCATTATGGCGCGTCGTCTGTAACAGCAGCACATCTGAAGTGCCGCCTCGTCGATTATTTCCTGCTGCTAGAGCCGCGAAAACAGTTATGACATCCTCAACAATATTTTAGGTCCTTCCTAAACACGAAGTTTTTTTGAATTTCAAGGTTTCTTCAGTTTTCTTTGAGATGACAACTTCTCAGGCAGGCACAGGGTTGGTGCTATGGAAATAGAAGGCATAGGTTTTAGATGGCAAGAGAAGAGAGGGCGAAAAAATGGCAATGCGACTCGTTCGACTCTCCTCCCCCGGCACGCGCCAGAACCAACGCAACGTGTAGCTGACCGAGAAACCGAGAAAGTCTAGGTACAAGGGATGCGCACGAATTAATGCGGGCATTTAGAAAATTGGGTCTTCCAAACTTAAAAGTAAGTCCAGTTGACCCCGATGGTTGCGCCACTTCAGAAGGCTCTCATGGAGAGTAGGAAGGCATCACAACATTGTAGCTGAGGAGAGTTGACTAGAAACATCGGGATCACTGCACGCGTAATGCTTCAAGTATTGCGCCAATCTTTGTCAAGAGGCCGATGTAGATCGGTGGCGTCGAGCATGCGGGTGGCGTGGTCGTCGAATTCTTAGAGACAGCGGCAGCAGCCAGCAGATGCGATGAAGCACATGGTGTCTGCGTCATCGTAGAACGCGTAGTGACGACGATCACAGCCGGTTCAGACGAGGACAAAGCCGTTGCCGTCTTCGGGGGGACGACGGGCACTCTTGTTGTAGGTCGCAGGCTGACGTCCAAGGCCACGCCGCTGGTACCGACGAGCTCATTTCAGATAAAGCCATCCATGATGGTCATCGCACGACTCCAAGCCACCTGGTGTGTTGCAAGGCTCGACGGCAAGTCACGGTGCTGTCAGATGAGGCCATGGTGACCGCGGCCATGCGCTGGAGCTGCCAAGAAATGAAGCGCAGCTCAGTTGCGGATTGTTTTTCGCTACAATTTATCCATTGGGAATGTTGTGCTGCACTCGGCCCCTGACGTGTGTGACACCGCAGTGCAGGCATGGTTTGTCTCGCGAGCAGCTTGCGGTTCCTTGCCTGATGCGGTGGCAGCAGGAACACTGCCGGGGCTGGGGCGGCGAAGATGTAAGGCACGCGCAAAATTCGTAAGGGTCCTTTTTGCCGGGCAGCGGTAGGCATTGCGAAAAGAATTAAGATGGTGTTGTGTCCCTTGCAGGAAGTCAGGGCCATAGATGTAGATGAGGAAAGTCTGTTTTGCTTCTTCCCCTCACTCGGAAGCAGAATGTTGATGGCGGTGTCATGGCTACCGGTCTCTTTCGATGGGATTTGTTTTCGAGCGCGTGGGCGTCCTTGGTTCCTCCTGCTGCGTGGGCACCAGTGTGGATGCCAACGTAGCCAGGACGGAATCCTGTTGATGTTTCTTCATGTGGCAGCCTTTCGGCGACGCCATTTGTAGCCCTTCATATGGCTGCGTGCAAAAGAGCGTTGGAGCGAATACGACAGAAAAGATAGCCGCGCAAAATGCACAAATCCTTTTTGCTTGCAATCGCATGTGCTTGCAATCGTGTGTGTCCGGTTTGAATGAGGCACCAAATGCGCATTTTATCATTTTTTTCTTCTTTCATAATTCACTCTTTGTCTATATTTTTTTTCAAAGAAGAAAGAGGGTGGAATCGCGTTGCCTAATTTTGTAACGTCATTCTTTTAACGTTGCATCACACGCACGTGGGAGCTTTATGCGTGCACAGATGGGCATATATTTAGCGCGCATGACAGTTTAATTGTGCGATAACTCTACTCTACAGAAAACTGACAGCGCATGGTACCATATTTTTCTATTTTATTGATCTTTTTTATCAAGCTTCTTTTCTTTTTTGTAGAAGAAGAGGGTGTCGGGGAGTTGTTTATCTTTTCCATGCAATTCGTTCAGTGTTTTCTCTCACGCACCTCAAGGTATGCTAATTGTGCGCGTGATGAAACGATGAATGGATGGCATTGAACAGATAAACAACTCCCCTTACGCCCTATCCCTTCCACAAGAAGGAAAAGAAAATATATAAAAAGAGATCGATAAAATAGAAAATTTCATACCACGCGCAATGAATGTCCTGTTGAGTAGAGATATCGCACAATTCAACTGTCATTCGCGCTAAAGAGATGCCCATCTGTGCACGCATGAAGCTTCCACGTGCGCGTGATGCAACGTTAAACGAATGACGTGGCAAGATTAAACAACGCTATCACGCCCTCTTTCTTCTTTATTAAAAATATAGACAAAAAGAGAATGAGAAAATGGATAAAAAGATGATGCAATGCGCATTCGGTTCCTTTTGTAAACTTGAGTCTACAAGCGAGAGGACCATACGCTTGCAAGGAAAAAGGAGGTTTGTATTTTGCGCGACTATTCTTTCTGTCGTATTCGCTCCAACGCCCTTTTGCACGCAGCCTTTTTAAGGACTACATATGGCGTCGTAGAAAGGCCACAGGAAGACGGAATATCAACAGGATTTCGTCCAGGTAACCTCGGCATCCACACCAGTGCCCAAGCAGCAGCAGGAACCAAGAAAGCTTGCGCGCTTGAATAACAAACCCGATAGAAGGTGACCGGCAACCATGACACCGTCATCAACTACCATTCTATGAGCCAGGGGACGAGGCAAAACAGACTTTCCTCCTTTCGTGATTTGGCTGTGACTTCTTGCAAGGGACACACCAGCTTTGTTTCTTTCTCAACGCCTGTGGCCGCACAGCAAAAGGCAAAACACCCCACCCCAGTTTGCGCGTGCCTTACATCCTCGCCAGCCCCAGCCCCTGCAGTGTTCCCAATGCCACCATATTGGGCACGCAAGCGCGACCTGCTCGCGAGACCAACCGTGCCTGCGCTGCGGTGTCATACATGCCAGAGACCGTGTGCAGCACAACATCCACGCTGCCAAAATTGTAGCGGAAAACAATCCGCAACCAAGCTACGCGTCACTTCTCGGCAGCTCCATCCCAAAGCTGTGTTCTTCATGGTCTCATCTGACAGCACCGCGACTTGCCGCCAAGCCCTGTAGCCGTGCGAAAATCATGTTCCGCTCTTTCCGGAATCACCTTGTCGATAACAGCGGCGTGGCCCCGGAAGCCATCCTGCGATCTACATCGAGTGCGCCGTCGTCTCCACGAACACGACGAGGGCTTCGTTCTCGTCTCAACCGGCTGTGGTCGTCGTCACTACGCACTCGACGACGACGAAGACACCACGTGCTTCATCGCATCTTCTGGCTGCTGCCGCCATCTCTAAAAGTTTGACGACCACGCCACCGGCACCCTCGATGCCACCGGCCTGCGCCGGCCTCTCGACTTAGATGAGTGGCGTTTTCTAACAATTTAGTATGTGTTAAGTAGAACTACTGGTATTTTTTTTGTGTTTTATGACAATGTCAACCAGCGAGAGGTCAACGATGAGCCACTGCGCTTATTTGCTTGTTCTTAATATTACAGAAAAATAAAGAAAACTGGTGGTGGGGGGTGGGGGCTGGGCGATTACGATACGGCACGCATCACGAAACGTGCAGCTTTTGCTGTTGTTTCATGCTGTGCATAGTTAGTGTTGCGTAACAATTTACACGTCGACATGTGCCAACCTATACCTTAATTGGGCAGTCTTCGACTCGGGGAAACGATAAGCTGACATGTTTCTATTTATGACCAAACATAATCGGTGAGTTACAGCCTTGTCTTTCGCGAAATATTTAACCACCACTCGTGTAGCCGCCTTTGTTTTCGCTTCATTTTCCTATTACATTTTTAGTACCATGGGTTTCGTGAAACATCAATCTTGTAGCTCTGATCAACATGGCTATCAGTGTAGTTTATGTCACTGCATGAAAGCGGACGAGAAACCGCTCACTTCTCAGCCGGGTACAAATCAATTGGGACAGCGGGATGCATCGTACAACCTGTGCGATATAGAAGCCGAATCACGAAACAAAAAAATTGAGTTGGTCACTTCGTGTTTGAAATCTTTACCAGAGAAAGACAATTTTTGCGTCGTCAGGAACCGGGTCTGACGAGTTGCGCGATGGAGTACACCATAGGTAATATCTTCGTAGAGCGAAACATAATTAGAGCACGTTGTGGCGGTTGTGTTCTGTTTCTTTATGTCTTAATTTAGCTAGTTGCCTTTGGAAACGATGAGGAATATTTCACATAGGCCGTACAACTTGGAGACAGACTATTTGACGAGATGGACAATATATCACTCTTCAGCCAATCAAAGGCTCGAATCCACTGGGTGCCTCATCGGCAGAGTAGTCAAGAACCAAGGTATACGTAAACTAGTAGCGTACCTTCCATACAGATTCATGGATCCATTAGTCGGCGGCTGATTGCAATCTTCGCCATCTACGTGAGAAGGGCTAAACTAACAGCAATCCAAAAATAAAATATGATATCGCCAACAGAAGCAGAAGCGACATAGCGCATTTAGCCTAACTGGTGCGAAATTTAAGTGTTTTTACTTGTCGACTATTTACATGGTGTTAAAGCGTATTTTATTTATGGCTTGCTAATTCACTGAGTGAGAAAAATGGAAGCAATTCAAACACTGTGCTAAGGAAGCAAAACCATATGATTAGCCAAATGACCTACTATAAATACAATATGCACAAAAAAAAGCTTCGCAGAGGCACTTGTGAGTCAAGTGTTCACATAAACAACACTTCGAAAAGCTCACGTTGCCGAACCATCAAACTTCTCTGCAGTGACACAGCAGCTTTGAAAGTATAGCTTTGCCAGCCGTACAGTACCACAATTTGTTGCTTAGCGTGGCGCGTTCACCGTCACCAAAGGCGAAAATGCACCGGCCGTGTGCCAGCAAAAGCAGTCACATGAGCGGCTATCTACACATTCTAAAAGCTAGACAAGTTCTGCAAGCTAGTACATACTATTCGCACGTAAAAATAGGACAACGACTGAGGGTGCGCACGAAATTACCACGGATACAAGAGCAATGCCTCATAGATCTGTCAATGTGCTGAACCAAAGGAGACCACACCGATCTGAACGTAATCTCCGAGAGCAAATCGCCTAGATGCCACACCTTCCCCATTTATGGCGCTCGGTGAAAATTGGAAAAATTTGACACAATCAACAAATTAGCCAGGTATTAGATACACCGTAAACTAAAATTATTTTGATTATATAATTACGACCATCTGAAGAAAAATTTGTGTTGAGCTTTTACTTTTGGTTGTTTGTCTTCTAAACATTTCTCGTTTTAATCGTCGGTGTACGTTGATGCCAGTGGCGAAAGGTTTGCGAATGTTTTGTTCGAAAGTTCTTGACCGATGTAATTTCACCATGCATGCACTATCTTCGCTATCACGGCACCGCTGTTTAACCAAACGCCACGACTCTCCAAAGAAAGAGCATTGTGCTGGCATGTGAACTTCCGCGCCGCTTTTTGAGTACCAGCCCCACCAGGCTCAATTTCATTCATGCCGGTGGGCAATATACCAGTTGCTAACAAGGGTTTATGGACGGTCGAACACAAGATACCCATTAGTTTGTTAAAAGGTTACCGATACCGCCATCGCAAAAACGTCGCAACTGTTCGCTCACGCGCGGCCGCAAGTACAGGTGGTATCGCTGACACAACACAAACAATCCCCACTGAAAAAGGAACCTAACTATTACAGTTCAAAAAAAATATTCTAAGTTTAAAGGGTGCCAGCACTTGCTTTGCCTGCTTGAACGGCTGTTCACATAGTTAAGCTTTTTGTAACAGAAAGAGTGCCGGTAACGTACCACATTAGCCACTCTCGACACGTTCCCGTCGTCACATAATATTGTATTTGATCCTGATCAGATGCAAACCTTTCAGGACGTCTCGCAGACGCAGTATTCAAGACAAAATTCAGCATGCCAGAACGAACACAAAAAACGACTGCAACCGTACAATTCTTTTTCATGGAAACACGGAGCATTGCACGTTCGAGTGGGTTACCAGACATGGGATGGCGCCGCCCGCTAGGCAATGTGGCGGCGACTTAGCTAAAGATGTATCTGCGGACTTGGGCGCGTTGTAAAACGAGAAACCAATGAACCGATTATCTTGGCCAAAGTTAATCCCTTCCATTCTCCTCCTTCTCCCTCGCTTCTGTTTCTGCAAAAAAGAAAGAAAAAAAAAGATGTTTCATTCAACACTCGGTTCTTCCAGGTGGTCTCCCTCCTAATGTACAGACCGAGCCTAACGCTACTTGGGTTCGCCACCCGGATGAGAGCCGGCGCTTTCAGCTTGGTATGGCTAAAGGTAGGAGCAATCATATCCCAACAACAGTTTTACCCGACTATCTGATTATTAGATCCATTTTCCTAGGTTAAGACTGATGGTTTATGCAGTGCGTTAAATACTCTTGGCAAAAAATGGCGTAGGTTCGTGACTATCGTCTGTTGTGCTCTGCCAGAAAACGTACACTGTTTCTTCGCTGGGGCGCAGAAGCACCAATGCGGCAACGTCTACAAAAGTGCGCTTACGGGCTGCCCCCACCGGCCGTGCGCGTAAGACGCTTTCCGTAACCCACAAAAATTTACTTTCGTAGGCTTTCATAACTGAGGGCACACGATTGACAGTTACAAAGCAGGGCATACCTGTAGGCCCAACAATTGTATTGTAACCCGCTACGGTGGTCAAGTGGCACTGGCCTGCTGAAGCAAACGGCGCGTGGTCGAATCGCGACCACATATTAGATAGAGGCCAAAATGGTTCAGCCCATTGTTCCTAATTTTGAACTAGGCGCACGTTAATTACCCCCAAAAAGTCAAAATTTCCGAAGCCCTTCTCTACGGCATCAAATATATTCATATGGTTGTCAGACCCAAAATTTAATAATCCTAATGCCATTCTACTAACTGTCAGGTAAGTTTCTCGAGCATTGACATAGCGGATTGAACTTTGAATACGGCCAAATTCATGCACAAGTGCGCATGCACAGAATTTCGATTCATTTCTCTCGCAAAAGTTTCGATTCATTTCTCTCGCATTTCTCTCGCTTTCATTTCTCTACGCAAAAGTTCACATGATGAAACGATTAATCAATGATGCGGGAAGGGTAAATTACGCTACTTTCTCTTCTCCACTTTTTCACTAAAACAAAGAAAATGAATATATAGAGTGAGGGTAAAAAGAAAGGAAAAGATGTTAGCGTGCGCACTCGGTGCCACATTTGAAGCCGTGTGCGCCCGCATAAAGATTTTGGTTTGCTATACGCATGTGCACGAGACAAAATGTAGAACCAATGATGTCGCAAGAGTAAACGATGGCCATCTTTTTCTTCTTTTATTTCATCTCCCCAGGCAAAAGACGTAAAGAGCAAAAAGATTATGTCATCAGCAATTTCGAGGTAGTATCTCCCTTTTAGTAATGACTGAGTGCTTTATTAGGGAGATCGGACAAGAATCAGAGCATTCTGCATACTATTGGCGATAGTATACGAGCAGCCGTTCTACACAACTAATATACTCGTCAGTGCAACTAATTATCCATCTCGCCGAATCATAATCGAAAGCTTTTGCAGCGCGTTAAAATTTGTTTGCTGCAAACTAGGTTGGTGCGTCACTATCGTTCATTCTTCTCCGACAGAAAACATACTGCGTTTCTTTGTTTGGGCGCAAAAGCACGAATGATCATAACATTTACGTATGAATGTCGCTATGCTAACGGGCTGGCTCCCACTTTCGACCGCGTAAGTAACTTTCTTTAACGGATCAAACATCTGTTGCGTGATATTTTATAACAAAGTGGCAAACTTGTGAACAATGTATATGACCGCCACAATGGTCTAGCGTTCAAGGCACTCGGCTGCTGTACCACAAGTGGCGAGGTTTATTTCAAGCGAGATTATAGAGGGAGATGAAAATGCTTCAGGCCCGTTTGCTTAGATAAGGGGCACATTATTAACCCCAAATATTTGAAATTTCCGAAGTTCTCCTTAACGGCATCTCTCATTATATTATGGACGTTAAACTTCAACAATCACTATTCTGAATGCTATTCTACTATCCGGAAGTAAACTCTGTTTAGCAGAGATATCACAATAACGAACTCTCATGTGTGACACATTTGCATTGGCTGGACGCCAGACCTTAATCACCGGTTGCGTGACGTGGTGCCGAGCGGAGGTGTTGTCTACCGGAAGCCCAAGGATGTCACGGACATTAGGCCGAGGCAGAGAGAGGCATTCAGAAAACCTAACAGACGATTTTCAACATCATGGAAGATAGAAACGGATACTTCTGAACGATTTGTCGACGAGTTTCTGCTCGCTCACTCACTCGTAAAATATCCGTTGTTATCTACAGTGCGAGTGCCCTTAAAATACAAAAGCCTAATCCCACCCTGAATGTCAGCATTTTTTACGCCCAAATGAGAGAGTCGCAATTGGTGCCCACTTCACCCGCTTCTCTTTATTACAGAGCCGTTTTGCAAGATGAGAGGGTGTTGAACCTCGTTGCCTTGCACGAACCAGGCGGGCGAACCTATATCGACAAGTGGTTGGTCAGCCTAATGCAGGCGACTAATTGGAAATAAGTGTGTCACAAACACACTTGGCACAATGCATTTGCTGTCTCTCACCATTTCTGCCACTCACACAATAAACGTGCTGCAAGTTCAGCCGACAAGATCAACCCACCACATCTGCCAACGAGAAAGGCGACAAGGTTTCGTAGAAATCCAGGCCGGTCTAGGAGTATTCTTCTTGCTTTGTAACAATGACCATAATCTCTAGTTCAGATACTGGATAACGAACTGCACACAGGCGGCGTGCTCCTGTCTACTGACTAAAATCCTGTCTATAGGGAGCCCAGCAGAAAAAAAAATAGCCGTGACATCCGCCCGGCACGAGAGTCACTCATACTGACGGTAAGAGCAGGCGCATGAAAGTAAAAAAGGTGAAGAGCCGCCGTCTCCGTCGCGCCAGCCTAGCGTCAGCAGCCGGCATCAACTTACGGAGAACGTTCAGCCACAAGCGTGAGCGCGCAATAAAAAAGCGAATCGCCCAGCCTCTTTCTCTTCACCCCAGCTGGGCGCACAGCGTTGGTGGGACGTTCATCGTCGCCTGCATGCCGTGGCATTTGTGCGTCGCCCTTTCATCCCGCTCTTTTGTGATGGTCCTTTCTGTAAAAGATGGTCTGAGACGGAAACACTTTCCAGTGCTATATGGCACACTTTATTAAAAATATTATGCATCTTTCTGCATTTGGGCACACACTGCGATCTGCAGTACCATTGTTACTCTTTTGACTTCAATAAAAGAGTACAAACAACTTTCTGTTCATCACTTGTCGAGGTATGACACTGCGTCATGCACTAAATAAAAGAGTAATAGTGAATGTGTGACAGCTTTCTGAAACACTGGCCTATGTGTGTTCATGCTCATGTTCTACCAAACAAGTTGAACTGATGAACTGATGAACTGAGGAAAGCACGGTAAAAAAGAAACAAACTGAAGGCCGCGAGACAGAAAAAGATCAAAATTCAAAATTCATAGGTCGATCTTTGATTGGTGGTTGCGTAATTTGATGATGAACATCAAGTACAGAAGTCAGGTGCAGAAGTCAGCCGGAGATCCCCGCTGCGGTGGTCTAGTGGCTAAGGTACTCGGATGCTTACCCGGTCAGGGGTTCGAATCCCGGCTGCGGCGGATGCATTTCCGATGAAGGCGAAAATGTTGTAGGCCCGTGTGTTCAGATTTGGGTGCACGTTAAAAAAACCCAGGTGGTCGAAATTTCCGGAGCCCTTCCCTACCGCGTCTCTAATAATCATATGGTGGTTTTTGGACGTTTAAACCCCACACATCAATCAATCAATCAATCGAAGTCATCAGGAGAGCATATGTCACCGACATTTGGTCACTCTTTAGATTATTAAGTATAGTTCTCATATACCAGCATGAATTTGTAACAGTGAACCATGACCAAGACAGCCAGTGTACTGCTGTGGAGGTAATGTACCAGCTATAAAAATCGCCATTTTCTAAAGAGCAATTGTTAGCAGTAAGAATAAACATTTTGAAATTCGTTCTGCATCATTTCTTGACCCCAACTGCATGCCGACGTTCGCGAAAGAGATGTTCAGAGGTATTATTCATTTGGAGGGAGACTGACCTGTCCATCGCTACTTTGTGTACGTCATACTTGACCTTGGCGCGCGTTTCGGCATTCACTTGAACAACGATCTAATGCTGATTAAAGGTAAGAGTAGGCACTCCTCAAGAGTTGGCTCACCACGCCCTCATGCGCAGTGTGCTGTCACTGTATACAAACAACTATATTGTACGCACAGCGACTGCTTAGGCCATATAAGAAGGGAGCGATATAGCTTCTATAATTCGGCCATGATCTACCATACATTCGTTAATATTGGTCCCTTCACAGCTAATCAGGACATCGTGCATTTACTGAAATACCTGCTTCCAAACCATCTAACATTGCTCTCCCGATTCATCTTGTTGCCATCACTTAAATGAGTACTGAGACGAACCTTAGATATTTAGTAATTGTTGTCCTATACAAGAGAAATGGTTTCAAGAAGAGAGTTCTGTGTTGCCTCGGAAAGCGTCGCATTTATTTTTAATACCTCGACCTTTAAAAGACGCTTTCGGCTTCGATATCAAGTGGGTGGCTTCTCGGTGACATGACAAGGCAGTGTTACGATGCGGAAACTCGGCAATTCGCTATGTACTTGTGGCAGATAAGAGATCTGCTCACGGTGCATATAAACGATGAGCGCATTGTCTTTATTGGCCATGACAGTGATTTCTGTAATTTAGGCTTCATGGAAGACTCCGCTTGAAACTTGGAGGAACCTTGTTGACTTGTCACAATAAAGTCCACTTGATTGCTTGCCACTACTCCACAACAAAACCTTTAAAATCAAAGTAACTACCTTATGCATGCTGGCTGACTATTGTGTCGTAAGTAGTAATGCTACTTCCATAGCGTAGTAACTAACAATGTCACTTTTGCAATGTCTCTAAATTATCTCGGTACACCTTTAAAATACACTAAAGCTGAAAACTTTTTTCGCGTATTAGTCAAGTACAATTTCTCAATCCAGGAAATACTACTTATATCGGGACTCGACGCTTGGTAAGTGAGAAAACACGCGAAGGGAAAAGTTGGGTGAAGATGCCACCTTGATTTCGCGCAAAACCACACGACATCATAAAATTTAAGGGCCTTTACTGGGTCTTACGTATCTATTAATTCAATAAAGCCAAGTATGATATCATCTGTCGGTGTGATGGACCTAAGATACGAAGTTTCAGAAATATTCATCGGGCCAATGTTGCGAAAATACAATACATTTTCAAATTTTGAATATCTTAACATTTAAAATTAACTTCAACCTTAATTTTCTCTGCTGATAGTAAACCTATGGCATGAGAGATCTCGGTTGTCAGCGTGTCAGTCTAAACTGAGACATTGGTTCTCTTTAATGTACCGTGAATGAAATATTGCCAACTACTGGTGCAACACGAGGCACTGCAAATACTGCTTTGAAGCAATATCTTTGATTGTAAATGTTTTCAAAAGTAGATTTTAAGTCAAGCATCAGAGGTTCTATGAAAATGTTCACTGACAGTTTAGCCCTATCACTTCATTGAACTTGGCCTCGTCGCTGACATTGTGTTCTAGTGAATTAACAGTGGCCATGTGTGTGTGAGAATTTATTAGAAGGCATAGAGGTGGGCCTGAGATAGTTCGCTCTAGCCTGCCACTCTACACAGAGCATAATGGAAGGGGGAAAGAAACAAGGATGAAGGCTGATAATGGGGACAAAAAGAAGTGGTGCGTATATACAGTAGCCACTTAGCATAGTACCCTACAGTCTAGTACTTAGTCCAGTGCTTTTTATAAAATCTAAAACAGCCTTTGTAACAGTTTTTGACACTCTTTGGTCGTTCATTGCTGACAGTATGTGGCTTTCACTCAATGGCGTTCGTCCTATGCTTGCCAACGTTGCAGTTAGCATTTTTCTTGCAGCCACATATAATGCACGGTCACAAAATATGTGAGCTAAAGTTTCGTGCACTTGGCAGTGCTCACAATTTGGACTGTCCGCACGGCCGATTAGGTGGGTGTAGTCGCGAGTGAAGGCGACGCCCAGGCGAATCCGGTGCAGTATATTAGCATGTCTTCGGCTGATTTTATCTGGAAGACGAAAAGTCATACCGGGGTCTGTTTCCCACAGACGCTCCTTCCGGTGATCTGGTAGGACCAGTAAGTGGCAGCGTATTCGCGCATGAGCGATCTCAACAATGTGTTGACGTCGCTTCGTGAATACGATACTTTGACGTACATAGGAGCGTTGTATACTGCCGCTCTTATTTCGCTATCGGCTGTTTCGTTTCCAACCAGGCCGCAGTGTCCCGGAATCCATTGGAGTGTCATCAAGTGACCGCTCCTGTGTGTTAGGTCAAATGCTTGGACGATTCCTAACGCTAACTCGTAAAATTGGCCTCTTCTTGAGCAAGAATGGATCGCTAGAAGCGCTGATGTTGCATCGGACACAACAGTCCATTTACGCAGTGCTTGGTCGTTCACAAAATTTATGGCTTCTTGTATAGCAACAACTTCTGCAGCTGTCGAAGATGACCTGTGATCTAATTTGTACTTTCGGGAAATACCGAGTTGAAGGATCATGATGGCTGCAGCTGAGGTGGATGAAGTTACAGATCCATCAGTGTAAGTGTGCACAGAGTTGCTGTATCGGTCATCCAAATGTGCCAAGGTGAGTTGCTTGAGAGCAATATAAGAAACACGCGGCTTATACTAAATTCCTCGTATGTGAAGGCACACCAGCAGTTTAGTCAATGTCCGTGGAGGCACTGCAGAGATTGCGGCAGGTGCAAAGCCTGAAGGTATCATGTGTCTATGCGTATCGAGGGATCGCGAAAAGGTTCAGCCTGGTCGGTCCGCTTGTAGCGAAGACAACGGGTGCTGTGCTTGTCGGGTCAGCAGACGAAGGTGCACTCGAAGAGACTCACAGGACGTGTAAACCTGTATAAGGTAGGTGCGTGACTCCTCCGAAATGGCAGAGGTTGACGTGCACCGTGACAGGCCAAGGTATATTCTCCGTACTCGTGCCTGAAGGCTCTCTAAAGTACGAAGGCACGTTGACTGCATGCCGGAAAGTAAATGTGCGCTGTACCGTATATAGCCCACAAATAATGCGTTGTATATCTGCAGAAGACTTTTCTCTGCAGGGCCCCATCTCAGTCCTGCTATAACATGAAGAACATACAGAAAACTGATTAGTTTGTTCCGCAACACAGTCACATGCTTTGAACAGGACAGGTTGTGATCAATGATGACCCCTGAATAGCGGGGATGCTTGACCGCAGGAATCACTGCTCCGTTAGCGAAGATTGGGTTCCGCGACATTGATTTCTTCGTAAATGTCAATGCAGCACATTTTGCTATTCAAAGTTGCAGGCCCTGACGACGCAAATACTTAGATGTTACTGATGTGCCTTGCTGTAGCCTTGCTCACAGTTGTGGTCGCGTTGCTCCAGATGCCCATATGCGTATGTCGTCCGCATACGCACTGATTCTGAAAACGTCGGGAAGCTCAGCTTCAAGGCCAATGAGTGCTATTTTAAAAAGCATGGGGCTCAGGACGGCGCCTTGTGGAACTCCGTGGCTTACGAGGTGCCTGGTCGTGTCGCCGTCAAAGGTCGACATAAAAATTTTCCGTCTTCTGAGACAGCTCACTATCCATGCGTGTAGTCGGCCACCTACGCCGATGTCTTCAAGTGCGTCAAGAATGGCTTCATAATGAACGCTATCGTACGCGGTTTTTATATCTAAGAAAATGGGCCCTACCAATCTCCGACGTTGTCTTTCCTTTTCAACAGAAGAAACTAGGTCTACAACGCCGTCTATAGATGATCCACCCCTACAGCAGCCATTTACAAAATCTGGTAAGCCGACATTATTCTCGAGCAGCCATTTCAATCTTGCCAGCATCATGTGGTCCATCACCTTACCGATGCAACTGGCTAGGGCAATGGGTCTATACGAAGACAACTCGTGTGAAAACTTGCCTGGTTTCAGTAAGGCCACTATGCGGCTGCACTTCCAACTCTCGGGGACATTCGCCGTTTCCCACGTAGAGTTGTAGAACGACAAGAGAACCTGCCTTGCTTCCTGGCTGAGGTGATATAGAGGCGAACAAGTAATTCTGTCAGGCCCTCGTGCGGACGAGCGTCGGGACGCAGAAATCGAAGCCTCGAGTTCGTGCATTGTGAATGGTAAGTCAAGGCAATTGTCGCTGGACGGCGGTGAGGCTAAACACGAAGGTGATATCAGTGAGGAGGACATACCTACGAGTAAGTAGCAATAATCTTCTGCAACCTCTTCTTCAGGTCGACCTTGCCTTAAAGGCAAAGCTCCGAAAGGGAACAACTGTTGCGTAGGCGTCTGAAGGCTTTGGACAATTTGCCATATTCGACACAGGGGTTTTTGGGATCAAGAGAGCCACAAAATACCTTCCACCGTTGCCTGTCAAGCTTATCAAGGTGTCGCAATACATGTCGCTTTGCTTGGCATGCTGTAGATAGGTCAGGTGCTGATTTCGTCCTCCTGCATTTCCTCTCTGCAATGCGACGGATTGCACGAAGGTATTCATAATGAGCGTCAAAAGAGCCGCTTTCATGTGTTTCAACGTCTACGAACCAACAGGTGGTAGGCAAAAGACTTCTGCTCACAAAACATACGTCCAGACAGCAGCTGTACGATGCGCCAAGGAGGTAAGTAGGTGAGCCATCGTTGATGAACATCAGGCACTGATTGAGCGCAAAATGAGCAATGTCCCTACCGCGGCTGTTCATTGAGGCAGAACCCCATATAGGAGGATGTGCATTAAAATCCCCAACTAATACATGTGGTCCAGGGCAAGCTTGGAGCACAGAAAAGAGATGGTAACAGTCCACGTGGCTTCTAGAACGAATGTATCAACCAATGATTCATAATGAACGTCGCCTGTGCTTTACAGATAGGCAAATATAGTCTTTAGAAGAAAGGAGCCACGGCATGCCTGACGTACGTTAAATCTCGACGTACACATATAAATACTTTGCTCGCATTTCGATCATCGCGTGACCACAAAGTGGCGTATCCGTAAATGCGAAACGACGACATCATATTCGGCTCGCGTATGACAACCAACGAAAATTTGTATTGTCGTTGTCGAAAGTCAGACACTCGGCTTCGCAAACCTCGTGCGTTCCACTGCATTATAGCAGAGGTGTGCACACGTTCATCGAAGAAATTCACCATATTGTTTATGGAAGGGCCAGCAGTAGCAGTTCCAGCACGTTGAGGATCTGCACTGCTGTTTTTGCACCTGGCGTGTGTAGCGCGCTGAGAACTGCACGAAAAGATTTCAGTAGATGCTTCAGCATAGTTTGGTTGTTCTCAGTGTCTCGCCTAATATTTTCCGCCCTCTTAGAAGTTGCAGCCCATGATGTGGTCTTTTTTATTGCTCCGGTCAGTAGCGAAGGCCGCTAAGATCTGAAGCATCGGAATGCAATGCGGGCGTTGATCTACTTTCTCCATCCCTGGGACGTGGTGCATACAACATTGGTGTAGCGGCCTGATAATGCGCACGCGTATGTTCATCTGTGACTTAAGGGGATGAATCACTCCTAAGTGCACTATGCTTTCGCTGTTGCCTACGTTTTGGACGACGTCTGTGTCGGTGCATGGATGTGACAGCCTCTCTGTGTGTCGAGTTGTCTCTGACCATCTTCCGCAGGACGCGAATTTCTTTTTTGATCTTCGGGAACTCCTTCGACGTTGCTACCATAGCAGTTTGGACATTTCAGTGGAGCAGCAGTATCGCAGTTTTCCACTTTATGAGATCCGCCGTACCGCTGGCAAACTGTCTCACTTTTGCACACTGCGCTGACGTAATCCAACTTGCATTACTTGTGACACTGCAAAAGCCGTGACACGTAAGGGCGGACGGGATGTCTCACGTATCCAACCTCAAGCTAGGAGGCAGAGTCTCAGAATCAGATACTAGTTTCACACAGCGAGACTGCCCTATGCGGCGTATGGTCACGATTCTGATGGTCGACGTCACAAGATTTTGTAGGTCAGCGTCTGTGACATCAGCGTCGACGTCATTTATCACGCCAGTCGTTGTTTCTTTCCCATGAGTGAGGAATGCGCGAACTGAAATACTTACGAGCTGCGTGACGGCCTTCAGTCTGCAAGAATGATTTTGTTTGTCACATCAACTGACAATATGTTTTTCTGCTATTTATGCGAATTTCATTCACTTGAGTAAATGCAACTCGCTCGAAATAAATAGTCAATGACTGCCTGTTGAGTGAGTTCAGGTTGTCTTATGTAGAAATGGGTACATACGAGATGGTGAAACATCGCTTGCCTTTGTCTAGCGCCGGTTGTGGCTCCGCTGTTGATGACGTCCTGCAAAGCTTCCTTTTCAACTGGCGGGTATTGAATGTCCTGAAGTAGGGTTCCGATTCCATCTCTTCCACTGATGAGCTCTCGGTTGAATCATCTCAAAGAGCAGATGCGCCAATACGGTCACCCACCTTCGGTCCATCAATAGGCAAACGGCTGGGGCCCTTGGTCTCGTTGGATGGATGGTCCCCCATCTCGGGGGGGGGGGGTGACCTCCTCCGTTTCGCTTGTTCAGAGAAAGTCAGGAATTCTGACAGTTAAAAAAAACCAAAAGTTGTTCCCACACAGTGGCCATGAGTTCTTTTTGGAGCATGGCGTAACGTTAGTATGACCCCATTCTTGTGCCCAATCCAAGGGCTATCATGATATTCCGGCTGCAGGATGATCCGATATTTGCAACGAATTCATCTTAGATGTGGAAGACCTGTACTACTGTGAAATGGGGCTACATTGTGACAAACTCTGCATGTTTTCCTTCTCTTGCTAGAGAATTGTCTATATAAAAGCAAATGAATAATGGCACAACGTTTATAAAACCTCGCCTCGCACGACGGAGTGTTCTACTTTTCCGCATTTTATCACAAATGGCTCCATTTAGGGTAAAATTTGTCACACTGTTGACCGATCGCGCGGGGCAACTTTGTGAGAACATTGTTTTTGGCTGAATATGTATGGTAACAAAATGCTAGCACAAAGCTACACCAAAAAAAGTTCATTTGAGCTATCTACAGCAGGTATCTGCTTTAGCAACCTCACAATTGTGCGAAAATTTATTCATACATTTACCTCCTTCATCAAAATGATAGTACCTCAAATATACCCCGCTTGCCTACTGGCCTACAGGATTCAGATGAGTACAAAATGATTTCTTTTGACTGCAAAATTGCGTCTTCACAGTCCGGCCATCTTCAGTTATTTTGGGTCCTCCCCATAGTGCTGATGATGTGCCTATCAGGTTTGACTGGTGTCGCTCATCCCAGGTAAAGTGAACGTTCAAAGTTTACTTTATTGAAGTTATCTTTCTCTAAGGTTTTTTTTTCTCCGGAATCTGCACCATCAAATCCAAAACCTTGCTAGTATAGGGAACCAGCGCTGGAGTTTCCACGGCCACCCTGGTGGTGAGAGCACCCACTTCTCAGCTGCTCCCGCAGACGAGAGTGTCGGCTAGTAGAGGTGGTGCATGGGCGCATCGCCGTAACAAAGCCAAAAGGCACTGGCGGTACTGCTGTATATTCAAGTGCAACAATATGAAAAAAGTAGGACTGTCACAAATGAGCACTCAAAAAAGGGCGCGCCGCCGAATTCTGGCGAACAAGCGCCAGAGAGGCACCTCAAGGTCAATGATAAAGAAGAAAACAAGCATGCAAAGACTTCCCGGGCGCGCCGTCTTCTCCACCCCTTTGGAAGCGTAGTTTCGCCAACCAACTTCCTCACATCGGTCACCGAGCATCCCTAGATCTGGAAGGAAGGGGACGTGGTGATGTAGAGTGGAATCACGCGTCACGGATGACCCTCAGAACATCTCGCTCTTTCCCCATCCTTGGATGTGCATCGCACGGACCAAAAGATGAGAATTTTCTGGAATCTAGCACGAAAGGTATTTAAGTGAGCAGCGAAGAAGGAAAACAGGAAAAGAAGAAAGTTTGCGCCAGGGTGCGTAGCGTATTCCGCCTTGGCGACGAAGGCTTCTGTCCCCAGTGAAAAAGCATGTGATGAAAAGAGTTTCCATCTCAGGGGTGAATACTTGTGCTACAAGCAGAAGAGTGTGTCTACCGCCAGCGAGTGAAGACGCGTTGCAGCAGCTGCGCGTGGGAAGCCGACGTGTTATTGGTGAAGAAGTTGGTGCTTTGAGAGCGGCCAATTGAAAACGCGAGGTTTCCTAGCAGAAACTTCCGGGGCAGCGGAACGACAACAGCGCTGGACTTTGAGTGAGGGATTCTTGGAAGAGTATCATTCAGACTTTGTTCCAAGGACTTTGGACAGAACAAGTTTTCGAACTCTTTTGTCTTTAAGTGTCTTGGTTGTCCGATGAATGTGATTGCATTGTAGCACGTATTGTTGTTTGTGTCCGTTGTTTCGAGTGTAGCTGATTTTACTGTGTTGTACGTTGTCTGATTGGTGACAAATGGTATTCAACTATTGTCGAGTGTGCACATTTGTGTATTGTTTTATCTGTCATAATTGAGAGTATATTTAGTTTTGTTTATCAACTCCCGGCTCTGACTCGTTCTTTGGACCTCAGCCGGCGTACGTTGGCGCGCCAAATAGGACCACTTCTAAATTGTCCGTGCTTTCGTGGAGCAGTTTGGGGGGCCGATACTTCGCCCCTCAGAATTAGCCCGTCGATTGCCTCCCTAATTAACAGGACTCGTTATAAGGACGTATAGATGAAAGGGAGGACGTAAAAATTGGAGGCAGCATTGCATCCAAGCGGCCAGCCGAGCGGAATTCTGCTCCCGCTCTCCTTTCTAGTGCTGTCAGGCTCGTTTCCATACAGGATGGCACGTGTCTGCTATGTTTATTTGATAGTGAAGACAGCCACCAGTGGAAACCAGAGCATAACAATCAAGTTTAGGCCCTGTTTTTCCAGAAATGAAACGAGCATATTATGCAATATACGGCATTGCAAACTTTTTTTAACAGGCCCACTGAGCAATTAGTGGTGAACTTCAAGAATAAAAAAGTTTCCATGCGTCCATTCATTTGACCATCACCACCAAACTCTATCTGATGCCACCGCGTGTAGTGAAAGAAACGATATGAAGGTAGTTTTTTTCTTTTTTTGAAGAGAGTTGCGTGTAAAGGAAAGCTGTCTTGCGCACCACACTTGTGCGGAGCCACGTTCATACGCCTCTGAGCTGTTATAAAAGATACTCTTGCGGTGAACACTCGATGCCTAAGTGCCTCTTTTTATCTTAATTTGTGCAAACGACATGGTTCTTGTTACGAACTAAGCAGCGCCCTACTGGAAGCTTAGCTCTATGGAGCCAGCCGATGCGGTAAGTGTTTTTCTCACTGGCTGCCGTGGCTAAGTAACATCAAAATTTGTGCGTTTCTAGAGAAGTCTTCGATGTTTCCTTGTTGTTTAGTTCAACTAAACCACAGTTTCAGTTTTCCTATTGCCAGTGTCGGCGTAAAATGAGCATGTCTGTTCAACATTGATAATTGTTAGGTTTTTATGTGCGGACCAGATATCATCATGAGGTACGCCATATTGTGCATATCAAGATTGTGACCCTTAGGGTTTCTTCAATGCGCACAGATCTCTTGGTTAAAAGGTATTTTTTTTTATTTCGTCCCCATCCAATGCAGCCTTAGCACGGGTGGTGTCGCGCTCCAAGCATAGGAGCGTGACACCACCCGTGCTATGCTGACACAGTGGTTCGCTTGATCAACGTCCACGTACATACATACCTACACAGGGCGTACATATGCCGCCAGAAAAAAAGGAGAGGGGGATCCAGAGCAGCTACTTTCTGTTGTTTTTTTTACTAGAGTAGTGCGCAGTGTGGTATCGTCGCCGCACAATCATATAAGCCGGTGGTACCATAGCACCAAATCCCAACCAGAAAATGATTACAAGGGAGTATCCATCACTGCACAACACTGTCTCTTCGATGCTACATGCATAGATGCAGTCCGCTTCGCAGAGCTTCTCTCCGTTTTCAAGTGCCATTTATATGAATGTAGCCTTCGGACAAAATAGGATAGGCTTCAGCGCAATTTAGACGAAGACAAATGGCGACACACAGAACACAGACGAGCGCTGACTTACAACTGAGTTTGTTTGCAGTTAAACAAGCCTTTTTATGTGCCAAAACCTGCCTGTATTACCTATACAAAAAAGATATAGGAAAAAACTTTTATAAACGGTACCCAAGATTTATAAGCAAAATTAAAATGCAAATGCTTACAGTGAAATCAAATGTCAAAATAATGCACACCTATATCACACAAGGTAAACTGAACGTCAAAATCCAGTCGACACAAGATTGATACTACAAGAACGGCACCTTCAAAATAAAAGCTGTCGAAGAGCAGGGCAGGAAATGTGTAACTTTTGTGCTGATAAGTAAAGTGAGTGTATATAAAAAGAGAAAAAGACGGAAAGCACGTGGGGATGAAACAACAATACATAACAACCTAGAGAACAGAAGTGCGAGTCACTTACTAAAAAGAACCCTTTCTTGCGCTCCCGGCTAACCCGCGCTATACAAACCAAAAGCATGCAGAAGCAATAAAAGACGCACAAAAACGAAATAAAGTAAAATAAACACCCGTACTGGGGTGTTCAAACATGCTCCGTGAATACAAACTAATTTGTGTCAAGCAAAACAAGCGCCAGGTTGAATAAAAGACCAAAACACGGAATACCTTGCAAGAGCGAGACGACACTTCGAATAAATCCATCTAAAAAGTCAACCTCAGCGTCCGTTAGGGTGACAGAAGGCATGCTTACACACAGATCACCAGCATTTTCAATGAAATACGCCTCAACAATTTTGCTTTCAGTCCTATCCCTCACTCTATTTAAAAATTTTGGGCCGTTGAAATTCGGTGTGCAGCCACAACACTTACAGTGCTTGGCTAGGTGGCTAACACCTTTAAGCGTACATTCATGATGTGCTTCTTTGCACGTTCTATAACACCTCTACCTGTCTGCCCTATGCAACAGCAATCACAGCTTAGGGATTGTCATACACCACATTCGACACACACCCAGTGAATCTGTTTTTGTGCCGAGTCGAGCATTGGGGCAACGCTTGCCAATTATTCAGGCTACCCAATTTCGACAATTTACACGGGGCTGAGAAGACAACTTGAACATCGTGCTTTGACGCTACCTTCTTAATGTTGTGCGAAACTTTGTGCATATACGAAATCACTTGTACGTTCCTCTTTTGATTTTCTCATTCGTTTTTTTCTTTCAGGTGGCTTAGACTGCTTAAACGACTCGGAAACCTCACAGACCAGAAACGATGGGTACCCTGCACTGCTCAAATATGTAACCTGATCTTTGAAACCTTCATTCATGCAACGTTCACAGGAATTTTTTTAGGGCGGATTAGAGAAAATTCATTACTATTCCTCTTTTGACGAGTTTTGAACGAGCGCTTTCAAAGGGAAGTGGGCCTTTCTTTGACATGAGACTGAAGTTCCAGCAGATTTCCCCTTAACCGAACTGCAGCCTCAAGTAAAGAAATTGTAGCCTGTTCTGTTCTGGCAGTTCCCACGTGAAATGAGGACCTGTGCCATATTTTGTGAAAACATCAACTATGCTCTTCGTAGTACCTTCGATTCCTTCGCTGCATACACCTTTTACAATTAAGGAAGTCGTCACAAGGTACCCATCATTTCTAGTCTCTGAGGTTTCAGAGTCATCACTTCAAAAGTCTAAGCGGTGTGAAAGAGAAAACGAATGAGATAATAAAAGAGGAAGGAAGAAGTGATTCTTTACATGCACAAAATTTTGCACAACATTAGGAAGGTAGCGTCGAAGCACGATGTTCATATTGTCTTCTCAGCCCTATGTAAGTTGTCAAAATTTTGCAGCATGACGAATCGGCAAGCGTTACCCCAAGGCTCGACTCGGCACAAAAACTGGCACACCAAGTGTGTATCGAACGTAGTGTATGACACTCCCCTAAGCTGTTGCATAGGGCAGACAGACAGGTGTTTTAATGAACGTGCAAGCACAACCTGAATGCAAGCAACAAAGCTGGTAGCCACCTAGCCGAGCACTGTGCGCATTCTGGCTTCACACCAAACTTCAACGGCACCAAATTTTTAAAAAGAGTGAAAGATAAGACTAAACGCGAAATTGGTGCAGCGTTTTTTCCTTAAAAAAGCTGGTCATAGGTGTTTAAGCATGCCTTTTGTCACCCTAATAGAAACTGAGGTTGACTTTTCAGATGGTTTTATTTGAAGTGTTGTCTTGCTCTTGCTAGGTATTCTGTATTTTTGGTCTTCTATTCTACCTGACGCTCGTTCTGCTTGACACAAATTAGTTTGTATTCACAGGTCGGGTTTTTACAGCCCGGAACGGACAGCTTTAGTTTACTTTTGCCGATTGTTGTGGGTCTTTTGTATTGCTTCTGCATCGTTTTGGTTTGTATAGCGCGGGTCAGCTGGGAGCGCAAGAAACAGTTGTTTTAAGTAAGTGACGCTGACTTCTGTTTGCTAGGTTGTTATGTATTGTTGTTTCATCCCCACGTGCTTTCCGCCTTTTTCTCTTTTTATATACACTCACTTTACTTATCAGCACAACAAGTTAAACATTTCCTGCCCTGCTCTTCGACAGCTTTTATTTCCAAGGTGCCGTTCTTGTAGTATCAATCTTGTGTCGACTGGATTTTGACGTTCAGTTTACCTTGTGTGATATAGGTGTGCTTTATTTTGATATTTGATTTCACTGTAAGCATTTGCATTTTAATTTTGCTTAAAAGTCTTGGCTACCGTTTATAACAATTTTGTTTCTAGATCTTCTGGGTATAGGTAATACAGGCAGGTTTAGGCACATAAAAAGGCTTGTTCAAGTGCAAATAAACTCAGTTCTAAGTCAGCGCTGGTCTTTCTTCTGTGTGTCTCCATTTGTCTTCGTCTAAATTGCGCTGAAGCCTATCTAATTATGTACCAACTCACTCAAGTCAAAGTTATCGGTCAAAGTTTTTTTTTTTTTTGAAACCACCGTGCAGTATTACTGGCGCATTGGCTTTTAGAGCTGTTCGTTCCACAATGAACCATGACAACGGCGCACGTGCGTTGTCTCCCTGCAACCTGTCGCCTGGGCACGAGACGCTGATTCGTGTCGCGACTCTCTACAAAGTGCTGTTTTTTGGCGAGCCACCTATCAAGTCCTGGTAACCTATGGAACCAAGACTTGGGATCGATGCAAGTCCCAAAAAGCACATGAAATTTCGGAGGTTTAATTAATGCGAAAAGACCAACATAGAAAACCACATCAGCACATATTTCATAGCAATTGGATATATCATATTAAAATATTCAGGAGGCTTGCAATAATCCAGAAGTGTCAATGCTGACAGTGAGTTTGCATAGATTCTTTGATCTTGTGTTGTCTATCTATGGTCAGTCATCCTCTTGTTTAGTATTAGTTGACGTGTGCTCAAGAATAATCCAGAGTTGAAAGTTCGTGTGGTCGTGTGTCTTGTTGTCCTGTTATAAATTCATACAGCCACAGGCCATAGCTGCAGACTAGTTCACTTGGCTTGCAACTGTAATTCATGTTTCGAAATCATGAAAGATTTTGTGTTTATCTGTAAATTAGTCCAACAAGCTTGTTTAAATGAACTTTCATTGAAACCTATGCCTAATTACTGTGGTCTGTAGCAGATTTTCTTTGCACAAGGACTGCTGAAGTATTTGTTAGTTTCTTTTCATAATGTACATATGGCATTATGTTAATAGTACCACATAAGGACTGCTGTCATTGTTTTTCATTGCTTTAGCTTTCATGTATGTTATACTGCAGTGCTTAGAACTTATTTGGAGGTGTTTATTTTGATTCACGTATACAGGTGCCTGAAAAAGCTCAGAGTTTCATCAAGACGTGGCTGTTGAAGTTTGTTGGCCTCAATGGAGGTTTGAAAAGGCACTTCATAGATGTGTTCATATTTTTGCAGCCCGATTCCTGCTGTCCTCAAAGCAAAATCTGCGGGAGCCTGTGATGGTTGATTTCCTATCCACTCGCCGCTTTGAGTACCTTGTGTAGCCCATCGTCATTACCTCATCTCCTGCTGAAGCCTCTAAATCATGCCCTGGCCAGCCTTATGCACACAGAGCCTTGCTGAGTTCGCCTCCTAGATTTGGCTGTATTACTTAACAGCAGTAACTTGAAAAACTGAACTGAAAAGTAAATGGGTTGACCTTGTATATTTAAAAATAAAATTATAAAATTGTGCTTGTGTATTCTTCTTTAGATATTGCTTCTGCGCGGAATATTTGCACCGAGCAGTTATTGATGATTGATTTGTGGGGTTTAACGTCCCAAAACCACCATATGATTATGAGAGACGCCGTAGTGAAGGGCTCCGGAAATTTCGACCACCTGGGGTTCTTTAACGTGCGCCCAAATCTGAGCACACGGGCCTACAACATTTCCGCCTCCATCGGAAATGCAGCCGCCGCAGCCGGGAATCGAACCCGTGACCTGCGGGTCAGCAGCCGAGTACCTTAGCCACTAGACCACCGCGGCGGGGCACCGAGCAGTTATTTTAGGTAATGTTGTTTTACTGAGGCCTTTATAAAACAGCCTAGGTTACAATTTCTCACAAGACTGGCAAGTATTTCGTGGAGATAGCTAGACACTAAATAGACTTGCGCAGTCTTATGCCCTACATGTGGGGAGGGTAATAGGCAATGCAAGAAAAAAAAGGCATACATGGACGATTTAGTGGATTCGTGTAGTGTTTCTACACTAAGTAATCCCGTGGTCAGTCGCCTTGAAGTACACCGCGAAGCTCGTACGGGGCTGCTCTAAGCTGCTAAGGGAAGTGCTGAGTGCGTAATGTAAAGTCTACCGGCTAAGGAATGTCAGTAATATAATGCCCATATTATTAACGGTAGAATATTGGCAAACTAATGGTAGCGAATATTCGTCATAAAGTGAATATTGGCGTAAATATTGCATTTCATTGGCAACAACCTGATTCAAGAATGGCCCTATGCTAGATGTATATCAGCAACTACGTCGGTGAAAGGACAGGCCTTCATTAGCATTTGTAGAGTGGGCCGGCGTCGGCTGGATATTGGTGAATGCACAGGAGAACCTCGGCCCCAGGGTGGCTTGAACATCGAAAGAAGTTGCACCTGGGCGAGATGTCAACCTTGGGCCAATATTGCGGCCGACGTTAGCAAACACGGGTCCAAGGTTGGTCCACCACCGGTGTGCTGCCTAGGAGTGGCTAAATCCCTAGTAATGCACAGCACAAAATAAGAACAAGGGACATCAGTATGATCAATGTGGGACGAGTACACTCTTTCATCTTAAAAATGTATTGCGCAAAAGTTTGCCTAAGTAAGAGACCTCTCTCTGTTTGCAAACAGAGTGATGTCACTTCGAGCACCGCACCCACCATTCAATCCCTCGTTTCAGGAGCTGGTTGGCAAGAAAGTTCCGCCAGTGGGATCTTTCTTCATAGCAGGGCTGCGTGTATCTGCATGTCTCAGAAAGAAATTTTGACGAATTGTTGTTTTTCTAACGTCACTAAAAAGAAGGGTGCCTTCCAGTATTGCACATTTTTTTTTACGTTAAGATGCGATGATTTGGTCGTCGTAGGTCTCAGCCATTACAAAAAAGTGTTCCTCCTCAAAGGCGAACTATCTGCGTGTTGACGGTGACAGATGTTTTGAGAAATATTGGCATGGTGTAAGTTTAAACGTACTCAGTTTTGGTTGCGACATGTGCACTGCAGTTTTAAACGAGGCACAGCATGGTTTTAAGCTGCTGTGAGATAGGTCACGGACAAGATTCTCACTCACGTCGCAAAATTCTGACCGAAAAATGAGTAAAAAAGAAATAAAAAAACTAGATAATTTTGTTGTATGTTAGGCTGAGGTTAACAAATCACCATGAAAATCAAAGCGAAGTTGTCGGGGACGTTCCCCTTAGCCCACTGAAATGTATGTGGTTTAATCTCTATAGCTTGATTATATACATAATCTTTTGCGCATTTATATCGCTGCATCTGACACCTACAACGTATTTGCATACTTACTCTATTAAGACCTTACATACTCCTTTAAGACCTAACACACAAACTAATAGTGTGCATCGTCAGAGCATGAATATCGAGTGGTAAAAGTACTAAGTACATGTGAAACAAGAATCTCTGCTTATCACATGAAGACTTATGAGCCTTCCGATAAGACGAGTTGTATCTTTATTAGGTTTTCGTACTCGTCGCAGTGAGGCATACATGGAGCTTCAGCAATAGTATCTTTCAACCCAATAACCATGAAATTTTTTTCTGCACACAGCGCAAACACTTAGATGTACCCACTTGCAGATGATCGCGTCAAGTGCATATTTACCTTCATTAAATGTCGAATCAAGTTCGTTCAACAAGTAGTCGCTGCCATCAGTGCTAACATCTACGCAAACAAGACGCATTGTTAATCACACTGCACAAACCACGCACAATATTCTCAGTTCAACCAATATTCTCGATACCTTTCAATGCACACTTCACGCCACAATCAACAGCGCACAATTTTTGAAGACGATGCCGCTGTTCCTCCAACAGACCGCCGCGGATGTTCACTTCTTCAAGATAAACAGCCACCGTAGTAAAAGTTTATCACGCAGTTTACACATACTACAGCTAATGTCACCATATTAACGTGAAGTTTAAGCTTTGAAAAATAAAAACTTGCCCCAAACACTGCACGACTATACCGCGCTGAGCCTCCAGTGGGAGTGTTTTGCCAGCCACATCTTTCACGTGTGCCAGTGACATCATTCTGTGACATACCCTGGTAGTGCCTATTGCTGAATACCTCATGTTAATAAGGGTCCAGTCAGAAAAAGAAGGCATTGTTGATTTCGTAACTTGTTAATTTTCAACTGGACCTTCATTTGCACGAGTTGTCTAACTGATATTATTCAGGCGAACTTTTGTGGAACAAATTATACAGTTGGGAGTCTGTGCTTCTCTTATATTGTTCCTAATGGTGTTTTTAGTTGTTACTTTGCACTGTTCATTACAGCTCATTCAAGGAAACTAGTCCAGCTTACCACTGTTTTGGACAAGATGCAGTTGATAGGTGCGATAGTGATCATAACACTAAATGCTCAAGCAAAAAAATTTGTTTCATATTCAGTTAGTTGCATTCATATAAGTACGTTACAGATCATCATTGATTGAATATGACTCTGTGTTCTTTCACATAATGCTCACAGCTTTAAAATCGCAATGAATGGTGTTCATAAAAAACTTGGGTTTTAGCAAAACTCCATGCTCTTTTTTAAACAGCTGTCAAAAGGCTATTGCAATCTTACTTGCCACGAATTGTAATGTGTTTGAAATACATTTCAATTCCTCACCGCAGTGCCAAAAACACTTCACATTAGGGACAACAATAAACTAACCATCAATCGACTAATTTTTGTAAGAACGAAGAGAAAGAAATGGCAGGCCCGGATGCTTACTTGATATTGGCATCTGTTTTGCTACCCAGCACAATATCATGCAAGCTTCCTATAAAATGGTTATGCGTCTTGCATTTATGTCTGTAAACCAAAAACGTTGGGTAAGACTATAATTTTCTTACAAATTGGTTGCAGGACTATTGAGGCTGTAGGGCTGCTTAGCTAACATGCATGGCGAGTTCCTGCATATGTGTTCAACCATGCTGCCTCAGCTGCTTGGTGTTTTCACGGCATCTTTACAGATGTGATGCGTGTATAAAGCAAGCAGGTTGCAACACAGGGAAAACAATAATACTGCAGCACCTCTAGTGCGTGCGTTACATCCCAAGTATATCAAATATTTATCTTCCACTGTGTGGCCTGTAATTGTTAAAGAGGTAATCTTTTTGCTTTATATCTGGGTCGTGATGCTTCGAGAGCAATGTAATTGTGTTTGAGAGCAAGTGTACTTGAACAAATAACTAGTCTCAATAATGACAAAACAACCTTCATACTTTGTCCTTGGAATAAGCTGGCACATATCTATAACTGATTGAACTGTTTATTTTTGGCTGTGATGGTAATGAACAAATAGCAAATCAAGTTCAGATAGGAGTGGTCTGTGCCATCTGCTTAGGCTGTGACATTTTGCTTTGCAACCAGAGTTACTTGTGCCCGAATATACAATAAAGCCATATCAAGTGGTTTTTAATGAGATTACCATATCACATATCACTGAGTCCTAATATGTGTCGCGAATTGCTGATATCTCTCGCTTGTCACTATAAAGGGATCCTAAACCAACACAAGGTTGAAATTTAGTCGTGGTGTTGCAGCTGTGTATGCCTCTACAATGAATGCATAGCCGGGATAATTTTTTCTTTTATGCTGTCGCAATGGTAATGTTACACATATTGAATGATACAAAAGAGGCCTCCACTTATTTCGCTTTTTTTCGCTATGCTTCATTCAATGGCTTGTCTCTTCTTGCCATACGTGTGCTCCTCCTCACTGTGCAAGGAGCAAAAGCAGTGGGCACACAAACACGTGTTTTAAACAAAGTTGTTGTATTGTGAAAACTCAGGAGCTCAACACTTCCAAAAGGCTCAAATGGTATAAGGGATTGTTTCTAGACACTTTTTGGGCACCCAAGGCTAGTTGATCATGTGCAGTTGTAATTGTTGATCAGGACACTATTCTGTGGTCGTTGCACACATTCGCTTGAATAGTTAAATGTAATTGGATGTGGCTTGGCACCCTTAAAGGCAATTATATACAGAACTAGGTTTCAATGTTTAAGCAAAATCTGTTCAGTATAAATCATACATATAATATCTGAAAATCAGAAAATATTCAAAGAAAAGCTCATGAAAAGACTAAGTGGTTTCCCCTGGAACGTGGAGGAAATAGCCTGCTTCTAAGAAGTTATTAGACAGTCTAGTAGTATTGACAATACATGTGCTATAAAATATTGCGATGTGGTGCTTTTCATGCATGTTATATTGAGAGAGGTTTTAATATAACTGTTGTCACTTTGCCCTTTATTACTGAAATTGTTAACATAGTTATAATACATGAATTGTTTTATAACTTTTGGTTTTATGCAAATCATGTGCTTATCTAGTCGGCATAGCTTGATTTTGGATAAAATCATAAATTCTCCAATTTGTTTACTATACAGCAGGTTTCTTTTTAAATTAGGCCACTGTAGATGTGAACGCAATTAGTGACGTGCTTGAATATTGCATCCCTATCACCGCAATAACTACACCTGCTACAAGTGCATAGTGTGACAAAATTAATGGCACTTAACATTACTGGCCGCAAACACTTTTATGCCTCAAAATGTTTTAGAAAGCATAGTAAATTTGTGCGTAACTTTTTCACAACTAAATATTCTGGCCATACTCAAAGCACTTTCCACTCTTTTAGGGTCCTCACACTATTTGGTGTTCAACAGAAGTATCAATGCCATATCCTTCTTTTGTCAGCTTACTCACCACTCTATGAATGAGAATTAACAGACGACACTACCCATGAATATATAGGGAGGATATAAAAGTAATTTCAATGTGATCGTCTAAAAACGTGAACCAATTAGTAACTTGTCGCCAATATATCTTTTTGTTCGCTTTTTTTCACAATTTTGTTAAAGTTATTTTCGAAAATAGTTCCTATAGTTTGTTTGGCATCATTGTCTGTTACTTCTCGTTATAATGTGTTCAGAAAAGACAAAGAACCCTTATATTTATGGTTCTTTTCTTTACTCATGAATATGAAACACTGAATCCTATTCATCTTAGCGGAGTATGACTTGTTTTTAATCATTCGTGCGTGTGTTCGTGTATGTGTATTAGGTGGGAGGGCACACCATTGCCACCTCATAAGGTTTGCAGATTTTCTGAGAACTAACAGACGCATATTGCTGCCAAAGAAGTATAGGGGATATTTGAAGTAGTTGCAATGCAATTGTCACGAAAGAAAAATGGAACAAAAGATAGCTTGCCATGGCAAAAGACTGAACTTGCGACCTACGAATAAAAATTGTGGTGCTTTAACAACTGTGCTACCACAGCAGCTATCGCCCCCTCCGCTTTGTACGGTATATTTCGTAACATTCTGTTCGCCATGATCCCGTGTTCAAGGTCAGTGTACCTCATGACCACACTTTAGCATGTTCACAATCATTACTCCCTAAGACGTCAATAGATTAGAAAACTGACCTGAATCATAAGTAAGCATCACCGACTTCACTCGATTTAGGGATACACTAATAAACTCATAATCGCGAACTACAATAATCGGCGATAGTGTTATTGACTGCTTAGTGTATTCTTTACGGTTTTAGTTCAGTTGTACTTTCATAAAGTGTACTCCTTGCATGCAAAACTTCATCACTATATTTATCTTTATGTTAAATTTGTTTACATAATCCTGTAATTGTTTTGTTGTTCATCTGTATTTCTGCCCCTTCCCCCTATAATGTACAAACGTACTCTGAGTGTTTTACAAATGAATAAATAAATAAATAAATATGTGTACCTAATCGTCGGAGAGTCAGTCAGTCTCGCTTGTTGCCATCATGGCTAGTGTGGGACACCTTTTTTTTTTTTGCTATTGGCCCCACGTAGCATGTGATGTTATTACAAGCTGACAGCCTGACGCTCTTTCGCCTAATGCACCTATATACCTCATAAAATGGGCAGGGAGATAACTGTCATGGTAGCGCAGTTGGTAGAGCATCAGACGCGTTATTGAAAGGTCACAGATTTGGTCATTGCGCAGGCGAAGCCGCCTTTTCATCCACATTAATTTCTTCTCAATTTCATTACAATTACTTCCATTATTATCCCTAATACAATTTCTGGCAGCATTGTCAGTTATCAATAAAATCGTTTCTAACAGGAAAAAACGAGCCCTTAATCGTACGCTTTTTTCCTTCATTCGTAGTGAGAAACTTGTAAAGGTAGGCTTGGTGCCGTGAGGTTGTATACGAGGAATAATTGGTGAGCTTTTAGCTCTTAAAAATATCGCGTGCCGTGTGCCGCCAGCAGGCGAAAAAACGTGTCCCACACTCGCCATAATGGTAACAAGCAGCCTGACCGACTCTTCCACGATTAAATGCAGATATATACAGTACAAAGGGGAAGGGGAGATAGCCGCCATAGTACCTCAGCTGGTAGGGCATCGGGTGCGTTATTCGAAGGTCGCAAGTTCAGTCCCTGCCCAGGACAGGGTATCTTTTTTTCTTCTAATTTTCTTTTTCCACAATCACATTATAAATACTTCCAAAAAGAACCACTTTACTTTCCTTAACAGCATTGTCGGTTAGTTCTCATTATTATTGTGCCTAACAAAGAACAAGCCTTCTACAGTACAACTCTATTCTTCTTGCAGATCTTCTGGTGTTTCCTAAAAGGCACCTTATAATCTGAAGAGGCAAACAGAATGTGCCAGTGTCAGAGTTGGCTCTTGTAGTGAATACAAGTAGGATATGTTGTGAAGAATCAACCATTCTGCCATTTGCCTAAGGAATGGCTACAGGACATGGTGTTGGATGCACCTTGTTATGTTTGAATCGAGGTACTTTCAATTCTATTTTTATACAGTGCATGGGCTAGACATGACGGTATCACATACTTTAATGCCAGAAAGTACATGCAGGGAGCAATGTCATAAGAATGTAATGCAATAAGGATAAGGTGAAAACTGCACCCTCAACGATGATGGACAGGGAACACATGGTGCAGGCATTACTTCTTCTGCCCATCCTTGTGAAGTGCGAGCTGTTTTCACCTCATTGTGATCAACTAACTAGATCGAAATGTCTTGTTCTTGTGCGTAAGATGCTCAACAGGAAACTAGGTTTGGTTCAAACTGCGTGTGTCGTTCAGCATATAAGTTGTCAGGTTAAAGAGTTCATGCAGCCCAGATGGTGTAAACAGGACACCCGTTTAACATATTAACATGGCTTGAAGCATGAAGCAATTAACGGAACCGAATATTAATTTTTAAAGTAGCTTTTTTGTGCATTGGAAAGCTTACTTGTCTGAGTGTATAATCATGTAGTGAAAAAAGAGAATTTTCGGGGCTTGATTCTTTTTTACATGCCGTTCATGAGTACAATAAATGGTCACACAGATATTGTTGGAAACATTTTAAGACGTTTCGGATCTCTGACATCTATGAAGTGTCACACAACACACGCTGCAAAAGTGGGAGGTCAGCATGACAGCATTATATGTTTATGCACTGCAGTTTGCTGCGAAAGCATGCATTTCACGTGCATGTGAAAAGAACGTATTTGCCACAATTTGCCACGATGGCAGTGCTGCTTTTTGAGGGTTGACTCCTCTGCGTAGGCAGCAAGAATAGTTTTGGAACAGGTAATATGAATATATGCTGTAACTTCAACCACTAATCTTTTTGCATGTTAAAGCATCAGACTATTTGCAGTAAACAGACAGTGCATGACATACTGATTTTTAGGTTTTTTAGGTGCGATTCAAAAAGGAAATGCTACTCAAGTTGCAAAAAGAATGCAGTGAATTTCACCTTCAATCACACAATCTGGACCATTGTCAGTCTCTTTAATCTAGAAATTCTTATCGAAACTTTTAGCTGAATGGGTTGGTATTGATATTGAATTTCGTGCATTGCTCATGAGTAGAACCATAGACTTGTGTGCTTCAACAGACAACACCTTGTGGACTTTTTGCATTCGTGCCCCATACTAGAGTGCACTTGAAATTTGTCACGCAATCTTTGCGTATTTTTAGTATCGTTGTGCGATCTGTGTCAGCTTAAACTATGCCATGAAAGTGGCAGACAGCATCCAGCTAATGTTGTTTCCGTGTGCAACAGTAGGTGTGGTTGTGCTAAATGACCTTTCTTTATATACAGTAAATAACACACTTGCTCCTTTAGTGTCAAGTGCACGTTTTGATCGATTGTAAAATTTTGCGTATGCAAGGCCTTAAAATTTAAATGAATTTTTTAGTGTGCCACGAGGAAATATGTGTTCTGCGAAAAATCGTGTATCATTATATACAAATCTTAAGGCCTTGTCTACAACTTTGTGCAGGTTGATCATGAGCAGAAAACAAGGAGCGGCAGCAGCGCCCAGAAAAGAGCAAGCACCCTCCAAGCTCCCCAATCTGTCTTCAACACGAACAGGCAAATGTCTCTGTGGCATTGCTAACAATTTCAAGGAGTGCCTTACCAGTACACTGTGCTGCTCTTTCATCGCGGAAGACAAATGTGACCATTCCAGAGGAACTTCAACCTGTGTATTGTGAGTGTTTCAGTGGTTTTCTTTTTGTCGAGCCAGCAGTCAAGAATTCATGTGGCAGATTCAGCCAGGATGGCTAGAGGAAGTCGGGCAGACATTGGTGAACATTTTTCTAGCCAAATAGTGGTAATTTTAGCATTGGTCCTGCTGGGGTTACTGCCACACATGACAAAATCTTCGTTCCCTCTGTAAATGTACAGATGTGTCAGGGAAGATTAGCTGCATTAGTCGTTACTATAACTGATAGCCGCCAACAATCTTCTTTGTACAGGAGTTTTGTTCCTCACTTATGAGTTTTAAGCCCTCCAAAGAAAAATGCCACGTGTCTACTTACGGAAGGCCCCAAGGCCCTACTTGGAGGTTTTTTCGGCTTGCTATCATAAGCACCTATTTTGGGTGAACATGACCATTTTAAACATCTACACCAAAAAATTAGGGTGGCCGGTCGGTTCGTGGCTATCATGTTTCTCGCAACATTTTGTAATCATGTTGTGCATTGCGTCCTTAATCTGGTTCGTGTCCATAGAAGACAGTTACGCAGTTTCAGGAGACCGCAAGTACCGCATTGTAGTATAAAAAGCCTGGAAGCAACCTATCAATATATTTATGAACACAGTTGCTTAATCTGATGCATGATACATCATTGAACTTTCATGCGTAGTCATCAATGTAAGCTCGTCTTAGTGTTATCCAAAATGAAGATAAGAGCCGACAAATGGAAACATCTAGTGTAGTAATGAGGGTGAACAGTGGAGGTGCCTTAGACAGGCTGGTCGATGTTACAACAGGAGGACCTATTTTTGTAGAATTCACCTTGTCATTCTTGGCGTGTTAGTTTAAATGGGGTTTTTAATGACATCTTTTAGTGTAGGCGTGTGTGCCTGTTGGCAATGTTCGTCTGAAAAGAAAAAAAAAACCTATAAAGCAGAAGAGTGCAGCCTTCGCTTTCTTTCAAGTTAGGTTGCGATGATACAAAGTGTTCTCCTGTCGAAGGATGGGGGTAAGGGAAGCAAAAAAATGTGAAAAAAAAGAATTAAAAAGAAAGAAAAGGGGGATGCAAAGTAAAAGTATTGTGCTACACCGCTCCTTCTCTTTGTTCGTGTATTCTACTTTGTATTCTCCATTTTATTCTTTTTTTTCCTTCTTTTCTTTTTTCAACTTTTCTGACATTTTCATTGTCCCACCTAGTGCATGAATCAATGACATGTGGCTTTGCTATAGCAAAAATGCCTATGTTCTGTTGGATTGAACAGTGCATTGCACTTCATCCAGTTTGACTACAGGCTTATCAGTCTCGAATAAGTGCTTCCAAT
The DNA here is from genome assembly GCF_043290135.1 of Rhipicephalus microplus. Lineage (NCBI taxonomy): Eukaryota > Metazoa > Arthropoda > Arachnida > Ixodida > Ixodidae > Rhipicephalus > Rhipicephalus microplus. Next base: position 252,744,198 of record NC_134710.1, read on the forward strand.
CACCACAAATGATCAAATGAAAAGTTAGCGCCTGGCTCTTAGTATACTGGTGCATAGCTTGTGTCTTGGACAACTCAGAATGAATGTTGGTTTTTTGTTGTTTATGGTAATGAATTTATCCAACAAGAAAATATATTGCCTTGTCAATTTGACAGACCTGCCTTTCTTTTTCTTCCCTATGCAGACATTGTATGTAAGGAAGGCAGTAACAGATAGGTCATAGTTTGAGCTTCGGAAAAATAAATGATGGCAGTGAGGTCATTCTACATCAAACATCCCATTCATTTTTGCAAACCATACCAAATATATTTTGTAAAAAAAATATTGTCCTCAATTACTAAATTGAAAAGAGCAAAATGCTAAAATATATCGCAAAGAACAAATTTTTAGGTCACGTGGGTGCCTTCTGGACTTCCCAGGATGTCGTCTGGGTGTTTGTAAATAAATATTTAAAAAATACAGCCTCCTCTTCACCAAATTTGGTCTAGGTAATAAGTAAAGGTGCTTTTGTTCTGTACCTGAAGCTCAGTAATACTAGCAAAGTTTTTTCACCACATCGAAAGCAAGAAAGCAGTTCTCTTTATATGGCATGTTATGAGATTACACTTTTTGTTATAAAGACGAAAATAATTTTTGAAGTTTACCAACGATGGCTGTGTTCGCATTTGGTATAGGACAGTATCTGTCATGAAGTTCGCCATGGCCGTCAATGGGAGACTTCAAAAATCATTTCCTTCATTGAAACGAAAATTGTAATAATAAAACTTGCCATATAACAAGAACTGTTTGTTTGCTTTAAACTTACACACAAAAGTAATTTTATTTAGACGAACACATAGTGCCAATTGCATCTCAATGAGGACAAAAATAATGATATAGCGAGATTTGTGATCTGGACCTAAGGATTTTTTTTCACAAAATACACCTTCTGTGGAGTAAGTATTTATTGTTCAAATATTCATAAAAACTGCAGTATTGCCATAGAAAAATGCAAACAATAAACAGTTTGGCTGAATTCTTCAAAGCCTATGTGGCGGAAAAATTATACTAATATTACTCGGCTGCAAATACTTTAAAGAAACACCTTTACTTAATATGTAAATTGAATTTGATATGACAAGAAAAAGCGGTACTTTTAAAATTTCTCACAAACAACGCTCACACGACACTCTGCGAAGTTCTGAAGGTGCCCACGTAACCACAATTTTTTTTTCTTTAATATATTTCCGTGAATAACTGTTTTCAAAGGAGAATGTTAGCACTATTTTTAATATATATCTGTGATGGTCGCCAGGCAGTATGGTTTGGATGGTTGGTGTAAAATGGCCCAGCGGGAAAAACAACTAATGCCTCGGTATCTTTTGACGCTCGGGCTATTTGGAAAGCATTTTGTTGTTAGCAGCGATTGACTTCAGCCTTTGTCTTCACGCTTAGGCCCAGAAACAAACCACAAGCAAGCAAAGTAGTCCTAACAGTCGTCCAGTTTCGCTGTTCCAAGGCTTGTGCAGCCTAGTTTAGTGCAAGCTTTCCCATTTTGTTTTCAATTAGGATTCAACCAACAGGTTTTGGAGGCACAGTGCATTTTCAGCTAATTTGTTTTACCCTAGTTGTTTAGATAAAAACCGACAAATAGAAGTAAAAATACCATTACGAAGACACTGTAAGTAACAAAGAAGAGATCTGCTTTCTTTTTTTCCGGTGCTTTGCCTGAATGCTGTGCTTTTTGTGGTATAGTTCATTGTCTAGTGAACATGGGCCTTAAAAACTAACATTAACGATGTTGAGCCTAATTTTTCGGTTCTATGATGGTAACCAGATTAAAAATTTTGACTTCAAACTTATTTTTCTCTTGATCATTTTCTCTTGCATATTCATCTTTCAGAGTATTAGTCAACTTTTTTATAAGGAAACGTGATGTCATAATAGGGTCACTTTTTACAGAGTCGTTCAGTTTAACCGTATCTTTTACATTCCTAATAGAGCAGTTATTTTCAATATCGGTATTAAAGATAGGATGAGCATGCTGTATGTACTAAGGTGTAAGCACTTACAGATAGCAATGCACCCAACTCTTCTGTTGGCAGTTAATTTCTGTTACTCTTGATTGATACGTGTGGTGTAACGCCCCAAAACCACGGCATCATTATGAGAAGCGCTGTATTGAGGGGCTCCGGAAATTTCCATCACTTCGGGTTCTTTAACGTGCACGCAAATCTAAGCACACAGGCCTACAGCATTTCCGCTTCCATCGTGAATGCAGCCGCTGCAGACGGAATTTGATACCGCGAACTGCGGGTCAGCAACCGAATTTCTGTTATTTTTGCTCCCCTATTTCTGTGCAGGTGGGCTATAGTAGTCTGGATTGCACAGATTTGTAATGTCAGCTGCCTGATCATGCTTGCTTTCATGGTGAATTTAGCCCTAATTGTTTCCATAGTTTCAAGTCAAAATTGTTCAAGATGCCAGTTCTGCGCACAAACTGTATAGTTTAAAAGCCGCGAATGCACTTGTACGCCCTATTAAGTGTACATTGAGGGATTTTACTGGCTGTTTCTAAAGCTTTAGTGTACAGGAAGGATTTAAATAATAAGTTTTAATGACATTTCAATGGATTATCTCTACCAATGAAAATCGTGACAACAACCTAGTCATTTTCACTGTGATAAGCGTGCTGTTTTCTTGCATGTGGCAGAACCATTTGTGCACTTCTTTCTTCAAATAGTCCCATATGCATAACATGATCGATTTTGTGACTTTGATTTTCAGTTTCATTCTGTGCGTTGTATTTTCTGTGCATGTGAACTAAGGTCCTTTCATGTGTGTCTGACATCATTTGTGCCAATCATTGACATTTTCAGGTACCTATGAAGGACGCATCAAGGTCTACGGTAGTGACATGCTGTATCCACAGTGGTGCCTGAGCTTCAAGCAGCACTTTTCGAATCTCCACAAGTCATTCAAAAGATAAAACCAGCCCCACACTTTGAGAGTGCTATGATTATTATTACGTTTAATGATTTTGTTGAAAAAATGCTGTTACATCATGTTGTGTGCCAACATCCTGTCGCTTAGGTGAAGCTGGTTAAATTAAGGTGCAGTCACCTCATTTGCGTATCATCAACATTGTTATAGGGCTATTCGCAGCTGTAGCATACATAAAATAAAAAACTTATTCATTGTAGCAGGGCTGGTGTGCATAATAATGCTTTTCTATTGCACTTATTAACTTTATAAGTTTTTATTTTTCAAGTCCTGCTTCGAACGTTGCATTATTTTGTTGCAATGTAACCACCATTTACGATCGCATGCATGTTAACTCAGAAGCTTTGTACCATAGTTTATTTTATAGCTAATTTTGACTCCGTACCACGACAATTGAAAAGATGCCTATGATTCGTACCCTCATCATGCATCTTTAGGAAATACAGTGATTTGTACACAGTATTACAAGTATGCAAGATGTGGACGTCTATTCAATTTACACATTATATTGCATTGCACCCCGTTCGGACGGTCATTTCATTTCCACATAATTATTACGGCTTTCCTTATCTGCGGAGCTTCACGCATGATGCGGCTTTCCTTATCTGCGGACCTTTCGCCTCATGTGGCTTTCTTTATGTGCGTACCTTTGCGCATCTTGGGCTTTCCTTATCTGCGGACTTGTCTGTATCATACGGCTTTCTGTAGTTTAATAATGATGTCCAGAAACCATACATACTGAACGTTTCAGTAGGGACGCTTGAGTGGGTTGCCAGACACGGGACGGCACCACCCGCTAGGCAATAAGGCGGTGACTCCCCTAAATAGGTCTATACGGTCATGTGCACGTTGTGAAACGAGGGACCCATACAGGCGCAAGGTTCAACTCTTTCATTCTCCTCCTTCTTCCTCTCTTCTTTCTCTGCAAAAAAGGCACGGGAAAAGAAAAAAAAAGATGTTGCATTCAACACTCGGTGTTTCCAGATGGTCTCCCTCCCAAAGTAGTGAGCGAGACTAATGCTGCTTTGCTTCACTGACCTGACGAGAACCGGCGCATTCAGCTCTGTATGGCCAAAAAGCAATCATAGAAAAACAACAATTTTACCCTGCTACGTGTTTGTTATATCCATCTTGCCAGGATAAGACTGATGGCTTATGCAGTGTAATAAATATTTTGGCGGAAAAAGGTGTGCATGCGTGACTATCGTCAGTTGTAGTCTGCTAGAAAACGTACTCTTTTTTCTTCACTGGGGCGCACAAGCACCAATGCGCCAACTTCTACGTGCGTGCGCATACGGACTACCACCGCAAACCGTGCGTGTAAGACACTTTCCGTAACCTACAAAAATGTTCTTCCGTAGGCTTCTATAACTGAGTGGAACATGAGTGACCGTTATAAAGCAGGACGAACCTGGATGTCCTATAATGATATTGTAACCCGCTACGGTGGTCAAGTTGCACTGGCCTGCTGAGGTGCACGTCACTTGGTTTTCTCGCGGCCGCATTTTCGATAGAAATAATAATGGTTGAGAGCCGAGTTTTTATTTTGGAAATAGGCGCATGTAAATTACCCACATAGGTCGAAATTCCGGAAGCCCTCCTCTACGGCATCTCTTATAATCATATAGATGTCAGACCCAACAAATATTATTCTTAATTTAACTCTACTAACCGTCAGTTAAATCTCTTTAGCAGTGATATAACGAATTGAACTCTTAATACCCCGAAATTTATGCACGAGTGCAGACACACAAACTTTCGATTCCCTACATACATTTTCCTTCTCTCATTTCTCTACGTAAAATTTAAAATGATGGAACGAGTAATGAATGACGTGGAAAAAGTACATAAGGCCCCCTCTCTCTTTTTTTTCTCTAAAACAAAAAAAGAATACTGTAATGAATTAATTAATCTGAATAACGGACGCTCTGCTGGCAATGAAGAAGACGACGATGATCGGTGGCTGCAGTAGTAGCTCGCGCACGCCATTCGCCATTTTAGCCAGACCTGCCTGTTAAAGCTCATTTTGCCAAGCTGCGTCTGAACCTTTCTCGACGTACAACACCTCTATTTTAAGTGGTGGAGGAGCCGGGGTTCCCATCAACCTGGAACTTCGCAATCGGACGCTACCCTCACCGTTCACCATGACTGCTCCTGGCCCTTCTCAAGCTGCCTTACCAACGACAGTCTACTGTACTGGCGTGCCTCGGCAACGCGACCCACCAATTTTTTGCGGCAACGACGAACAAGACGTCGAGGACTGGCTCGTCGAGTACGAAATCGTAAGCGCTTCCAACAAGTGGAACGCCTGCGACCAGCTCACAAACGTGCGCTTTTACCTTGATGATGTGGCCAGCCTCTGGTTCAAGAACCACGAAGGCGAAATCACCAACTGGTCCGCCTTCAAGACCACCATCGCCGCGGTCTTCAGTCGTCCCGCCGTGCGCCGGCTTCGCGCGGAACAGCGTCTCCGTAGTCGAATCCAGCGCAGGGACGAGACCTTTACAAGTTACATTGAAGATGTCTTGTCTCTTTGCAAGCGCGTCGATGAATCTCTAACCGAACGCGACAAAATCAAGCAAATCATCAAAGGAGTTGACGACGATACCTTCCAGATGCTCGTCGCTCGGAATCCACAGACCATCACCGATGTTGTCCAGCTCTGTCAGGAGTACGACGAGTTGCGTAAGCAGCGCGTCTCGACGCGCAGGGCCGCTGAAGATACGGCTGAAGTTTCCGCCCTCGTGCACGATGTCGCTGCTGATCACACCGTCTTACTGCCCCACATCAAACAGTTCATTCGTGAAGAAGTTGCGCGTCAGCTTTCTCTTGTGGCCGAAGCATCCGCGCCAGTGACATCGTTAGACCCACGTCTACGCCAGGTCATTGAGACACAGGTCACGCAGGCACTGCCTCCATCGCCATCTGTCCCTACGCCGCTGACCTACGCTGCCGTCGTTGCTAGACCCCCAGCCCCACCTGTCTCTGGCGCATACAGGGGTACCGGGTCCTCCTACCCTACGACGCTGCCTACATACACGGCACCCCATCCCGTTTCGCCCCCTGCACCTTCTGTCGTTAACCCATGGCGCACCTCGGATAATCGGCCCATATGTTTCGCATGCGGTTTCGTGGGACATATAGCACGCTACTGTCGCCGTCGTAACTTCCAGCCTCCAGACCACGGGAATTCTGCAAATTACCAGGCTGCCCAGAATCCCCGGCGACCATCTTCTCCTATTACCGACTCATTGTCCCCACGACGCCCTGTCGATTCTCGCCGGTCATTACCGCCCCGTCGCCGATCGGTCTCCCCGATGCTTCGGCGCACGAGCCCCGCTCGAGAGGAAAACTGACAGCCGCAGTTCCGGAGGCAAGAACTGCGTCGTCGTCGAACTTTCTAAGACCTCCTCTTTGTCCGACCAACGAAATTGATGTGCTAGTAGAAGGTGTTGCTGTACGTGCACTTGTCGACACAGGCGCCGTCGTTTCTGTAATTAGTGAAAAACTGTGTCGCGATTTGAGAAAAGTTACAACGCCGCTTACGAATCTTGCTCTGCGTACAGCCACCTCCCATTTTATCGCGCCGACAGCTCAGTGCACAGCACGCGTTTTTATTCAAGATGTTTGGTACGCCGTCAACTTTGTTGTTCTCCCACGTTCATCTTACGACGTCATACTAGGATGGGATTTCCTTTCTACCCATCAGGCCCTCGTCGACTGCGCTCGTGCTGAACTCACGTTGACGAATCCGTGCCTTGATATCGACCACCACAGTCCCTCCAAAGTGTTTGCCGCAGCTGACGTCCGCATCGCGCCGTTGTCCGCCGTCCTAGTGCCTGTGTTTTCCCCTGCTGCCACTAACTCGACGCTCCTGTTCCAGCCAACTATAGCTAGTGTGCAACACCGAACCATCGTCCTCCCGTTTGCCGTCATCAACTTTTCCAATGGTTCGGCGGTACTTTATGCGTGCAACGTTTCTGCATGTCCGTACATCCTGCTACGCGGCGAGTGTCTGGGAAGCCTCGAGACCTTAAATTGTATTTTCGAAGACCCGATCTATCCAGACAAGCCATTTTTACCGACTTGTGCCATTACACCCGCAACGGACGCTAATGAACCTATAGATGTATTCCGCAAGTCCATTGATTGTAACCTCACCCCTGGGCAGCAGGAACAGCTGATCAAGCTCCTACAGCGTTTTCGAGCCTCGTTTGACGACAATCAGCCTTCCTTAGGTCGAGCGTCATCTGTCGTTCACCGTATAAATACCGGTCAAGAGACGCCAATACGGCAGCGTCCATATCGTGTGTCGACTACCGAACGCCGTGCCATCAATGAACAGGTTGACGACATGCTGACACGTGGCATAATCGAACCGTCAAGCAGTCCCTGGGCCTCTCCAGTTGTCTTGGTGAAGAAGAAGGACGGATCCATCAGGTTTTGCGTGGACTACCGGCGTCTCAACCGAATCACGCGCAAGGATGTCTATCCGCTGCCACGCATTGACGATGCCTTGGACTGCCTACAGGGAGCCGAATTTTTCTCTTCTTTAGATCTGCGCTCTGGATACTGGCAGGTACCCATGGCAGAGGCCGATCGTGAAAAAACTGCTTTCATCACGCCCGACGGGCTTTACGAATTCACAGTCATGCCCTTCGGCCTCTGCAACGCACCAGATACTTTCGAGCGGATGATGGACTCTATCCTTCGAGGCCTCAAATGGAACGTTTGCCTTTGTTATTTAGATGACATTGTCGTCTTTTCAGCCGATTTCGCAACCCATTTAACCCGCCTCGAGAAAGTCCTCGCGTGTATTTCTGCCGCGGGGCTGCAACTGAATCTGAAGAAGTGCCATTTCGCTGCTCGAAAGCTTACGATCCTTGGCCACGTGGTTTCAAAAGACGGCATTCTTCCTGACCCTGCCAAACTTACAGCCGTTTCAGCGTTTCCCAAACCGACCACCATGAAAGAGCTCCGAAGCTTCATAGGCCTTTGCTCTTACTTCCGGCGCTTCGTCCGCAATTTCGCGACGATCATCGCTCCTTTGACCAAGCTCCTCGCCGGCTCTAGAGACCTTTCCGCCTGGTCTGCCACCTGTGACGATTCTTTCAATGAACTGCGCCGCCTCCTCACGTCGCCGCCTATTCTGCGACACTACGACCCATCGGCACCCACAGAGATCCACACCGACGCTAGTGGTGTCGGGCTAGGCGCTATTCTTGCACAGAAGAAAGACGGCTTCCAAGAGTATGTGGTTGCCTACGCAAGCCGAACTCTTAGCAAAGCCGAAACCAACTATTCAGTCACTGAAAAGGAATGTCTCGCCATTATTTGGGCGATAGAGAAATTTCGACCTTACGTGTACGGGCGCCCTTTTGACGTCGTGACTGACCACCACGCCCTCTGCTGGTTGTCGTCACTGAAGGATCCAAGCGGTCGCCTCGCCCGATGGGCATTACGCCTCCAAGAATATAATATTCGCGTGGTCTATCGCTCCGGCCGGAAACATTCGGACGCAGACGCCCTATCCCGTTCGCCGCTACCCCCTGACCCGGACTGCTGCGAAAGTCTAACCTGTGATGCCACTGCCGTCACCATCGCCGAGATGCCATCTGAGCAACGCAAGGACCCTTGGGTTGCTTCGATTCTAGACATCCTGACTGGGCACACGGCTTCCCCCCCTTCTCGCACATTGCGCCGGCAAGTCGAGCACTTCGTCACTCGCGACGACGTGCTGTACCGACGCAACTACGCACCCGGTGGACGTCAGTGGCTACTCGTGATTCCACGTCATCTGCGATCCGAAATTTGTTCGACGTTTCATGACGACCCCCAATGTGGCCACGCAGGTTTCTTGAAGACTTATTCTCGCATACGTCTCCGATATTACTGGCGTGGCATGTACCGTTTTATACGACAATACGTTCGGGCCTGCTCGACGTGCCAGAGACGAAAAACTCCCCCTTGTCACGCCAGCGGTACCTTGCTACCCTTACCATGCCCGTCCCGACCATTCGACCGCGTCGGCATCGATATCTACGGTCCCCTTCCCAGCACCGCTGACGGTAACCGCTGGATCATAGTTGCCGTCGACCATCTCACGCGGTATGCCGAAACTTCATCCCTTCCCTCGTCTACAGCAAAGGACGTTGCGACTTTCGTTCTTCACAACATCGTATTACGGCATGGAGCACCTCGGGAGTTACTGAGTGATCGTGGTCGCGTATTCTTGTCAGACGTCATCACAGCATTGCTACGTGAGTGCCACGTCGTTCACCGCACTACAAGCGCCTATCATCCCCAGACCAATGGAATGACAGAGCGCTGCAACCGCACCCTTGGTGACATGCTGTCTATGTATATCTCGTCAGACCACTCCAATTGGGACCGAGTGCTCCCGTTTATCACGTTCGCTTATAATACCGCCATTCAAAGCACTACTGGGTTCTCTCCTTTTTTCCTCCTTTACGGACGCGAACCTTCTTGCACTATGGACACCATCCTTTCGTACAAACCTGACTCCTCAGAGTCCACGACTTTGTCTCAAGCCGCTACATACGCTGAAGAATGCCGCCAACTGGCAAGATCATTCACAACTCAAGACCAAGGACGCCAAAAACACCACCATGACGCATCAAATAACACTTCTTCCTACGATCCAGGTTCACTCGTCTGGCTGCATGTCCCTTCGGCTACACCTGGCCTTTCTACCAAGTTGGTCCCCAAGTATCACGGCCCATATCGTGTGCTACAAAAAACGTCACCGGTGAATTATCTCATCGAGCCACTGGAACCATCTTCTGACCAACGTCGTCGTGGCCAGGAAATTGTCCACGTCTCGAGACTTAAGCCCTGCTACGACCCTCCCGTGTTTACTTGTCCATAGGTCGCCAGGATGGCTCCTTATTTCGCGGGGAGTAATTGTAATGAATTAATTAATCTGAATAACGGACGCTCTGCTGGCAATGAAGAAGACGACGATGATCGGTGGCTGCAGTAGTAGCTCGCGCACGCCGTTCGCCATTTTAGCCAGACCTGCCTGTTAAAGCTCATTTTGCCAAGCTGCGTCTGAACCTTTCTCGACGTACAACACCTCTATTTTAATACATATAAAGGGGGTGAAAAAATGAAAATATGTTAGCGTGTGCTTTCGATGCTGCATTTGTAGCCGTGTGCGCAGGCATCAAGTTTCCGTTTGCTATACGTAGAGCCAAAATGTAGAGCCAATGATGTCGCAGAGAAAACGACGCCCTTCATCTTTCTCTATTTGTTCTCCCCAAACAAAAAACATAAACAGCAACATGAAGATGTCCTCAGCAATTACGAGGTGGGCTCCCTCCTTTAGCCCTTACTGAGTGCATTAGTTCGGTGATCGGACAAGAATCGGCGCATTCTGCCCACTATTGGCGATAGTATACGAGCAGCCGTTCTACACAACTAAATATACTCAATTACGCGACTGATAGTTCCATCTCGACGAATTACAATCGACAGCTTTTGCAGCGCGTTAAATTATGTTTGCTGCAAACTACAATGGTGTGTCACTACCGTTCATTCTTCTCCAACAGAAAACGTACAGCGTTTCTTCGTTTGGGCGCACAAGCACGAATGATCAAAACGTTTACGTATGGATGACTGGACGCTAACAGGCTGGCGACCACAGTCGACCACGTAAGACTTTCTTCAAGGGATCAAACATCTGTTGCGTGAGATTTCATAACAAATCGGAATACTTGTGACCGAGGTATATAAGGAATAATTTGATTTCCCTTAAATGCTCTTATAACCCGCCACAATGGTCTAGTGTTCAAGGCACTCGGCTGCTGTACCACAAGTGGCGAGGTTGAATTCAAGTGACAATATAGAGGGAGATGAAAATGCTTCAGGCCCGTTTGCTTAGATAAGGCGCACATTATTTACCCCAAATGTTTGAAATTTCTGAAGCCCTCCTTTACGGCATCTCTTATTATTTTATGGACCTTACACTTCAACAATCATTATTCTCAATGCTGTTCTACCAACCGGAAGTAAACTTTGTTGAGCAGAGATATCACAAAATTGAACTTACATGCGTGACACAACTGCACACGCGTGCGTGCGTATCAAGCTTTGATTCACTACACGCATTTACTTTTTGCCTGATGTTACGGCTGGGCTGGACGCCAGACCCTAATCACCGGTTGCGTGACATGGTGCCGAGCGGATGAGTTGTCTACCGCAAGCCCAAGGATGTCACGGACATTAGGCTCAGGCAGAGACAGGCATTCGGAAAACCTTACAGACGCTTTTTAAGATCATGGAAGATAGAAACGGATACTTCCGAATGATTCGTCGACAAGTTACCACTCGGTCGCTCTTGAAATATCCGTCATTATCTACAGTGCGAATGCCCTTAGAATACAAAAGCCTAATTCCACCCTGAATGTCAGCATTTTCTTACGCCCAAATGACAGAGTCGTAATCGGTGCCCACTTCACCCCCTTCTCTTTATTACAGGGCCGTTTTGCAGGATGAGAGAATGTTGAACCTCGTTGCCTTGCACGAACCTGGTGGGCGAACCTACATTGACGAGTGGTTGGTAAGCATAATGCAGGCGACTAATTGGAAATATGTGTGTGTCACAAACACACTTGGCACAATGCATTCGCTGTCTCTCACCATTTCTGCCGCTCACGCAATAAACATTCTGCAAGTTCAGTTGACAAGATCAACCCACCACATATGCCCACAAGGAAGTGACTAGTTTTCATAGAAAACCAGGCCGGTCTAGGGACATTCTTTTTGCTTTGTAACAATGACCATGTGGCGAAACGGGTCGGTGCCACTACTGCGCCTGAGCGTCGCGGCGATGCTCCAAACACGGGCGCCGGCGATAAGAACACTCTCGCCCCAAAGAAGCAAGAAAACTGTGTGTGCGCCCCGATTCAGCGGCAGTAATTGTAAAACCTTCAGTGCGGAAATATTAAAGTTATGTTGTCCCACATCTGGTGACCCGGAAAACGAACGTACCACACCGCCATGACCGACGAGGAAAACCTTCCTGCCCTTTAACAACAAGTACAGCAACTGCAACAACAACTGCAGGCCCAGCAGCAAGTGATGCAGAACCAAGAGCAGCAGCTCCGGGAACAGCAGCAGCGCAATGAAAAGAAGCACTCTCGTCCGACGACCGTGCACCACCCCACTTGGGTCGCGCCCCCCAATACTTTGCTCAAGTGGTCCCTGCCACCTCGGGTGCCTCCATTGCTGCGGCCGCCACCAACACGGACGTTTTTCGCGTCGCCGTCAAATTTCCACCGTTTTGGGCAGAGGCGCCTGACGTGTGGTTCGCTCAAGTCGAGGCGCAGTTTTCCACGGCACGCATCGCCCAGGACCGGACGCGCTATGACTACGTCGTCGCCCATCTAGACTCTCGCTATGCGGATGAGGTTCGCGATATACTTGTGAATCCCCCGGCTGATGACCGTTACCTACACCTGAAGAGGGAACTGATTCGCCGGCTCTCACCTTCTCAAGACGAGAAGGTGTGTCACCTACTCCAGCACGAAGAACTCGGTGACCGCAAGCCATCGCAGCTCCTGCGTTACATGCGTGACCTCTTGGGCAGCACCCCGGTCGACGACTCCCTCCTCCGTATCATCTGGCTTCAGCGTCTACCCGCACATGCGCAGGCCATCCTGCACGTGCAGCCGAATCTGCCGTTGGACCAGCTCTCTCAAATCGCTGATCAAGTCGTCGAGATTCCGTTGCCAGCATCGCCTCTCACCATCAACGCCGTTGACACCCGAAAGTCCAGCAGCGAGCTCGCGCGCAAGTATAGACGAATTCACCCGTCAGCTGGACTCAATTCAAAGGCGCCTGGATCAAAGCCCGAAGCTGCCTCCAAAAAGAACGCTCCCAAAGCCAAGAAAACAACGCCACTTCATCGCACGGAAACGGTAACGGACCCTGCTAGTACCATCGCCGCTTCGGGGACGAAGCCCGGAAATGTCAACCACCTTGCTCAGCTGAACGTCAGGGAAACTTCAACGGCAGCCCGTAGAGACGGGCGCGAGCTGCCAACTTAGAGGCCGTCGCATATTCGTCGCCGACCAAGTCACAAAGCGGTGGTTCCTCGTCGACTGTGGCTCCGACATCTGTTGCTTTCCCCGAACCTTCCTGCGTGACAAGCGTCCTTGCGCGTCCTTTGAGCTCAACGCGGCGAACCATTCGACCATCAAGACCTACGGCTCACTCCGCCTTAACATCAACCTCAAAAACCAGTGTCGATATTTTCCATGGAATTTCGTCATCGCCGGCGTCGCAGAGCTGATCATCGGGTCCGACTTCTTGGCGTACTACAATCTTCTACCTGAATGCTGATATCACCAACTTATCGACGCTACAACCGGCCTCAGGACGCCGGGCCAACGTGCGACCACCCAACAGCCTAACGTCAAGGCACTCACCATTGGGAACCAGTCGCCATACCATGACATCCTCGCAGAATTTCCCGACCTGACTCGACCTAGCGGGCGTCCGCGAGAGGTGCGCCACTATCCGTGCACTACATTCGTACTACTCCCGGCCCCCCGGTCTCATGCCGCGCTCGTCGGCTAGCCCCGGACCCCCTACGAATCGCATAGGCCGAATTCGAAGCCATGCTCCGCGAAGGTATTGCCTGCCACTCGGAGGGACCCTAAGCCTCACCGCTTCATCTGGTAGCAAAGAAGACCAACGGCTGGCGCCCCTGCGGAGATTATCGCGCCCTCAACGCCCGCACCGTCCCCGACAGGTACCCCGTCCGTCATATACAGGACTTTGCACACCGCTTAGATGGCAGCACTATCTTCTCAGTGGTGGACCTCGTGAAGGCCTTCACACAAATTCCTGTAAGCCTGGATGACGTCCCAAAGACCGCAATTATCACGCCTTCTGGCCTATTCAAATTCCCTTTCATGAGTTTTGGTGTCCACATCGCGGGGCAAACCTTTCAACGCTTCATCGACGACGTCGTCCACGGCCTGGACTTCTCTTTCGTCTACCTAGACGACATCTTGATCTTCTCCCGCAACAAAACGGAACATCGCCAACACCTTCAACTGTTCCAGCGCCTCTACGAACACGGCTTACTCATAAACCTTCAGAGAAGAACGCTCGGCGCCCCCGTCGTCACGCTTCTTGGCCGTGAAATCTCTGCAGAAGGAACTAGACCCTTGCCTGACCGCATCCTGGCCCTGCAAAATTACGCGCTGCCTGCCACAGCGAAGGACCTCCATCGTTTCCTGGGCCTGTTCAACTTTTACAGGCACTTCGTGCCTAAATCGGGCACATATCAGGCCCCTCTTCATGATGCGTTGGCCGGCCAACGCGGCAACCATCCAGTCACTCGGTCCCCAGCCTTAACGCAAGCGTTTGAAGACTGCAAAACTGCCCTCTGCAACGCTACGCTGCTCTCCCATCCCAAGCCAGAGGCGCCCCTGGGTCTTTTCACAGACGCCTCTAGCACCGCCATCGGAGCCTCTCTCATGCAGCGTGTGGGAAACAACTGGCGCCCCTTGGCGTTCTTCTCGAAAAAACTCTCTTCGCCGAAGCCGCCCCCGCCTTCCGGCAGCGTCGGCGATGCAACCCCGCCTCCTGCGCAGACGACCTGGCCAGCCTACTACAGAGAGCTCCTCGCCATCTACGAAGCAGTCCACCACTTTCGCCACATCCTCGCGGCACAGCACTGCACCATGTACACCGACCATAAACCTATAACTTATGCCTTCTCCCAACGCCGCGAAAAACTTCCACCGGTCCAAAAGAACCAGCTGTCCTTCATCGCTCAATTCACCACAGATATCCGCCACATCAGCGGAAAGGAAAACATGGTCGCCGACGCACTCTCTAGCGTCTAGGCTGTCGAGCTACCAACCGTTACAACCGACACCCTCGCCGAAGCTCAGTAAACGGACACCGAACTCCAGCAGCTCCTCTAGAATGGCTCTTCCCTTCAACTTCAAAAAGATACCATCCCTGGGTCAACGGACGCTCTCAACTGTGAGATATTAATAGGACAATTGAGACCATACGTTCCTTCTTTGCATCGTCAAAGCCTCTTCAACCTGTTACACAACCTCAGTCATACCAGCATGCGAGCTTCTACACGCCTCGTGACTGAACGGTACGCGTGGCCCTCAATGCAATGGGACTGCCGCACCTGGGCAGGCACATGCATTCAATGCTAGCGCGCCAAAATCAACCGGCACGTCACGTCGCCACTTGGAGAATTCCCCCTCCCGACGGAACGGTTCCAGCACGTCCACATCGATATCATTGGCCCCCTCCCACCAGCCGGCCCTTACCGCTATTGGCTCACCACCAACAATCGTTACACTCGTTGACCCGAGGTATGGCCGCTCGAAAGAATCACCGCACAAGACGTCGCATCAGCCTTCTCCGGCTGGGTTTCACGCTTCGGCACTCCTCGTCGAGTCACTACGGATCAAGGAAGGCAATTCGAATCTCAACTATTGAGGATCCTCGGGCTCTCCACCGATTTTGAGCGTTCACGGACAACTAGCTACCACCCTTGCGCCAACGGGATGATTAAACGGTTTCACCAGCAGTTCAAAGCAGCCATCATGTGCCATCCTCACTCAACCTGGCTCGAAGCCCTCCCCGCCGTCACTCTCGGTCTGCGCGCAACTTTCAAGCCACACAATCAAGCCACGTCCGCGGAACTGGTCTACGGGGAGCCGCTTCACCTACCTGGAGAACTCCTCTCCGCTCCGATCTCTGATGTAATCAGCTCGGGCCCTGCAGACTTCGTCACTCGACTCCGTCGCACAATGGCCGCGCTGCGCCCCTCACCAGCGGCTCGCCACACCAAGCCGACCCCGTTCGTGTTTGAGGACCTGGCAACATGCTCGCATGCCTTCCTCCGCGACGACACCGTACGCGCACCTTTCCAGCCGCCTTACTCCAGACCTTGCAAAGTCATCTGTCGCGATGACAAAGCATTCACCCTGCAAATCGGTGGAAAGGATATACGCGTTTCCATCGACCGCCTAAAGCCATCATACATCCTTTCCCAGGAGCCTACCAACCCTGGCACGCCTCCCGTAATTCGCCGACAACAGCCCGCAACGCCTAGGCTCGCACCCTAAACCACCCGCCTTGGTCGCCAGGTGCGGGTCCCCAAACGTCATCAACCCTGACGGCTCCTATGTGCGTGGGGGGGGGGGTGTGGCGAAACGGGTCGGCGCCGCTTCTGCGCCTGCGCGTCACGGCAATGCCTCCAAACACGGGCACCGGCGATAAAAACACTCTCGCCCGAAAGAAGCAAGAAAGCTGTGTGTGTGCCCCGATTCAGCGGCAGTCGTTGTAGAACCTTCAGTGCGGAAACATTAAAGTTATGTTATCCCACAACCACACACTCTAAGTCAGGTGCTGGATAACGAACTGCACAGAGGCGGCGCGCTCCTGCGTACTGAATAAATCCTGCCTATATGGAGCCCAGCAATAAAAAATAGCCGTGACATCTGCGCGGCACAAACGTCACGCATACAGACGGTAAGAGCAGGCACAAGAAAGAAAAAAAAAAATAAAAAATGGAGAGCCACCATATCCGTCGCGCCAGCCTGGTGTCAGCAGCCGGCATCAACTTACGCAGAGCGTTCAGCCACAAGCATGAGCACGGAAAAAAAAGCGAAACGCCCCTCCCACCTTCGCCCTCACGCCAGCTGGGCGCATGGCGCCGGTGTGACGTTCATTGTCGCCTGCATGCCGTGGCATTTGTGCGTCACCGTTTCGTCCCGCTGTCTTGTGATGGTCGTTTTTGTAAGAGATGGTCAGAGACGGAAACATTTTCCAGTGCTATATGGCACACTTTATTCAAGATATCATACAGCTCTTTGCATTTAGGCATACACTGGGATGTGAAGTGCCATTGTTACTCTTTTGACCTAAATAAGAGTACAAACAACTTTCCATTTATCCTTTGTCGAGGTATGACACTGCGTCATGAACTAAATAAAAGAGTGCTAGTGCATGCGTGACAGCTTTCTGAAACACTGGAATATCTATGTTGATGCTCTTGTTCTACCACAAGTTCAACTGATGATTTTAGGAAAGCATGGTAAAAGAGAAACAAACCGAAGGCCGCGAGACAGAAAAAGATCAAAATTGAAAATCTATTGGTCGATCTTTGATTAGTGGTTGCGTGATTTAATGATGAACATCAAGTACAGAAATCAGGTGCAGAAGTCAGCAGGGGAGCTCCGCTGCGGTGGCCTAGTAGCTAAGGTATTCGGCTGCTGACCCGGCCGCGGGTTCGAATCCCGGCTGCGGCGGCTGCATTTCCGATGAAGGCGAAAGTGTTGTAGGCCCGTGTGCTCAGATTTGGGTGCATGTTAAAGAACACAAGATGGTCGAAATTTTCGGAGCCCTTCACTACGGCGTCTCTAATTATGATATGGTGGCACTTGGACGTTAAACCCCACATATCAATCAATCAATCGAAATCAGCAGGATAGCGTATGTCACCGACATTTGCTCACTCTTTTGAATATTAAGTACAGTTCTCATATTCCAGCATGAATTAGTAACAGTGAATCATAACCAAGACGACCAATGTACTGCTGTGGAGGTAACGTACCAGCTATAAAAATCCCCATTTTCTAAAGAGCAACTGTTAGCAGTAAGAATAAATATTTTTAGGTTCGTTCTCCACCATTCCTTGACCCCAACTGCATGCCGACGTTCGCGAAAGAGATGTGCAGAGGCATTATTTATTTGGAGGGAGTCTGGCCTGTCCGTCGCTACTTTGTGTACGTCATACTTGACCTTCGCGCGCGTTTCGGCATTCACTTGAACAAGGATGTGATACTTAATAAAGTTAAAAGAA
This sequence comes from Rhipicephalus microplus, assembly GCF_043290135.1. Lineage (NCBI taxonomy): Eukaryota > Metazoa > Arthropoda > Arachnida > Ixodida > Ixodidae > Rhipicephalus > Rhipicephalus microplus. The sequence goes on from NC_134710.1 coordinate 252,762,052, forward strand.
GGCACTCGCCATAAATCAGATCAGTTAAAGACTGAACATAAGTAAAAAGCACTTTATATGGCGAAATAATGCGCATGAAATCTAATTGCAGAAATAAGTCCTCGTTGAAATGCTAAAAAGGTGCTGCTGCCCCAGCGTGAAGGTCACGGCAGTTCGTGCGTACGAAATGCAAATATTAGAGTAGGCACGCTAAAATACCTATGCAATGTTTACGAGTGAAAGCGAATTGTCTTCAAACAGCTGAGAATAGGCTGCTGTCACTGACACTCGTGTACCTCCCGACACAAATCAGTCGAATTTCTCACAGCACACGCACGTGCGAGAAACATGCGCAGGTTATGACAGCCGAACACAGCCTCGTCCGCGTATTTCGGTGAGCTTAACACCCGCAGTTCACGGAGAAGCACTAAAACGACGCAAAAACACACGTTAATCGTTCTTGCGAAACGGCGCACCATAAACCGAAGTCGGAGCCGAAAGCGCTCACCATGGTAGTTTCGAATTTATGAAGCCCTAAATACTATTCGCTGATCAAATGCATGCACATGGCACAAAAACAGTTCAAGGTTCCGAAAACGGTTTGCAAAAACCAAGTAGGTAGATATATACGCACAAAAAGACTCGCCGCAACGCTGTGGCGTTGTGGCGCAATGGGTGAAACATCTGCTTCACGTGCATGCGGTCCCTAGTTCGATTCCATGGCTGTGCTTTGCATGTTAATCTCGCATACATAGGTAATTGTGATACTACTGGTATTCTAAATACGTGTAGTCGTAATATCCCCCACATTCTCGGCATGAAACCACTCTGAGAAGCATAGATTAGTAATTTTTTTTCTGCCACCGCACCAGAGTCAGGCCGCCTGTGGAAAGTCACGCCTATTCGCAGGCCGTATTTTGCCAGGAAAAATTTGACCAAAAATCCCGGCTAATCTTTGTCCCGGCTATTCTGAAGGCCACTTAAATCGGGCCGGTTTCTCTGCAAAACGGCTACGAAGCCGCCTAGATGCGGCGATAATTTGACTTGTTTTTCTGCCTGCGGGTGTGTAGTCTAGCCAGGGTTTGATTTAGAGTGTAACTTAAGGTGCGCGTAATGAAACGATAAACGGATGGCATGGAAAATATAAACAACTGCCCGTATGCCCACTCCCTCCTACAAAAAGGAATAGAAAATCAATAAAATAGATCAATAATATAGTTTGTCACGATGAGTCACAAGTACTTGGGGATTTATTAAACCACCGGGTAGCAATCTTTAGGACGATGCGGCAGTCGTGACTGGCTCTCGAGCAGAGACAGAAGCACGCGATTTTCTTTTTCCTCCAGATTGAGAGCCGCTCTTGCTCTCGACCCACTACGTGCTGGTGGCATTATCCCCCCTTCCGAAAAGAAAAAAAAAACAAGTCCCAAAAAGAGGAAAGAAAAGTACATAGCATCACCGCGATGCTACTACATAGGCACGTGAAAAAGAAATTGGAAATTCGGATAAAGTGAAAGTAAAAATTGAAGAGCGTGCCAATATTAGAAACGTCAATGAACGCGAAAGCAAGTTCACACAAATAAACAAAAAAACACAAAGAATGATGTACGGTAAAGGAAAAGTTACGAGCAACGCGCAATAAATGGTTTCATGCGCAACACATGAACGACGTCCGACCTCAGTCGTGTCCTGCTCCGTGCATGGGGTGTTCAGTCCGGATCCACTTCGTAATTCACGTCACTGACGCGGCGTAACACTTTATATGGGCCAAAGTACCGGCTCAGTAACTTTTCACTAAGGCCACGGCGGCGGACGCGCGTCCACACCCAAACTTGATCTCCGGGGTTGTAAAACACTTCTCAGTGGCGGGTGTTATAGCGTCGTACGTCTGCCTGCTGTTGCTGGCCGATGTGCAGTCGTGCGAGTTGCCGGGCTTCCTCAGCACGCTCTGCGAATTCTTCGGCGTCAGTTGCCAACTCGTCTTCGTTTTGACACGGTAGCATAGAGTCTAGCATGGTCTGCACTTCGCGGCCGTAGAGAAGCCGAAATGGCGTGAATCGCGTGGTCTCTTGCACTGCGGTATCATACGCGAAGGTCACGTTAGGTAAGATCCGGTCCCATGTTTTGTGCTGTACGTCGATGTACATTGAGATCATGTCTGCGAGGGTCTTATTCAGTCGCTCGGTAAGTCCGTTGGTTTGCGGGTGGTACGCAGTTGTCCTTCGGTGTCTGGTGTTGCTCAGTTTGAAAACTTCGTCCGTAAACTGCGCCGTGAATGCCGTCCCTCTGTCCGTTATTACACTGGAAGGAGCACCGTGTCGTAACACGATGTGGCGCATGACAAATTGCGCTACCTCAGAAGCCGTGGCTTGTGAGATCGCCTGCGTCTCAGCGTAGCGTGTCAAATAGTCGGTCGTGACGATCACTCATTTGTTGCAGTCCGCAGACAGGGTAAATGGCCCGAGAATATCCATGCCGACTTGGTCGAACGGCGTGCAGGGTGCTTCGATGGGCTGAAGCAAACCGGATGGTTTAACAGATGGTTGCTTTCGGCGCTGACATTCCCGACAGCTCTTGACGTACTTCTTGGTGCTTGCTGAAAGTCCTGGCCAATAGTACCTCTCGCTCACTCTGGCAAGTGTCCTTGAGTAGCCCAGATGACCGGATGTGGGTTCGTCATGGCAAGCGAAGAGGACGTCGTCTCGCATGTCTCGAGGAACCACCAGGAGTTAAGCACGGCTGTTCGAACGAGCGTTCTTCTTGTACAGCACACCGTCTCGCAGGCAGAACGACGTCAACGAACGGGATAAATGACGTGGTATGATAGCGCCCTGGCCCTCTAAATGATCCATGATTGGACGAATCTCTGCGTCATCTCGCTGCCGTTTGCTCAAGTCTGATGCGCTAACGGCGCCCAGGAAGCCTTCGTCTTCCTCTGCTTCCTGACTGACGACATGAAGGGGTGCGCATGACAGTGTGTACGCGTCTTCATGCTTACGGCCGGACTTATGGACGATGGTGACATCAAATTCCTGCAGACGCAAGCTCCACCGTGCTAGCCGTCCTGAAGGGTCACGCAGGCTTGCCAACCGACAGAGCGCGTGATGGTCCGTCACTATCTTGAAGGGACGACCATAAAGGTACGGGCGAAACTTTGTGATTGCCCACACGACTGCGAGGCACTCTTTCTCCGTAGCGGAATAATTCGCCTCGGCACGGGATAGAGAGCGGCTGGCGTAGGCTATGACTCTTTGGGCGTCCTCTTGACGCTGAACGAGCACTGTACCGAGCCCAATGTTACTAGCGTCGGTATGGACCTCCGTGTAAGCATCATCATCGAAATGAGCGAGAACGGGCGCTGAGAGCATGCGCTGTCGCAGCTCATCAAAAGCTGCTTGTTGCTCGTTTTCCCAGCCAAACGGCGTGTCGTCCCTTGTGAGACGAGTCAGAGGTTCAGCTATCTTTGAAAAGCCATGAATGAACCGGCGATAGTAGGCGCACAAACGAAGCAAACGCCGGACGGCTTTCTTATCGACAGGAGCTGGTAATTCGGCAACAGCGGCAAGCTTGTCGGGTTCGGGCCGGATTCCTTGGCATTAACTACATGTCCAAGAAATTTTAGTTCTTTATAGCCGAAGTGGCACTTCTGTGGCTTTAGTGTGAGGTCCGCTGATCGGATAGCCTCCAGCACGCTGCGCAGGTGGTGAAGGTGCTGCTCGAACGTGGTAGAGAAGACTACCACATCATCAAGGTAGACATGACAAGTCTGCTCCTTGAGCCCTGTGAGGACCGTGTCCATAATTCACTGGAATGTTGCCGGCGCTGAACACAAGCCAAAAGGGAGCACTCGAAATTGGTATAGACCGTCTGGAGTCACGAAGGCTGTTTTCTCACGGTCTCGCTGATCTACCTCGACTTGCCAATACCCGCTTTTGAGATCGAGAGAAGTGAAATAATGGGCACGACGAAGTCTATCCAGCGAATCGTCGATACGTGGCAGCGGATACACATCCTTTTTGGTCACGTTGTTAAGCTTTCGGTAGTCGACGCAGAAGCGTAGCGACCCATCCTTCTTTTTGACAAGTACGACTGGAGATGACCACGGGCAGTTAGATGGTTCAATAACGCCATCGCCAAGCATCTCGCTGACTTGCGTACGTATCGCTTCACGTTCTTTAGCCGACACGCGGTAGGGGTTTTGGTGTATCGGGCGTGCGTCCTCGTACGTGATGATCCTGTGTTGAGTGATAGACGTCTGGCGGATCTCTGAACAACATGCGAAGCAAGACCTGAACTCGAACAAGAGCGCTCGTAGCGCAGTCTCGTTATCGGTGGACAGATCAGGAATTATGTCAATATTACTCATTGACGTGTCGGTGGTATCCACTAGTTGACGTTTGCTACATCGTGGGCAAACGCTATCGAAGTGCCACGGAACAGATATCGATGCTCGTTGCTAAAGTTGGTTACGAGCAATTCAGATCGGTCATCACGAAGGTGTATTACACTTCTAGCTACACAAATGCCTTGCTTTAGGAGGTGTTCTAAATTTGTCTCGGCCACCACATCGACATTGCCCAAACCACAGCATGTTACGTCGACTAGAACACTTGCTCGTGGAGGAAGCGTCACGCTCTGTTCAGAAATACGGAGTACGTCAACACGCTTTCCGTCATCCTGCACGTTGATTGCTCGCTGGGCTGAAAACGTGACGCGGCGCTCTTGCAGATCAATGATAGCTCCATTTTCCTGTAGAAAGTCAACTCCCAGGATGACGTCACGGGAGCATTCGCGTAGAACGAGGCAGCTTGCTACGAATGTATACCCTTGGATCTGTACTCTAGTTGTGCAGGCACCCAGTGGAGTAACGACGTGGCCACCAGCTGTCCGAATCTGCGAATTGTGCCACGGCGTGATTACTTTCTTCAGCTGCGTTGTCAGTTTCACGCTCAGTATGGAATAGTCGGCGCCGGTACCACTAATGCATTAACTGCACAACCATCAATTGTCAATGCTATGTCGAGTGAAAGTCGGCCATCTTTTGCAGCAGTATGTTATCTTGGACCGGTTTCTGTACGGTTCTGCGTTAATAGGAGGTCTTCAGCGCTTCGACGTTCAGCGACCCCGCCCCCAGAGGTCGCTTGGGCTAGTTTTCTCGGCGGGGGCTGGGAGATCGTGTGGTAGAATACCACTGGGGCGTTGATGAAAATCGCCACGGTGATGGCGAGCGCGACTGGCGCCCGGCAGAAGGTGGTGCTTGCTGCTGGGCGAGGTAGTTTTCGACTTCGCGCGGTCTCTGGCTGTAACGGGGTGGCGGTGAGTACGCAGAGAAGCCGCGAAGCCCGAGACGGTGATATGGGCCCTGGCGGTACAAGTGATCAGCTTCTCCACAATGAAAGCACAGAGGCCGGTGATCAGGTGTGCGCGAAACATCAGACTTCCGAGGAGACGTGCGCCGATCGTCGATGTACTGAACTGGTGGCACCGAACGATGGGCGACAGGAGCACCAGGGACAAAGGGCAAAGGCGGTGGCGTGTACGTGCCTTCGTAGTACGGTATCTGCTGTGCTGACTGGAGTGCAACAGCAGGAACAGGATAGACGAGTAATGGTGGCGATGCAGCAGGGCGTTTCAAGGCTCCCGCGTAGGTTGTCTCACGGCGGTATTCAGCAGGAGCTGGTGCAGCTGTATCAGGAAGCAAGGTGTTCCAGAGGGCCTGGTGCAGCTCATCCTTGATCACAGTTGCAATTGAGCTAACCGTAGAATGAGGTGTTACACCAACCTTCTGCAACTCTTCACGTACTATATCACGGATGAGCTCACGTAGATGGTCGTTGCTGGCTCTAGTGGCGGTGAAAATGTCGGCAGTAGACATGCCACTGACTTGCCTGTCGTAATGGTTGGATCGCTGCTGCAGCATTTTTTCCATTGCCATGGCCTCGGACAAGAACTCCGCGACCGTCTTCGAAGGGCTGCGCACGAGGCCGGCAAAAAGCTGGTCCTTGACACCGCGCACCAAGTGATGCAACTTCTTGTCCTCCATCATTCTTGAATCAGCCCGTCGGAAGAACGCGTCATGTCTTCGACGTACGTGGTCACAGATTCGTTTGGCAACTGGGCGCGGGACAGAATAGCTCGTTCAGCTCGTTCTTGGCGATCAGCACTGACTTACGTCTGCAAAAGTCTACGAGAGAATTTGGGCCACGTCGTCAGCTGCTCCTCTCAGTTTGATACCACGTACGTGCCCCGTCTTCGAGATATAAATAGAAACGACCCAGTTTCGCCGCGTCGTCCCACTGATTCAAGGTGGCTACACGCTCGAAGTCCGCCAACCAGCCCTGAACGTCCTCGTGCTCCGTGCAATGGAACGTCGCCGGTGCCCGTGGACTTTCCAACGTATAGCGGTTCGACGTCGTGCTTCCCGTGCCTGTTGACGAGGTTTGCACCGAAGCGCTGGTCATGTTTGTCGACGTGGTTGGAGCAGTATCGTCGATTTCCGGAGGCAATCCCCTGATTCGGCGGCTGGTCCGATGCACGGGAGTATTGATTGGCACTGGACTCGTATCACGGCTTCCTCGGGGGGGGGGGGGGGGGGGTCTGCAGCATCCGTGAGACTACCCAGCACTTCCACCAGTTTGTCACGATGAGTCACAAGTACTGGGGGATTTATTAAACCACCGAGTAGCAATCTCTAGGACGATGCGGCAGTCGTGATTGGCTCTCGAGCAGAGAAAGAAGCACGCGATCTTCTTTTTCCTCCAGATTGAGAGCCGCTCTTGCTGTCGACCCATTACGTGCTGGTGGCAATATAGCAAAATGGTACCATGCGCACTCGGTGTTCTGTAGAAATATCTCACAGTAGGTGACCAGTAAAAGAGCGAGGGATTGTGGGATCCACCATCTCCTACCGGCTTCCAGTTCGAGAAAAGTACATGATAGCGAACTGCTTCACTGCAAGCCTCAGATTCATCGGGATTCAGGCATGCGGCCGCCCGTTTATATTCGTCTTGAGAAACCATGGTCGGTTGTTCAGCCGTTGGTTGCTCCTACTCGAGCGTGAAAGGCAAACGCAGGTATAAATTCCATGGAACGAAGAAAAAAAAAATTCGGTGGGCCATGGCTGTGAAGAGAGCCACAGCGAAAGGTAGCTTTTGAGTACGGAACGTTGAAGCCAGAGTGTGCGAAAAGAATTTCATCACACGTACGTGTGTACTTCACGCTAAAAAAACGCTTATGCATGAATTTGCTGCGAATAATATATTGAGAAATAAATTGTCGCTCAGGCGCCTAGCAAGAATATTATAGGTACGCACGGGTGAAATCTACATGCCATACGAGATGAGCGCCGGCAAGTGCACCCATATAAATTATAAAAAACGCGAAAGTTTCATTCAAGAGTAAGTTTACACGAAGCGCTGGACGAGTCCACCTGCGTTTATCTGGGTCAAACTGTGCAGGAGCACGGCACATAAAGGAAGAGGTGCGTTAAACAAGCGCAGGGTTTTGATTATTCGGCGCCGTCTACTTCTGACTGTATTGTTTATGTGCCACCGTGCCGTGCAGCTTTACCAAGATCAATGTTCAAATAAGCATCTGGCTTCGACTAAAAAATGCATCTTATATAGCGCTGAATGCTAGAAAAAAGTATCTCAACGCGCTCAATAATTGTTGCACTTCATGCCGATCATAGCACTGCTACACTCATCCCCATTCCCTGAGATCTTTAAAATGGTGACTTTTTGTCCACAGTACCATATCATACAAGGAAAACTGATGATATGTGGGGTTTAACCTACCAAAACCACCATATGTGTATTAGAGACGCCCTCGTGTAGGACTCCGGAAATTTCGACTACCTGGGGTTCTTAAACATGCACCCAAATCTGAGCACACGGATCTACAACATTTCCGCCTCCATCGGTAATGCAGCCGCCGCCGCCGGGATTCGATCTCGCGACCTGCGGGTTAGCAGCCGAGTAACTTAACCACTAGACCACCACAGCGGAGATACAAGGAAAACTGTTTTGTGTATCGACTGATCTGGTAGCCAAACTGACAGCACCCCCCCTCCCCGAGCAGCATAAAAGCGTTGCAGATTGTTTTCGTGCGACAAAAAAGTTTCCAGACCGTTCATGGCTTTCGTAGCTTGTCATCGTCACAGTGACGGTTGGCGAAAAAAAATTTCTAAACCACTGACATTGCACGGCGAGGTGCTTTTTTCGACGGAGGAGTACAAGAATGCGCCCGTGCCGCTGCTAACCCGTGTGGTTCTTCGAACCGGAAGCCGTCGTATCCCGTAGTTCCCCGCAATTGCCCATTTTACCGGTCACCTAATGAAATGTCATGCGCCCTAAATACATACCTATATGTGCACGCATGAAGCTTCCACGTGCGCGTGACGCAACGTTAAACGAATTACGTGGCAAGGTTAAGCAGCGCTATTGCGCTCTTTTCTTCTTTAATAAAAACATAGACCAAGAGTGAATTATAAAATGAATCAAACGATGATACAATTCGCATTAGGTTCCTCATTTAAACCCGAGTGAACACACGAAAGGTGCGCGTGATTGAAAGCAAAAAGGACGTGTGTGTTTTGAGCGACTACCATTTCCATCATATTCTCTCTAACGCTCTTTTCCACGCAAACCTTTTAAGAGCTACTGATGGGGTCCCCGAAACGCCGCCGCTAGACAGAATAAAAAGAGGACTCCGTCAAGGTAACCACGGCAACCACACCGGTGCCCACGCAGCAGCAGCAACCAGGGAAGCCTTCCCGCTCTAAAAACCAAGCACAATGAAGGAGATCAGCGGCCATGACACCGCCATCATCTACCTGCCTGCAAGCGTGAGGAAAAAAAAACGGACTTTCCTCCTTTCATGCTTCGGCCTTGACTTCCTGCAAGGGACACAACATCATTTTATTTCCTGTCTCAAAGCCTGCGCCCGCTCTGCAAGAGGCACCCTCCCCAAGTTAACGCTTGCCTTACGTCCTCGCCAGCTCTGGCCCCTGCAGAGTTCCCGCTGCCACCGCATCGGGCACGCATCCGCCACCTGCTCGCGAAACCAACCGTTTCACAAGCACATTTGTGAAATACCTGTATTATGGAAATTGCATATTCTTTTTTGAAGTTGCGGCTGTGTTCACCAAAAACATTGAGGAAGTTTTTCTTGTAGCATGTCTGGTTTTCGTACATCCTGCTTTTTTAAAACACATTGTTCCTGATCATTCTAAAGGAACTGTCAAATAAAGCTTTACTAACCGGCACATTTGACTAAATTGTTTTTTTTTTTTTTTGTTTTCTTCGCAGCCTATGCAAGCTCGCCGTACGAAGAGTGTGAAGACGTCCTAACTAGCCTGTCATCAATGTTGGCTCGTGCAAAACTTGGCTGCTGGTGCACAGCGGATCTACATGGTTACTGTTTTCTGTGAAAAGGGAACTTCCCAGAACCACCTGGTAGCTGTATTCAAGGAGTAAGCATGTTCATAATGTTCAAAATTAAGCCGTTTGTTTTTCTTAAAAAAAGAAGTCAGCACTGTAAGTTATGTGAGTTAAAGTCATCTATGCAGAATGCAATGTATCCAGGAAAGCGCAACGTGAGATAATAATTATCATTGTCAGCGCTAACGTTGAGTAAGATTAATTAATGAACCTATTGGTGAACACCGCAGGTGGTGACGTATGTGTTAAATATTTCAGCGAGTCACATTTCTACATAACTATACTTTTAAGTATTTTAGCATGCTTGTGCTCAGATATCCTGCTGGAAAGTTTAGTTGCGGCTTTCATCGTTATGTATGCAGGACAGTGAGAACTAGAACAGACCTGATGATTGATGCATTTAATCTGACCATAAGTCAAAGGCATGGGTAAACATTGTAATATTGGCTGCCCTTTCACTTTTGGCTGGCAAAAGCAAGAACTGGCTGCTCGTCCCACCAGGGAGTAATATTTTGCTGATCCTCACTGCCTTGCATGTGTAATCATGAAAAGCAAAGTTAAACTTTGGAACGGAATATCTAGAAACAAAAACATGTTCAAAAAATTTTTCCAAGTGGAACTGTGTAAAAACACGCCTGCCTCCAACTTTCTAATGCAGACACACTCGCTGCTATCAGATACTAAAATTCAATATTCTTAGTTGATGGGGCAACTGACAGAATTATTTTTTTCTTTGTGTCCCCCAGGGCACAACTTATCTGGAAAGTGTTTTTCTGCTCTTGGAGCTGAATTTCAGTTCTACAAAGCACATTTCTGATTGTGTCAGCGCTGCTTACTAAACTCTTTAATCCATATTTAGGTTTTTTCAAGATCCACTGAGTAAGCTGCGCTCTAGACTTGCATGTCATGATTTAATTGATGCCTTGTTAACGTTAAGTGAACATCGTTAATGATAACTGATAGAAATCATTCCGGAATATTGTAACTTAAGTCCATATATTGATGTGGGAGATGGTGAATTTTCTAACTATATTGTAATAGCTACTTGCTTTATTTTTGTGAAGTGTAATTAGAACAGTAATTGCTGAGTTTGTGTTAAAAGCACGATATGATTATCAGTAGAGACCGGAACTTTAGAAGCAAAAAAAATGCTCTAGGTGTCTATATAGGCTATAAAATCTGCCAATTAGGCATAAATAGGCGTTAAAACTGTCATTTAGGCATATATTGGCACTAATTCAGCAGCGTGCTGAGGATTCAGTAGTGTGCAGAGCCCGTGCTTCATCGCATCTGCTCGCTGCTGCCGCCGTCTTCAAGAGTTCGACGAACACGCCGCCAGCAACCTCGACGCCACTGACCTCTTCACGAACACAAAGATTGGTGTACAACTTGCCGGATTACGCGTGCTCTGACCCCACTGTTCCTAGTCGACTCCCCACAGCAACGACTTTGTACTGCCCCTCCTCTCCGTGACAGCATTCTCAAGTGGCGCAACAGTGCGAGTCAACTGGATTTACCTGTCAGTTTTGAAGACCAAACTTTTCCTAATGCCTGCGTTAATTAGTGCTAATTATTTGTACCTTGAGGTTTTCGGTTGGCTGCACGTTGCGTTGGTTCTGGTGCGTGCCGTGGGAGGAGAGTCGAACGAGTCGCATTGCCATTATTTTCGAAATCTCTTGCCATCTAAAACCCAAGCCTTCTATTCCCATTGCCCCATCCCTGTGCCAGCCTGTGAAGGTGTCATCTCGAAGGGAAACTGGAAGGATTTTGAGATACAATCAAACTTGGTGTTTAGGAAGTACTGACTTTATTGTTGAGGAGGTCATAATAGTTTTCGCGGCCCAAGCAGCAAGAGCATTAGAACAGGCTAAATGAACAGTATCTTGTGCGGTCGACAGTGGGCCTCTTTTGATCGTTACTCTTCTGAACAACAACCACAAGGATGTCCCAAAGTCAGAATAACTGCCATTGAATGCCTCTTCCAGGCACCACTCGGCAGCCATAAGCACTGACTTCACACCTGCTCAAACTGAAGATTTGCTCGCACTGTTGAATAGTCACTATCCTTTATTTGACGTGAACTCACCCGTCCTCAGCATGACTACCACCGCTACTCACAGCATCCAAACTGACGGCTCTCGTATTGTACATCGGTAGCCATATCGCGTGTCTCAGGCAGAACGCAAGATCATCAAAGAAAGTCTTAGACATGCCACGACGCCACATGATACGTTCTTCCTCGAGTCCCTGGTCAACCCTAGTTGTTCTCGTTCAAACGAAAGATGAGACAGAGCGTTTTTGCTTCGATTACCATGCGCTAAACAAAATAACGCGAAAACATGTTTATCCTCTCGCTCGGACCGACGGCTCACTGGATTCATTACAGGGCGCCGAGTACTTCATTAGGATTCGACCTTAAGTATGGCTAGTGGCAGATACCAATGTCGGAGTCTCATAAAGCGAAGACCACCTTTTCAGCGCCAGATGGGTTGTATGAGTTTAATGTGATGCCTTCTGCAATCTGTAATGCACCTCCACCTTCGAAGTTATAATAGAAGGCGTATTGCGTGGTTTGAAAAGGAAAACGTGTCTGGGCTATCTCGATGACATAGTAATATTTGTATCCACGTTTTCGCATCATCTACAACGTCCTGACAAAGTCTTCAAATGCCTTGCAAAAGCCGGCCCACGGCCTAACACAAAGAAATGTACCTTTGCTAGCAAGACAATCAAGCTTCTCAGCCACCTCGTCAGAATAGAAGAAATTCGGCTGGAGTCCAAAAAGCTTGCTGCCCCTCTCAATTTTTCTCTACCACTACGTCAAAAGGACTTGCGCAGCTTCCTTGGGTTACCTTCTTACTTCCGGTGCTTCATACGCGGTTTCGCGGAACTTGCATCTCCGCTCCATTACTCCTCGCGAGGATCGTCCGCATCATTTTGTCAAGACAGCGAAAGCGCTTTCATGACATTGAGGCAAGCCCTCACGTCGGATCCGGTAGTGTGTCACTTTGATTCAACTGCACCCATCATCCTTCACACCGAGGCAAGTGGTCATTGTCTAGGTGCAGTACTCTTGCATCGTGACAAAAACTCACGCGAAAGCATCATTGCTGATGCAAATCGTGTTCTTATCGCTGCAGAAAAGAACTACACCATCACCGAGCAGCAGTGCCATGCTGTTGTTTGGGCAGTGCAAAGATTCCGACCATATCTTCACGGTCCCACCGTGGTGGTCTAGTGGCTAAGGTACTCGGCTGCTGACCCGTAAGTCGCGGGTTCATATCTCGGCTGCGGCGGCTACATTTCCGATGGAGGCGGAATATTTGTATGCCCGTGTGTTCAGATTGGGTGCACGTTAAAGAATCCCAGATGGTCGAAATTTCCGGAGCCCTCAACTACAGCGTCTCTATTAATTCGATGGTGGTTTTGGAACGTTGAAACCCACATATCAATCAGCCATCTCTTCACGGCCGTCAATAATTTTACCGTCGTTACTGAATATAACGCCTTATGCTGGCTTTGACCGCTGAAAAACTTATCAGGTCGCCTTGACGGCTTGGTACTTCGCATGCAGGAGTGCGATTTTGATGTCGGCTACAGATATGAGAGGAAGCATCAAGATGCTGATGCTCAATCGCACTGTCCATTATCCATCGATACTCCAAAACGAAAGCACCTCCTCTATCGCAGCGCCACGTTCATCATCTGGCACCCTATCCGTGCTTGCTTCACAACCACGTGTCGGCCCATACTGCCGTATCATTGTTGACCGCTTGACCAGCTCTACTATTACTCCAAACGCCAGACTTCGTCAACAACGTAAACAATTTTAGCTTGTAGGTGGGGCTTTATACCACTACATTTACCCCTCGGATGGCAACAAGTGGGTAGCCATCGAGCCACAATACCTGCAACGGGAAGTTCTGGAAGCCTTTCATAATGATTTAACCGCCGTTCATCTAGGATATCTTTGACTTATTTTATCTTAGACTTATAACAAGACACGAAGTCGTAGTTTTTGGCCTGGCCTCTCTTCAGCCGTCGCTAAATACGTCGCCTCCTTATCCATTGCCAACGGCGAAAATGACCAACAACTGCTCCGGCTGTCTTAATGCAAAATGTTCGTTGTCGCGCCTCGCCGTTAAAAGTCGTTGGAATCGACTTGTATGGCACTCTTTCTATATAATTCAAGGGGCATCGCAGGATTGTGACGGCCGTCGGCCACATTACCTGCTACGCAAAAACAGCTTCAATACCATCTGGGACTGCGACTTAAGTCGCCGATGTCTTCTTTCGCCAAATGTATTTGCGCCTTGCAACTCCACGCATTCTCCTGAGCGATCGTGGCAAAGTCTTTCTCTCTTCTATTGTCGAGCAAAATTTGCGTGCCTCGACCACTGTTCAGAAGACCTCTTTTAGCTACCACCCACAGACCAACGGATAGACTGAACGCTTTCATAGGATCCTATCGGACATGATCAGCATGTACATTCACCCCACTCACACGAACTGGGATGCGATTCTACCCTTCGTGACATTCGCTTATAATACGGCTCCTCAACGCACTACCAGCTTTTCTCCATTTTTTCTCGTCCATGGTCCCTTGCCGAGTTTCGCTCTGGACGTCTCTTTCCTTTCGGCCCCTGCACCCTCGACGACACTTTTCTCTGAAGAATCTTTATCTTGTCTCGCACACTCCAGTCACCTGACTCACGTTAACACCGATACCTATCAAGACAATTGAATATCTCGTTACGCCTCGTCTCGCCGTGTTGCGAGTTTTTCCACTGGTGACGAAGGTCTCTTATGGACTCCATTGTGCGTCTCCGGCTTATGCGACAAAATCATCAGTCGCTTCATTGGGCCACACAAGGTTGTAGGACGGACATCTCCTGTCTATTACGACAATTCTACTCCTAGCACTAATAGTTATTATCTTTCCCGAGGGATCAGGGATCATGCGCGTACTTCGCGTAAAGCATTATGAACAACGCATTAGATAATACTCGCCGGTGACCATGCGGCTGCTTTCACCGCACGGGGTAAAAGTTAGAGTGCGGCAAGCGAATGACTCTTCATTCTCTTTGGATATCTTGATCACATGTACATCTTTATCATCTGTAAATATCTTCACCAGTGTGATTTAGCACTAGCCTGGCTGAATAAACCGGTTCCTCAAGCTGTGAAGTGTTTCATGGCTAAACCTGTCAGAGACAGTTCCTGATGGCAAAAAATTGTCTTCCTTTGGCCGTTATTTCAAACAGGAAGTGACCGACACGATTTTTTTTCGGTTCACAATTGGGTTTCCATATTGCACAGAATGTATGATGCATACCGCCGTCCTAATTGACTTCAACACTCATGACAAGCAATCTGCCACGTAATTTTCAAACAAATTCGGCGAGTATTCGGGTTACACAAGTGCGGGGCGCAAAACATATTAAATGCGTCATTCCAGTTACACACCTGCGACGTGAGTGGTTCCTCGTCCACGGTGATACAGTCACAACAACTAGATTTATAACCATGTTTAGCCGAGTTACAAGAGTAATGTTTGAAAAAACCGATGATACTAAAGCGTAATAGGAAAACGATGCGAAACCAAAGTTGCACGAGTGCTGAATAAATGTTTCACGACAGCAAGCGCTGTAACTCTCCGATCATGTTTGGTCATAAATCGAACCATGTCCGCTTATCATTTCCCCGAGTGGAAGACGGCACAATCCAGATATATGTCGGCAGATGTCGACATAAAACTTCTTCCAGAACACAAACTATGCACAGCATGAAGCAACAGAAAAAGCTGCGTCTTCAGTTATGCGTGCCCCATACTAATCGCCCCCCCCCCCCCACAACTTCGCAACTTTTCTTTATTTTTCTGTATATTATAACAAGCAAAGAGGCACAGTGGATAAGCGTTGACCTCTCACTTGCTGACATTGTCATAAAACAGAAGAAATATTCGTAGTTTGACCTAACACATGCTAAATTGTTCGAAAATGCCACTCATCCAAGCACCAGCCAGTAGGACACTCCGCGCAGTCGGCACGCCCCAGAAAAAAGGGAGGCGCTGATTGGCAGTCCCGTCTTCTTCGACGAATGATTGGGTCTATAGGGAATCAAAATTTTATGCGTGTTCACTTTCTAAATGGTTATGTAAAAGAAAAGCGCCACCCAAAACTGTCTATCCCTAAAGGGACGCAAAAGCACTTTTATAAAAAATGACTTTGGAGGGTGCACAGACAATTTGGTCCTTGCTGAATTAAAAGTGTACGTGAAATTTCTCAAATGTTAATGCCAAAAGCACTTTTCGGTGAAAAAACAGGGGCTGCGGACTCCGGGCGTCTTGAGACGCCGAGTGAACACGGTGATGTCACTGTCATTATGGCGCGTCGTCTGTAACAGCAGCACATTTGAAGTGCCGCCTCGTCGATTATTTCCTGCTGCTACAGCCGCGAAAACAGTTATGACATCCTCAAAAATATTTTTAGGTCTTTCCTAAACACGAAGTTTTATTGAATTTCAACGTTTCTTCAGTTTTCTTTGAGATGACAACTTCTCAGGCAGGCACAGGGTTGGTGCTATGGTAATAGAAGGCATAGGTTTTAGATAGCAAGAGAAGAGAGGGCGAAAAAAATGGCAATGCGACTCGTTCGACTCTCCTTCCCCGGCACGCGCCCGGACCAACGCAACGTGTAGCTGACCGAGAAAGTCAAGGTACAAGGAATGCGCACGAACAAACAAAAAAGTTGGGTCCTCCAAACTCACAAGTAAGTCCAGTTGAGCCCGATGGTTGCGCCACTTCAGAGAGTAGACTAGAAACATCGGGATCACAGCACGCGTAATGCGGCAAGTATTGCACCAATCTTTGTGTTCGTCGACAGGCCGATGTAGGTCGGTGGCGTCGAGGATGTGAGTGGCGTGGTCGTCGAAGTCTTCGTGACGGCGGCAGCAGCCAGCAGATGCGATGAAGCACGTTGTGTCTGCGTCATCGTAGAGTGCATAGTGATGACGCTCACAGCCGGTTCAGACGAGGACAAAGCCATCGCCGTCTTCGTGGGGACGACGGGCGCTCTCGATGTAGGTCGCAGGGTGACGTCCAAGGCCACGCCGCTGGTACCGACGAGCTCATTTCAGATATAGCCATTCATGATGGTCGTCGCACGACTCCAAGCCACCTGGCGTTTTGCAAGGCTTGACGGCAAGTCACGGTGCTGTCAGAGGAGGCCATGGTGACCGCGGCCATGCGCTGGAGCTGCCAAGAAATGAAGCGCAGCTCAGTTGCGGATTGTTTTTCGCTACAATTTATCCATTGGGAATGTTGTGCTGCACTCGGCCCCTGACGTGTGTGACACCACAGTGCAGGCATGGTTTGTCTCGCGAGCAGCTTGCGGTTCCTTGCCTAATGCGGTGGCAGCAGGAACACTGCCGGGGCTGGGGCGGCGAAGATGTAAGGCACGCGCAAAATTCGTAAGGGTCCTTTTTGCCGGGCAGCGGTAGGCATTGCGAAAAGAATTAAGATGGTGTTGTTTCCCTTGCAGGAAGTCAGGGCCATAGATGTAGATGAGAAAAGTCTGTTTTGCTTCTTCCCCTCGCTCGGAGGCAGGATGTTTATGGCGGTGTCATGGCTACCGGTCTCTTTCGATGGGGTTTGTTTTCGAGCGCGTGGGCGTCCTTGGTTCCTCCTGCTTCTTGGGCACCAGTGTGGATGCCAAGGTAGGCAGGACGGAATCCTGTTGATGTTTCTTCATGTGGCAGCCTTTCGGCGACGCCATTTGTAGCCCTTAATATGGCTGCGTGCAAAAGAGCGTTGGAGCGAATATCATGAAAAGGACAGCAACGCAAAATACACACATCCTTTTTGCTTGCAATTGCATGTGCTTGCAATCGTGTGTGTTCGGTTTGAATGAGGCACCAAATGCGCATTTTATCATTTTTTTCTTCTTTCATAATTCACTCTTTGTCTATATTTTTTTTCAAAAAAGAAAGAGGGTGCTGTAGCGTTGTTTAATTTTGTCACGCCATTTTTTTAACGTTGCATCACACGCACGTGGAAGCTTTATGCGTGCACAGATGGGCATATATTTAGCGCGCACGACAGTTTAATTGTGCGATAACTCTACTCTACAGAAAACTGACAGCGCATGGTACCATATTTTCCTATTTTATTGATCTTTTTTATCAAGCTTCTTTTCTTTTTTGTAGAAGAAGAGGGTGTCGGGGAGTTGTTTATCTTTTCCATGCAATTCGTTCAGTGTTTTCTCTCACGCACCTCAAGGTATGCTAATTGTGCGCGTGATGAAACGATGAATGGATGGCATTGAACAGATAAACAACTCCCCTTACGCCCTATCCCTTTCACAAGAAGGAAAAGAAAATATATAAAAAGAGATCGATAAAATAGAAAACTTCATACCACGCGCAATGAATGTCCTGTTGAGTAGAGATATCGCACAATTCAACTGTCATTCGCGCTAAATAGATGCCCATCTGTGCACGCATGAAGCTTCCACGTGCGCGTGATGTAACGTTAAACGAATGACGTGGCAAGATTAAACAACGTTATCACGCCTTCTTTCTTCTTTATTAAAAATATAGACAAAAAGAGAATGAGAAAATGGATAAAAAGATGATGCAATGTGCATTCGGTTCCTTTTGTAAACCTGAGTCTACAAGCGAGAGGACCGTACGCTTGCAAGGAAAAAGGAGGTTTGTATTTTGCGCGACTATTCTTTCTGTCGTATTCGCTCCAACGCCCTTTTGCACGCAGCCTTTTTAAGGACTACATATGGCGTCATCGAAAGGCCGCAGGAAGACGGAATATCAACAGGATTCCGTCCAGGTAACCTCGGCATCCACACCGGTGCCCAAGCAGCAGCAGGAACCAAGAAAGCTTGCGCGCTTGAAAAAGAAACCCGATAGAAGGTGACCGGCAACCATGACACCGTCATCAACTATCATCCTAAGAGCGAGGGGACGAGGCAAAACAGACTTTCCTCCTTTCGTGCTTTGGCTGTGACTTCTTGCAAGGGACACACCAGCTTTGTTTCTTTCTCAACGCCTGTGGCCGCACAGCAAAAGGCAAAACACCCCACCCCAGTTTGCGCGTGCCTTACATCCTCGCCAGCCCCAGCCCCTGCAGTGTTCCCAATGCCACCATATTGGGCACGCAAGCGCAACCTGCTCGCGAGACCAACCGTGCCTGCGTTGCGGTGTCATACATGCCAGAGACCGTGTGCAGCACAACATCCACGCTGCCAAAATTGTAGCGGAAAACAATCCGCAACCAAGCTACGTGTCACTTCTCGGCAGCTCCAGCGCAAAGCTGTGTTCTTCATGGTCTCATCTGACTGCACCGCGACTTGCCGCCAAGCCCTGTAGCCGTGCGAAAATCATGTTCCGCTCTTTCCGGAATCACCTTGTCGATAACAGCGGCGTGGCCCCGGAAGCCGTCCTGCGATCTACATCGAGTGCGCCGTCGTCTCCACGAACACGACGAGGGCTTCGTTCTCGTCTCAACCGGCTGTGGTCGTCGTCACTACGCAATCGACGACGACGAAGACACCACGTGCTTCATCGCATCTTCTGGCTGCTGCTGCCATCTCCAAAAGTTAGACGACCACGCCACCAGCCCCCTCGATGCCACCGGCCTGCGCCGGCCTCTCGACTTAGATGAGTGGCGTTTTCTAACAATTTAGTATGTGTTAAGTAGAACTACTGGTATTTTTTCTGTTTTATGGCAATGTCAACCAGCGAGAGGTCAACGATGAGCCACTGTGCTTATTTGCTTGCTCTAAATATTACAGAAAAATAAAGAAAACTGGTGGTGTGGGGTGGGGGCTGTGCGATTACTATACGGCACGCATCACGAAACGTGCAGCTTTTGCTGTTGTTTCATGCTGTGCATAGTTTGTGTTGCGTAACAATTTACACGTCGACATGTGCCAACCTATACCTTGATTGGGCAGTCTTCGACTCGGGGAAATGATAAGCTGACATTTTTCTATTTATGACCAAACATGATCGGTGAGTTACAGCCTTGTCTGTCGCGAAACATTTAACCACCACTCGTGTAGCCGCCTTTGTTTTCGCTTCATTTTCCTATTACGTTTTAGTACCATGGGTTTCGTGAAACATCAGTCTTGTAGCTCTGCTCAATATGGCTATCAGTGTAGTTTATGTCACTGCATGAAAGCGGACGAGAAACTGCTCACTTCTCAGCCGGGTAACTGGCTTGACGCGTTTAAATTGTTTTGCCCTTAGGATTTGTGTAGCCCGAATACTCGCCAAAGTTTTCTTGAAAATAACTTCGCGGAATACTTGCTGCGAGTGTACAAATCAATTTGGACAGCGGGATGCATTGTACAACCTGTGCGATATAGAAGCCGAATCGCGAAACAGAAAAACTGAGTTGGTCACTTCGTGTGTGAAGTATTTAGCAAAGGAACGCAATTTTTCGCGTCGTCAGGAACCGGGTCTGACAAGTTTTGCGATGTAGTACACCCCATAGGTAATATCTTCGTAGAGCGATACATAATTAGAGCACGTTGTGGCGGTTGCTTCTCTATCTTTTAATTTAGCTAGTTACCTTTGGAAACGATGAGATGATTTCACATAGGCAGTACAATTTGGAGACAAACTACTTGATAAAATGAACAATATATGACTCTTCAGCCAATCAAAGGCTCGAGTCCGCTGGGAACCTCATCGGCAGAATAGTCAAGAACCGTAGTATACGTAAACTAGTAGCGTAACTTCCATACAGCTTCATGGATCCATTAGTCGGCGGCTCGTTGCAACGTTCGCCATCTACGTAAACTACCAGAAAACTAAAATAAAATATGACGTCGCCACCAAAAGCAGATGTGACATAGCGCATTTGCCCTAATTGGTGCGAAATGTAATGTTTTCACTTGCCGACTATTTACTTGTTGGAAATGCGCATTTTTAATGAGGCTTGCTAATTCAATGCGTGAGAAAAAGAAAACAAATGAAACCCTGTTCTTGAGGAAGCAAAACTGTTTCATTAGCCAAATGACCAACAATACAATATGCACAAAAAAACACTTCGCAGGGGCAGTTGTGAGTCAAGTATTCACGTGCAAAGCAGTTCGAAAAGCTCACGTTGCCGAGCCATCAAACGTCTCTGCAGTGACACAGCAGCTCTGGAAGTATAGCTTTGCCAGCCGTACAGTACCGCGTCTTGTTTTTTAGCATGTCGCGTTCACCGTCACCAAAGGCGAGGTTTAACAGGCCGTGCGCCAGCAAAAGCAGTCGCAAGAGCGGCTATCTACACATTCTAAAAGCTAGACCAGTTCTGCAAGCTAGTACATACTAATCGCACGTGAAAAATAGGAAAACGACTGAGGGTGCGCACGAAATTACCACGGATGCAAGAGCGATGCCGATACGGATACAAGAGATACAAGAGAGGATACAACGGATACAAGAGGATACAAGAGCGATGAAATCAAGCGAAGCGAGAACGCTCGAGCTTGAAATTCAAAAGCTCAATCTTCAGATTCAGATTCAGATTGCAGGCTAGAATTAACGCGGAACGTCTCAATGGCACGTTGTCCAACTCTGGGTCGGAGACGGGGGATCAGAGGCGCCGGGGTTTCGAGCCTGTTCAGCAATGTGCAAAAGTGCTAAAAGGGTCCCGCCTGCCGAGTGACGCGGATGTCCCATCATGGTTTGAGGAAGTAGAAAAACTTTTTGCTACTTACCAGGTACCGCACGAGAGCCGCGCACATTTAGTTATGCCAGCGCTAACTGAGCGAGTCCGTTACCTACTCCGTAACCTCAACCCTGAAGAGAGTGCAGACTATGAGTCAGTTAAAGCAGCAGTGCTGACGGAACTGAAGCTTTCTCCGGCAGAGTACCTGCTGAGGTTCGAAAGAGCCGTAAAGCGTAAGAAAGAGACGTGGGCACAGTTCGCGTCCCGCGTGAAAACTTATTTCTCATAATACCTCCAAGTGAGAGAAGCCGACACGGTAGAAGTGATGGGAGAACTCATGGTTGCTGACCGCATAAAATCGGGCCTTAGTACGGAGGGTCTTGAGTATGTGAGATTAAGGAAAGGCGAGGGATGGCTTAGGCCAACTGAGATCGCGAAAGTGCTCCAAACTTTCGAACAAGCGAAAGGGAAAGGGCGTGCTTCAAAGCAACCAACTGTAGAAATGGGGCAGAAGCCGGCGACACGAGTTGAGAAAGGGGCTCTGAAATGCCACTTATGTCACGGCTCAGGCCATTTCACTAAAGAGTGCCCGAAGGCTAGTGATAAGGAGAACAACACCAAGAAGGCTACCGAGCCAAAGCGGAAGGCTCAAAAGGTAACGTTATCCCACGAGACGGATACTGAAATGCCTTCTGGAGTACTTAGCGCAAAGGTGAAGTCTCTGAAACACGAGGGTGAAGGCACAGATAAACTGCAGTTAATTCCTGTATCATGTGCAGGCATATCCGCAGATGCGATTTTGGATACGGGGAGTGAGATAACCGTCATCCGGGAGAGTCTGCTTCCGCGATGTGTTGTAGAGCCGTCTGGCACGGTAAGATTGGTGTCCGCTTTCGGTAAAACTATCGAGGCAAGGCTAGCTACGTTACCGGTCAAATTAAATAGCCCGCGAGAGGTTACGGAGCCTAAGAACGTCGACCTACTCTGCGCGTTAACTGATGAGCTTGTCGAGGGCACAGATCGTTTGTTGACCAAAGACGATTGCAAACTTTTGTTGAAGGCCAGCAGCCCTTTGGCATCCTGTCGAGCGCCGGCCGAGCCTGCCACTCTGTGGCCTGTAATTGTTAAAGAGGTAATCTTTTTGATTTATATTTGGGTCGTGACGCTTTGAGAGCATTGTATTTGTGTTTGACAGCAAGTGTACTTGAACAAATAACTGATCTTAATAATGACAAAACACCCTTCATAATTTGTCGTTGGAATAAGCTGGCACATATCTATAGCTATTTGAACTGTTTATTTTTGGCTGTGATGGTAATGAACAAATAGCAAATGCAAGTTCAGATTGGCGTGGTCTGTGGCGTCTGCTTAGGCTGTGACAGTTTGCTTTGCAACCAGAGTTACTTGTAGCCACATATACAATAAAGCCATATCACGTGGTTTTTGAATGAGATTGCCATATCACATATCACTGAGTCTTAGTATGAGTCAAGAATTGCAGATATCTCCAGGTTGTCACTACAAAGGAATCCTAAACCAACACAAGGTTGCAATTTAGTCGTGGTGTTGCAGCTGTGTATGACTCTACAATGAATGCATAACCGGGATAACTTTTTCTATATGCTGTCGCAATAGAAATGTTACACATATTGAATGATACAAAAGAGGTCTCCACTTATTTCGCTTTTTTTCGCTATGCTTCATTCAATGGCTTGTCTCTTCTTGCCATACGTGTGCTCCTCCCCACTGTGCAAGGAGCAAGAGCTGTGGGCACACAAACACGTGTTTTAAACAAAGTTGTTGTAATGTGAAAACTGAGGGGCTGAACACTTCCAAATGGCTCAAATAGTATAAGGGATTGTTTCTAGACACTTTTTGGGCACCCAAGGCTAGTTGATCATCTGCAGTTGTAATTGTTGATCAGGACACTATTCTGTGGTCGTTGCACACATTCGCTTGAATAGTTAAATGTAATTGGATGTGGCTTGGCACCCTTAATGGCAATTATATACAGAACTAGGTTTCAATGTGTAAGCAAAATCTGTTCAGTATAAATCATACATAATTATATCTGAAAATCAGAAAATATTCAAAGAAAAGCTCAGGAAAAGACTAAGTGGTTTCCCCTTGAACGTGGAGGAAATAGCCTGCTTCTAAGAAGTTGTTAGACAGTCTAGTAGTATTGACAATACATGTGCTATAAAATATTGCGATGTGGTGCTTTTCATGCATGTTATATTGAGAAGGGTTTTATTATAACTGTTGTCCTTTGCCCTTTATAACTGAAATTGTTAACATAATTATAATACATTAATTGCTTTATAACTTTTTGTTTTATGCAAATCATGTGCTTACCTGGTCGGTATAGCTTGATTTTGGATAAAATCATAAATTCTCCAATTTTTTTACTATACAGCAGGTTTTTTTTTAAATTAGGCCACTGTAGATGTGAACGCAATTAGTGACGTGCTTGATTATTGCATCACTATCACCGCAATAACTACACCTGCTACAAGTGCAGAGTGTCACAAAATTAATGGCACTTAACATTACTGGCCGCAAACACTTTTATGCCTCAAATGTTTTAGAAAGCATAGTAAATTTGTGCGTAATTTTTTCACAACTAAATATTCTGGCCATACTCAAAGCACTTTCCACTCTTTTAAGGTCCTCACACTATTTGGTATTCAACAGAAGTATCAATGCCATATCCTTCCTTTGTCAGCTTACTCACCACTCTATGAATGAGAATTAACAGACGACACTACCCATGAATATATAGGGATGATATAAAAGTAATTTCAATGTGATCGTCTAAAAACGTGAACCAATTAGTAACTTGTCGCCAAAATATCTTTTTGTTCGCTTTTTTTCACAATTTTACAAGTTATTTCGAAAATATTTTCACAAGTTATTTTCGAGAACAGTTCCTATAGTTTGTTTGGCATCATTGTCTGTTATTTCTCGTTACAATGTGTTCAGAAAAGACAAAGAACCCTTAAATTTATAGTTTTTTTCTTTACTCATGAATATGAAACACTGAATCCTATTCATCTTAGCGGAGTATGACTTGTTTTTAATCATTCGTGCGTGTGTTCGTGTATGTGTATTAGGTGGGAGGGCACACCATTGCCACCTCATAAGGTTTGCAGATTTTCTGAGAACTAACAGACGCATATTGCTGCCAAAGAAGTATAGGGGATATTTGAAGTAATTGCATGCAATTGTCACGAAAGAAAAATGGAACAAAAAATAGCTTGCCATGGCAAAAGACTGAACTTGCGACCTAAGAATAAAAAGTGTGGTGCTTTAACAACTGTGCTACCAATGCAGCTATCGCCCCCTCTGCTTTGTACGGTATATTTCGTAACATTCTGTTCGCCATGATCCCGTGTTCAAGGTCAGTGTACCTCATGACCACACTTTAGCATGTTCGCAATCATTACTCCCTAAGACGTCAATAGATTAGAAAACTGACCTGAATCATTAGTAAGCATCACCGACCCCACTCGATTTAGGAATACACTAATAAACTCATAATCGTGACTACAATAATTGGCGTAAGTGTTATTGACTGCTTAGTGTATTCTTTGCGGTTTTATAACAGTTGTACTTTCATAAAGTGTACTCCTTGCATGCAAAACTTCATCATTATATTTATCTTCATGTTAAATTTGTTTACATAATCCTGTAGTTATTTTGTTGTTCATCTGTATTTCTGCCCCTTCCCCCTATAATGTACAAACGTATTCTGAGTGTTTTACAAATGAATAAAAAAATAAATAAATATGTGTACCTAATCGTCGGAGAGTCAGTCAGTCTCGCTTGTTGCCATCATAGCTAGTCTGGGACACCTTTTTTTTTTGCTATTGGCCCCACGTAGCATGTGATGTTATTACAAGCTGACAGCCTGACGCTCTTTCGCCTAATGCACCTATATACCTCATAAAATGGGCAGGGAGATAACTTTCATGGTAGCGCAGTTGGTAGAGCATCAGACGCGTTATTGAAAGGTCACAGATTTGGTCATTTCGCAGGCGAAGCCGCCTTTTCATCCACATTATTTCTTCTCGATTTCATTACAATTACTTCCATTATTATCCCTAATACAATTTCTGGCAGCATTGTCAGTTATCAATAAAATCGTTTCTAACAGGGAAAAACGAGCCCTTAATCGTACGCTTTTTTCCTTCATTCGTAGTGAGAAACTTGTCAAGGTAGGCTTGGTGCCGTGAGGTTGTATACGAAGAATAATTGGTGAGCTGATAGCTCTTAAAAATATCGCGTGCTGCGTGCCGCCAGCAGGCTAAAAAAGGTGTCTCACACTCGCCATAATGGTAACAAGCAGCCTGACCGACTCTTCCACGATTAAATGCACATATATACAGTACAAAGGGGAAGGGGAGATAGCCGCCATAGTACCTCAGCTGGTAGGGCATCGGGTGCGTTATTCGAAGGTCGCAAGTTCAGTCCCTGCCCAGGGCAGGGTATCTTTTTTTTTCATCTAATTTTTTCTCCACAATCACATTATAAACACTTCCAAAAATAACCACTTTACTTTCCTTAACAGCATTGTCTGTTAGTTCTCATAATAATGTGCCTAACAAAGAACAAGCCTTCTACAGTACAACTCTATTCTTCTTGCAGATCTTCTGGTGTTTCCTAAAAGGTACCTAATAATCTGAAGAGGCAAACAGAATGTGCCAGTGTCAGAGTGGGCTCTCGTAGTAAATACAAGTAGGATACGTTGTGAAGAATCAACCATTCTGCCATTTGCCTAAGGAATGGCTACAGGACATGGTGTTGGATGCACCTTGTTATGTTTGAATCGAGCTACTTTCAATTCTATTTTTATACAGTGCATGGGCTAGACATGACGGTATCACATAATTTAATGCCAGAAAGTACATGCAGGGAGCAATGTTATAAGAATGTAATGGCATAAGGATAAGGTGAAAACTGCACCCTCAACGATGATGGACAGGGAACACAGGGTGCAGGCATTATTTCTTCTGCCCATCCTTGTGAAGTGCAAGCTGTTTTCACCTCATTCTGATCAACTAACTAGATCGAAATGTCTTGTTCTTGTGCGTAAGATGCTCTACAGGAAACTAGGTTTGGTTCAAACTGCGTGTGTCGTTCAGCATATAACTTGTCAGGTTAAAGAGTTCATGCAGACCAGATGGTGTATAACAGGACACCCGTTTAACATATTAACGCTTGAAGCATAAAGCAATTAACGGAACCGAATATTAATTTTTAAAGTAGCTTTTTTGTGCATTGGAAAGCTTACTTGTCTGAGTGTATAATCATGTAGTGAAAAAAGAGAATTTTCGGGGCTTGATTCTTTTTTACATGCCGTTCATGAGTACAATAAATGGTCACACAGATATTGTTGGAAACATTTTAAGACGTTTCGGATCTCTGACATCTATGAAGTGTCACACAACACACGCTGCAAAAGTGGGAGGTCAGCATGACAGCTTTATATGTTTATGCACTGCAGTTTGCTGCGAAAGCATGCATTTCACGTGCATGTGAAATGCACGTATTTGCCACAGTTTGCCACGATGGCAGTGCTGCTTTTTGAGGGTTGACTCCTCTGCGTAAGCAGCAAGAATAGTTTTGGAACAGGTAATATGAATATATGCTGTAACTTCAACCACTAATCTTTTTGCATGTTAAAGCATCAGACTATTTGCAGTAAACAGACAGTGCATGACATACTGATTTTTAGGTTTTTTAAGTGCGATTCAAAAAGGAAATGCTACTCAAGTTGCAAAAAGAATGCAGTGAATTTCACCTTCAATCACACAATCTGGACCATTGTCAGTCTCTTTAATCTAGAAATTCTTATCGAAACTTTTAGCTGAATGGGTTGGTATTGATATTGAATTTCGTGCATTGCTCATGAGTAGAACCATAGACTTGTGTGCTTCAACAGACAACACCTTGTGGACTTTTTGCATTCGTGCCCCACACTTGAGTGCACTTGAAATTTATCAGGCAACCTTTGCGCACTTTAATTATCGTTGTGCGATCAGTGTCAGCTAAAACTATGCCATGAAAGTGGCGGACAGCATCCAGCTAATGTTGTTTCCGTGTGCAAGAGTAGGTGTGGTTGTGCTGAATGACCTTTCTTTATATACAGTAAATAACAAACTTGCTCCTTTAGTGTCACGTGCACGTTTTGATCGATTGTAAATTTTTGCGTATGCGAGGCCTTAAAATTTAAATGAATTCTTTAGTGTGCCACGAGGAAATGTGTGTTCTGTGAAAAATCGTATATCATTATATACAAATCTTAAGGCCTTGTCTACAACTTTGTGCAGGTTGATCATGAGCAGAAAACGAGGAGCGGCAGCAGCGCCCAGAAAAGAGCAAGCACCCTCCAAGCTCCCCAACCTGTCTTCGACAAGAACAGGCAAATGACTCTGTGGTATTGCTAACAATTTCAAGGAGTGCCTTATCAGTACACTGTGCTGCTCTTTCATCACGGAAGACAAATGTGACCATTCCAGAGGAACTTCAACCTGTGTGTTGTGAGTGTTTCAGTGGTTTTCTTTTTGTCGAGCCAGCAGTCAAGAATTCATGTGGCAGATTCAGCCAGGATGGCTAGAGGAAGTCGGGCAAACATGTGTGAACATTTTTCTAGCCAAGTAGTGGTAATTTTAGCATTGGTCCTGCTGGAGTTACTGCCACACAAGACAAAATCTTCGTTCCCTCTGTAAATGTACAGATGTGTCAGGGAAGATTAGCTGCATTAGTCGTTACTATAACTGATAGCCGCCAACAATCTTCTTTGTACAGGAGTTTTGTTCCTCATTTATGAGTGTTAAGCCCTCCAAAAAAAATGCTACGCGTCTACTTACGGAAGGCCCCAAGGCCCTACTTGTAGGTTTTTTCGGCTTGCTATCATAAGCACCTATTTTGGGTGAACATGACCATTTTAAACATCTACACCAAAAAATTAGGGTGGCCGGTCGGTTCGTGGCCATCATGTTTCTCGCAACATTTTGTAATCATGTTGTGCATTGCGTCCTTAATCTGGTTCGTGTCCATAGAAGACAGTTACGCAGTTTCAGGAGACCGCAAGTACCGCATTGTAGTATCAAAAGCCAGGAAGCAACCTATCAATATTTTTATGAACACAGTTGCTTAATCTGAAGCATGATACATCATTGAAGTTTCATGCGTATTCATCAATGTAAGCTCAGCTTAGTGTTATCCAAAATGAAGATGAGAGCCGACAAATTGAAACATCTAGTGGAGTAATGAGGGTGAACAGTGGAAGTGCCTTAGACAGGCTGGTCGATGTTACAATAGGATGACCTATTTTTGTAGAAGTCACCTTCTCATTCTTGGCGTGTTAGTTTAAATGGGGTTAGTAATGACATCTTTAGGTGTAGGCGTGTGTGCCTGTTGGCAATGTTCGTCTGAAAAGAAAGAAAAACCTATAAAGCAGAAGAGTGCAGCCTTCGCTTTCTTTCAAGTTAGGTTGCGATGATACAAAGTGTTCTCCTGTCGAAGGATGGGGGTAAGGGAAGCAAAAAAATGTGAAAAAAAAAAGAATTAAAAAGAAAGAAAAGGGGGATGCAAAGTAAAAGTAGTGTGCTACACCGCTCCTTCTCTTTGTTCGTGTATTCTACTTTGTATTGTCCATCTTATTCTTTTTTTTCCTTCTTTTCTTTTTTCACCTTTTCTGACATTTTCATTGTCCCACCTAGTGCATGAATCAATGACATGTGGCTTTGCTATAGCAAAAATGTCTATGTTCTGTTGGATTGAACAGTGCATTGCACTTCATTCAGTTTGATTACAGGCTTATCAGTCTCGAATAAGTGCTTCCAATCACCACAAATGATGAAATGAAAAGTTAGCGCCTGGCTCTTTGTATACTGGTACATAGCTTGTGTCTTGGACAACTCAGAATGAATGTTGGTTTTTTGGTGTTTATGGTAATGAATTTATCCAACAAGAAAATATATTGCCTTGTCAATTTGACAGACCTGCCTTTCTTTTTCTTCCCTATGGAGACATTGTATGTAAGGAAGGCAGTAACAGAGAGGTCATAGTTTGAGCTTCGGAAAAATAAATAATGGCAGTGAGGTCATTCTACATCAAACATCCCATTCATTTTGCAAACCATACCAAATATAATTTGTAAAAAAAATATTGTCCTCATTTACTAAATTGAAAACAGCAAAATGCTAAAATATATCGCAGAGAACAAAATTTTAGGTCACGTGGGTGCCTTCAGGACTTCCCAGGATGTCGTCTGGGTGTTTGTAAATAAATATTTAAAAAATACTGCCTCCTCTGCACCAAATTTGGTCTAGGTAATAAGTAAAGGTGCTTTTGTTCTGTAACTGAAGCTCAGTAATACTAGCAAAGTTTTTTCACCACATCGAAAGCAAGAAAGCAGTTCTCTTTATATGGCATGTTATGAGATTACACTTTTTGTTATAAAGACGAAAATAATTTTTGAAGTTTACCAACGATGGCTGTGTTCGCATTTGGTATAGGACAGTATCTGTCATGAAGTTCGCCATGGCCGTAAATGGGAGACTTCAAAAATCATTTCCTTCATTGAAACGAAAATTGTAATAATAAAACTTGCCATATAACAAGAACTGTTTATTTGCTTTAAACTTACACATAAAAGTAATTTTATTTAGACGAACACATAGTGCCAATTGCATCTCAATGTGGACAAAAATAATGATATAGCGAGATTTGTGATCTGGACCTAAGGATTTTTTTTCACAAAATACACCTTCTGTGGAGTAAGTATTTATTGTTCAAATATTCATAAAAACTGCAGTATTGCCATAGAAAAATGCAAACAATAAACAGTTTGGCTGAATTCTTCAAAGCCTATGTGGCGGAAAAATTATACTAATATTACTCGGCTGCAAATACTTTAAAGAAACACCTTTACTTAATATGTAAATTGAATTTGATATGACAAGAAAAAGCGGTACTTTTAAAATTTCTCACAAACAACGCTCACACGACACTCTGCGAAGTTCTGAAGGTGCCCACGTGACCACAATTTTTTTTCTTTAATATATTTCCGTGAATAACTGTTTTCAAAGGAGAATGTTAGCACTATTTTTAATATATATCTGTGATGGTCGCCAGGCAGTATGGTTTGGATGGTTGGTGTAAAATGGCCCAGCGGGAAAGACAACTAATGCCTCGGTATCTTTTGACGCTCGGGCTATTTGGAAAGCATTTTGTTGTTAGCAGCGATTGACTTCAGCCTTTGTCTTCACGCTTAGGCCCAGAAACAAACCACAAGCAAGCAAAGTAGTCCTAACAGTCGTCCAGTTTCGCTGTTCCAAGGCTTGTGCAGCCTAGTTTAGTGCAAGCTTTACCATTTTGTTTTCAATTAGGATTCAACCAACAGGTTTTGGAGGCACAGTGCATTTTCAGCTAATTTGTTTTACCCTAGTTGTTTAGATAAAAACCGGCAAATAGAAGTAAAAATACCATTACGAAGACATTGTAAGTAACAAAGAAGAGATCTGCTTTCTTTTTTTTCCGGTGCTTTGCCTGAAACTGTGCTTTTTGTGGTATAGTTCATTGTCTAGTGAACCAAGGCCTTAAAAACTAACATTAGCGATGTTGAGCCTAATTTTTCGGTTCTATGATGGTAACCAGATTAAAAATTTTGACTTCAAACTTATTTTTCTCTTGATCTATTTCTCTTGCATATTAATCTTTCAGAGTATTAGTCAACTTTGTTATAAGGAAACGTGATGTCATAATAGGGTCACTTTTTACAGAGTCGTTCAGTTTAACCGTATCTTTTACATTCCTAATAGAGCAGTTATTTTCAATATCGGTATTAAAATTAGGATGAGCATGCTGTATGTACTAAGATGTAAGCACTTACAGATAGCAATGCACCCAACTCTTCTGTTGGCAGTTAATTTCTGTTACTCTTGATTGATACGTGTGGTGTAACGCCCCAAAACCACGGCATCATTATGAGAAGCGCTGTTGTGCGGGGCTCCGGAAATTTCCACCACTTCGGGTTCTTTAACGTGCACGCAAATCTGAGCACAAAGACCTACAGCATTTCCGCTTCCATCGTGAATGCAGCCGCTGCAGACGAAATTTGATACCGCGAACTGCGGGTCAGCAACCGAATTTCTGTTATTTTTGCTCCCCTATTTCTGTGCAGGTGGGCTATAGTAGTCTGGATTGCACAGATTTGTAATGTCAGCTGCCTGATCGTGCTTGCTTTCATGGTGAATTTAGCCCTAATTGTTTCCATAGTTTCAAGTCAAAATTGTTCAAAATGCCATTTCTGCGCACAAACTGTATAGTTTAAAAGCCGCGAATGCACTTGTACGCCCTATTAGGTGTACATTGAGGGATTTTACTGGCTGTTTCTAAAGCTTTAGTGTACAGGAAGGATTTAAATAATAAATGTATAATGACATTTCAATGGATTATCTCTACCAATGAAAATCATGACAACAACCTAGTTATTTTCACTGTGATAAGCAAGCTGTTTTCTTGCATGTGACAGAACCATTTGTACACTTCTTTCTTCAAAGAGTCACATATGCATAACATGATGGATTGTGTGGCTTTGATTTTCAGTTTCATTCTGTGCGTTGTATTTCTTGTGCATGTGAACTAAGGTCCTTACATGTGTGTCTGACATCATTTGTGCCAATCATTTACATTTTCAGGTACTTATGAAGGACGCATCAAGGTCTACGGTAGTGACATGCTGTATCCACAGTGGTGCCTGAGCTTCAAGCAGCACTTTTCGAATCTCCACAAGTCATTCAAAAGATAAACCCAGCCCCACACTTTGAGAGTGCTATGATTATTATTATGTTTAATGATTTTGTTGAAAAATTGCTGTTACATCATGTTGTGTGCCAACATCCTGTCGCTTAGGTGAAGCTGGTTAAATTAAGGTGCAGTCACCTCATTTGCGTATCATCAACATTGTTATAGGGCTATTCGCAGCTGTAGCACACATACAATAAAAAACTTATTCATTGTAGCAGGGCTGGTGTGCATAATAATGCTTTTCTATTGCTCCTATTAACTTCATAAGTTTTTATTTTTCAAGTCCTGCTTCGAACGTTGCATTATTTTGTAGCAATGTAACCACCATTTACGATCGCATGCATGTTAACTCAGAAGCTTTGTACCATATTTTATTTTATAGCTAATTTTGACTCCGTACCACGACATTTGAAAAGATGCCTATGATTCGTACCCTCATCATGCATCTTTAGGAAATACAGTGATTTGTACACAGTATTACAAGTATGCAAGATGTGGACGTCTATTCAATTTACACATTATATTGCATTGCACCCCGTTCGGACGGCCATTTCATTTCCACATAATTATTACGGCTTTCCTTATCTGCGGAGCTTCACGCATGATGCGGCTTTCCTTATCTACGGACCTTTCCGCCTCATGTGGCTTTCCTTATGCGCGTACCTTTCCGCATCTTGGGCTTTCCTTATCTGCGGACTTTTCTGTATCATACGGCTTTCTGTAGTTTAATAATGATGTGCAGAAACCATACATACTGAACACTTCAGTAGGGACGCTTGAGTGGGTTGCCAGACACGGGACGGCACCGCCCGCTAGGCAATATGGCGGCGACCCCGCTAAATAGGTCTATACGGTCAGGTGCACGTTGTGAAACGAGGGACCAATACAGGCGCAAGGTTCAACTCTTTCATTCTCCTCCTTCTTCCTCTCTTCTTTCTCTGCAAAAAAGGCACAGGAAAAGAAAAAAAAGATGTTGCATTCAACACTCGGTGTTTCCAGATGGTCTCCCTCCCAAAGTACTGAGCGAGACTAATGCTGCTTTGCTTCACTGACCTGACGAGAACCGGCGCATTCAGCTCTGTATGGCCAAAGAGCAATCATAGAAAAACAACAATTTTACCCTGCTACGTGTTTGTTATATCCATCTTGCCAGGATAAGACTGATGGCTTATGCAATGTAATAAATATTTTGGCGGAAAAAGATGTGCATGCGTGACTATCGTCAGTTGTAGTCTGCCAGAAAACGTACTCTTTTTTCTTCACTGGGGCGCACAAGCACCAATGCGCCAACTTCTACGTGCGTGCGCATACATACTACCACCGCAAACCGTGCGTGTAAGACACTTTCCGTAACCTACAAAAATGTTCTTTCGTAGGCTTCTATAACTGAGTGGAACATGAGTGACCGTTATAAAGCAGGACAAACCTGGATGTCCTATAATGATATTGTAACCCGCTACGGGGTCAAGTTGCACTGGCCTGCTGAGGTGCACGTCACTTGGTTTAATCGCGGCCGCATTTTCGATAGAAATAAGAATGGTTGAGAGCCGAGTTTTTATTTTGGAAATAGGCGCATGTAAATTACCCACATAGGTCGAAATTCCGGAAGCCCTCCTCAACGGCATCTCTTATAATCATATAGATGTCAGACCCAACAAATATTATTCTTAATTTAACTCTACTAACCGTCAGTTAAATCTCTTTAGCAGTGATATAACGAATTGAACTCTTAATACCCCGAAATTTATGCACGAGTGCAGACACACAAACTTTCGATTCCCTACATACATTTTCCTTCTCTCATTTCTCTACGTAAAATTTAAAATGATGGAACGAGTAATGAATGACGTGGAAAAAGTACATAAGGCCCCCTCTCTCTTTTTTTTCCTCTAAAACAAAAAAGAATACATAAAAAGGGGGTGAAAAAATGAAAATACGTTAGCGTGTGCTTTCGGTGCTGCATTTGAAGCCGTGTGCGCAGGCATCAAGTTTCCGTTTGCTATACGTAGAGCCAAAATGTAGAGCCAATAATGTCGCAAGAGAAAACGACGCCCTTCATCTTTCTCTATTTGTTCTCCCCAAACAAAAAACATAAACAGCAACATGAAGATGTCCTCAGCAATTACGAGGTGGGCTCCCTCCTTTAGCCCTTACTGAGTGCATTACTTCGGTGATCGGACAAGAATCGGAGCATTCTGCCCACTATTGGCGATAGTATACGAGCAGCCGTTCTACACAACTAAATATACTCAATTACGCGACTGATAGTTCCATCTCGACGAATTACAATCGACAGCTTTTGCAGCGCGTTAAATTATGTTTGCTGCAAACTACAATGGTGTGTCACTACCGTTCATTCTTCTCCAACAGAAAACGTACTGCGTTTCTTCGTTTGGGCGCACAAGCACGAATTATCAAAACGTTTACGTATGGATGACTGGACGCTAAGAGGCTGGCGACCACAGTCGACCACGTAAGACTTTCTTCAAGGGATCAAACATCTGTTGCGTGAGATTTCATAACAAATCGGCATACTTGTGACCGATGTATAAAGGAATAATTTGATTTCCCTTAAATGCTCTTATAACCCGCCACAATGGTCTAGTGTTCAAGGCACTCGGCTGCTGTACCACAAGTGGCGAGTTTGAATTCAAGCGACAATATAGAGGGAGATGAAAATGCTTCAGGCCCGTTTGCTTAGATAAGGCGCACATTATTTACCCCAAATGTTTGAAATTTCTGAAGCCCTCCTTTACGGCATCTCTTATTATTTTATGGACCTTACACTTCAACAATCATTATTCTCAATGCTGTTCTACCAACCGGAAGTAAACTCTGTTGAGCAGAGATATCACAATATTGAACTTACATGCGTGACACAATTGCACACGCGTGCGTGCGTATCAAGCTTTGATTCACTACACGCATTTACTTTTTGCCTGATGTTACGGCTGGGCTGGACGCCAGACCCTAATCATTGGTTGCGTGACATGGTGCCGAGCGGATGAGTTCTCTACCGCAAGCCCAAGGATGTCACGGACATTAGGCTCAGGCAGAGACAGGCATTCGGAAAACCTTACAGACACTTTTTAAGATCATGGAAGATAGAAACGGATACTTCCGAATGATTCGTCGACAACTTACCACTCGGCGCTCTTGAAATATCCGTCATTATCTACAGTGCGAATGCCCTTACAATACAAAAGCCTAATTCCACCCTGAATGTCAGCATTTTCTTACGCCCAAATGACAGAGTCGTAATCGGTGCCCACTTCACCCCCTTCTCTTTATTACAGGGCCGTTTTGCAGGATGAGAGAATGTTGAACCTCGTTGCCTTGCACGAACCTGGTGGGCGAACCTATATTGACGAGTGGTTGGTAAGCATAATGCACGCGACTAATTGGAAATATGTGTGTGTCACAAACACACTTGGCACAATGCATTCGCTGTCTCTCACCATTTCTGCCGCTCACGCAATAAACATTCTGCAAGTTCAGTTGACAAGATCAACCCACCACATATGCCCACAAGGAAGGTGACTAGTTTTCATAGAAAACCAGGCCGGTCTAGGCACATTCTTTTTGCTTTGTAACAATGACCATGTGGCGAAATGGGTCGGTGCCACTTCTGCGCCTGCGCGTCGCGGCGATGCCTCCAAACACGGGCGCCGGCGATAAGAACACTCTCGCCCGAAAGAAGCAAGAAAACTGTGTGTGCGCCCCGATTCAGCGGCAGAAATTGTAGAACCTTCAGTGCGGAAATATTAAATTTATGTTGTCCCACATCTGGTGACCCGGAAAACGAACGTACCGCACCGCCATGACCGACGAGGAAAATCTTCCTGCCCTTTAACAACAAGTACAGCAACTGCAACAACAACTGCAGGCCCAGCAGCAAGTGATCCAGAACCAAGAGCAGCAGCTCCGGGAACAGCAGCAGCGCAATGAAAAGAAGCACTCTCGTCCGACGACCGTGCACCACCCCACTTGGGTCACGCCCCCCAATACTTCGCTCAAGTGGTCCCTGCCACCTCGGGTGCCTCCATTGCTGCGGCCGCCACCAACACGGACGTTTTTCGCGTCGCCGTCAAATTTCCACCGTTTTGGGCAGAGGCGCCTGACGTGTGGTTCGCTCAAGTCGAGGCGCAGTTTTCCACGGCACGCATCACCCATGACCGGACGCGCTATGACTACGTCGTCGCCCATCTAGACTCTCGCTATGCGGATGAGGTTCGCGATATACTTGTGCATCCCCCGGCTGATGACCGTTACCTACACCTGAAGAGGGAACTGATTCGCCGGCTCTCACCTTCTCAAGACGAGAAGGTGTGTCACCTACTCAAGCACGAAAAACTCGGTGACCGCAAGCCATCACAGCTCCTGCGTTACATGCGTGACCTCTTGGGCAGCACCCCGGTCGACGACTCCCTCCTCCGTATCATCTGGCTACAGCGTCTACCCGCACATACGCAGGCCATCCTCCACGTGCAGCCGAATCTGCCGCTAGACCAGCTCTCTCAAATCGCTGATCAAGTCGTCGAGATTCCGTTGCCAGCATCGCCTCTCACCATCAACGCCGTTGACACCCGACAGTCCAGCAGCGAGCTCGCGCGCCGTATAGACGAAATCACCCGTCAGCTGGACTCAATTCAAAGGCGCCTGGATCAAAGCCCGAAGCTGCCTCCAAAAAGAACGCTCCCAAAGCCAAGAAAACAACGCCACTTCATCGCACGGAAACGGTAACGGACCCTGCTAGTACCATCGCCGCTTCGGGGACGAAGCCCGGAAATGTCAACCACCTTGCTCAGCTGGACGTCAGGGAAACTTCAACGGCAGCCCGTAGAGACGGGCGTGAGCTGCCAACTTAGAGGCCGTCGCATATTTGTCGCCGACCAAGTCACAAAGCGGTGGTTCCTCGTCGACTGTGGCTCCGACATCTGTTGCTTTCCCCGAACCTTCCTGCGTGACAAGCGTCCTTGTGCGTCCTTTGAGCTCAACGCGGCGAACCATTCGACCATCAAGACCTACGGCTCACTCCGCCTTAACATCAACCTCAAAAACCAGTGTCGATATTTTCCATGGAATTTCGTCATCGCCGGCGTCGCAGAGCTGATCATCGGGTCCGACTTCTTGGCGTACTACAATCTTCTACCTGACTGCCGATATCACCAACTTATCGACGCTACAACCGGCCTCAGGACGCCGGGCCAACGTGCGACCACCCAACAGCCTAACGTCAAGGCACTCACCATTGGGAACCAGTCGCCATACCATGACATCCTCGCAGAATTTCCCGACCTGACTCGACCTAGCGGGCGTCCGCGAGAGGTGCGCCACTCAACCGTGCACTACATTCGTACTACTCCCGGCCCCCCGGTCTCATGCCGCGCCCTTCGCCTAGCCCCGGACCACCTACGAATCGCATAGGCCGAATTCGAAGCCATGCTCCGCGAAGGTATTGCCTGCCACTCGGAGGGACCCTAAGCCTCACCGCTTCATCTGGTACCAAAGAAGACCAACGGCTGGCGCCCCTGCGGGAGATTATCGCGCCCTCAACGCCCGCACCGTCCCCTACATGTACCCCGTCCGTCATATACAGGACTTTGCACACCGCTTAGACGACAGCACTATCTTCTCTGTGGTGGACCTCGTGAAAGCCTTCACACAAATTCCTGTAAACCTGGATGACGTCCCAAAGACCGCAATCATCACGCCTTTCGGCTTATTCAAATTCCCTTTCATGAGTTTTGGTCTCCAAAATGCTGGGCAAACCTTTCAACGCTTCATCAACGACGTCGTCCGCGGCCTGGACTTCTGTTTCGTCTACCTAGAAGACATCTTGATCTTCTCCCGCAACGAAACGAAACATCGCCAACACCTTCAACTGTTCCAGCGCCTCGACGAACACGGCTTACTCATAAACCTTCAGAGGCGCACGCTCGGCGCCCCCGTCGTCACGTTTCTTGGCCATGAAATCTCTGCAGAAAGAGCTAGACTCTTGCCTGACCGCATCCTGGCCCTGCAAAATTACGCGCTGCCTGCCACAGCGAAGGACCTCCACCGTTTCCTGGGCCTGTTCAACTTTTACAGGCACTTCGTGCCTAAAGCGGCCACATATCAGGCCCCTCTCCATGATGGGTTGGCCAGCCAACGCGGCAACCATCCAGTCACTCGCACCCCAGCCTTAACGCAAGCGTTCGAAGACGGCAAAACTGCCCTCTGCAACGCTACGCTGCTCTCCCATCCCAAGCCAGAGGCGCCCCTGGGTCTTTTCACAGACGCCTCTAGCACCACCATCGGAGCCTCTCTCATGCAGCGTGTGGGAAACAACTGGCGCCCCTTGGCGTTCTTCTCGAAAAAACTCTCCTCGCCGAAGCCGCCCCCGCCTTCCGGCAGCGTCGGCGATGCAACCCCGCCTCCGGCGCAGACGACCTGGCCAGCCTACTACAGAGAGCTCCTCGCCATCTACGAAGCAGTCCACCACTTTCGCCACATCCTCGAGGCACAGCACTGCACCATATACACCGACCATAAACCTATCACTTACGCCTTCTCCCAACGCCGCGAAAAACTTCCACCGGTCCAAAAGAACCAGCTGTCCTTCATCGCTCAATTCACCACAGATATCCGCCACATCAGCGGAAAGGAAAACATGGTCGCCGACGCACTCTCTCGCGTCTAGGCTGTCGAGCAACCAACCGTAAAACCGACACCCTCGCCGAAGCTCAGTAAACGGACACCGAACTCCAGCAGCTCCTCGAGAATGGCTCTTCCCTTCAACTTCAAAAAGTTACCATCCCTGGGACAACGGACGCTCTCAACTGTGAGATATTAATAGCACAAGTGAGACCATACGTTCCTTCTTTGCATCGTCAAAGCCTCTTCAACCAGTTACACAACCTCAGTCATCCCGGCATCCGAGCTTCTACACGCCTCGTGACTGAACGGTACGCGTGGCCCTCAATGCAATGGGAATGCCGCACCTGGGCACGCATATGCATTCAATGCCAGCGTGCCAAAATCACCCGGCACGTCACGTCGCCACTCGGAGAATTCCCCCTCCCGACGGAATGGTTCCAGCACGTCCACATCGATATCATTGGCCCCCTCCCACCAGCCGGCCTTTACCGCTATTGGCTCACCACCAACGATCGTTACACTCGTTGACCCGAGGTATGGCCGCTCGAAAGGATCACCGCACAAGACGTCGCATCAGCCTTCTCCGGCTGGGTTTCACGCTTCGGCACTCCTCGTCGAGTCACTACGGATCAAGGAAGGCAATTCGAATCTCAACTATTCAGGCTCGTCGGGCTCTCCACCGGGTTTGAGCGTGTAAGGACAACTAGCTACCACCCTTGCGCCAACGGGATGATTGAACGGTTTCACCAGCAGTTCAAAGCAGCCATCATGTGCCATCCTCAATAAACCTGGCTCGAAGCCCTCCCCTACGTCGCTTCCGGTCTGCGCGCAACTTTCAAGCTACACAATCAAGCCACGCCCGCGGAACTGGTCTACGGGGAGCCGCTTCGCCTACCTGGAGAACTCTCCGCTCCGATCTCTGATGTAACCAGCTCGGGCCCTGCAGACTTCGTCACTCGACTCCGTCGCACAATGGCCGCGCTGCGCCCCTCACCAGCGGCTCGCCACACCAAGCCGACCCCGTTCGTGTTTGAGGACCTGGCAACAAGCTCGCATGCCTTCCTCCGCGACGACACCGTACGCGCACCTTTCCAGCCGCCTTACTCCAGACCTTGCAAAGTCATCTGTCGCGACGACAAAACATTCACCCTGCAAATCGGTGGAAAGGATATACGCGTTTTCATCGACCGCCTAAAGCCATCATACATCCTTTCCCAGGAGCCTACCAACCCCCGCACGCCTCCCGTAATTCACCGACAACAGCCCGCAACGCCTAGGCTCGCACCCTAAACCACCCGCCTTGGTCGCCAGGTGCGGGTCCCCAAACGTCATCAACCCTGACGGCTCCTATGTGCGTGGGGGGGGGGGGGGTGTGGCGAAACGGGTCGGCGCCGCTTCTGCGCCTGCGCGTCGCGGCAATGCCTCCAAACACGGGCGCCGGCGATAAAAACACTCTCGCCCGAAAGAAACAAGAAAGCTTTCTGTGTGCCCCGATTCAGCGGCAGTCGTTGTAGAACCTTCAGTGCGGAAACATTAAAGTTATGTTATCCCACAACCACACACTCTAAGTCAGGTGCTGGATAACGAACTGCACAGAGGCGGCGCGGTCCTGCGTACTGAATAAATCCTGCCTATATGGAGCCCAGCAATAAAAAATAGCCGTGACATCTGCGCGGCACGAAAGTCACGCATACAGGCGGTAAGATCAGGCGCAAGAAAGAAAAAAAAAAGAGAGCCGCCATATCCGTCGCGCCAGCCTGGTGTCAGCAGCCGGCATCAACTTACGCAGAACGTTCAGCCACAAGCGTGAGCGCGGAAAAAAAAGCGAAACGCCCCTCCCCCCTTCGCCCTCACGCCAGCTGGGCGCACGGCGCCGGTGTGACGTTCTTTGTCGCCTCCATGCCGTGGCATTCGTGCGTCGCCGTTTCGTCCCGCTGTCTTGTGATGGTCGTTTTTTTAAGAGATGGTCAGAGACGGAAACATTTTCCAGTGCAAAGGGCACACTTCATTCAAGATATCATACATCTCTTTGCATTTGGGCATACACTGGGATGTGAAGTGAGTCTTGTAGGCCCGTGTACTCAGATTTGGGTGCACGTTAAAGAACCCCAGGTGGTC
The DNA here is from genome assembly GCF_043290135.1 of Rhipicephalus microplus. Lineage (NCBI taxonomy): Eukaryota > Metazoa > Arthropoda > Arachnida > Ixodida > Ixodidae > Rhipicephalus > Rhipicephalus microplus. The sequence continues at coordinate 252,802,723 of NC_134710.1, forward strand.
AAAATTTCCGGAGCCCTCCACTACGGCGTCTCTCATAATCATATGGTGGTTTTGGGACGTTAAATCTCACAAATCAATCAATGGGATGTGAAGTGCCATTGTTACTCTTTTGATCTAATTAAGAGTACCAAAAACTTTAATTTATCACTTGTCGAGGTATGACACTGCGTCATGCACTAAATAAAAGAGTACTAGTGCATGCGTGACAGCTTTCTGCCCCGCCGCGGTGGTCTAGTGGATAAGGTACTCGGCTGCTGACCCACAGGTCGCGCGTTCGATTCCCGGCTGCGGCGGCTGCATTTCCGATGGAGGCGGAAATGTTGTAGGCCCGTGTAGTCATATTTGGGTGCACGGTAAAGAACCCCAGGTGGTCGAAATTTCCGGAGCCCTCCACTACGGCGTCTCTCATAATCATATGGTGGTTTTGGGACGTTAAACCCCACAAATCAATCAATCATGCGTGACAGCTTTCTGAAACACTGGAATATGTATGTTTATGCTCATGTTCTACCAAACAAGTTCAACAGATGATTTTAGGAAAGCATCGTAAAAAAGAAACAAACCGAAGGCCGCGAAACAGAAAAAGATCAAAATTGAAAATCTATTGCTCGATCTTTCATTGGTGGTTGCGTAATTTCATGATGAACATCAAGTACAGAAGTCAGGTGCAAAAGTCAGCAGGAGAGCCCCGCTGCGGTGGCCTAGTAGCTAAGGTATTCGGCTGCTGACCCGGTCGCGGGTTCGAATCCCGGCTGCGGCGGCTGCATTTCCGATGAAGGCGAAAGTGTTGTAGGTCCGTGTGCTCAGATTTGGGTGCTTGTTAAAGAACACAAGGTGCTCGAAATTTTCGGAGCCTTTCACTACGGCGTCTCTAAATATGATATGGTGGTACTTGGACGTTACACTCCACATATCAATCAATCAATCGAAATTAGCAGGATAGCGTATGTCACCGACATTTGCTCACTCTTTTGAATATTAAGTACAATTCTCATATTCCAGCATGAATTAGTAACAGTGAATCATAACCAAGACGACCAGTGTACTGCTGTGGAGGTAATGTACCAGCTATAAAAATCCCCATTTTCTAAAGAGCAACTATTAGCAGTAAGAATAAATATTTTGAGGTTCGTTCTGCACCATTTCTTGACCCCAACTACATGCCGACGTTCGCGAAAGAGATGTGCAGAGGCATTATTTATTTGGAGGGAGTCTGACCTTTCCGTCGCCACTTTGTGTACGTCATACTTGACCTTCGCGCGCGTTTCGGCATTCACTTGAACAAGGATGTGATACTTAATAAAGTTGAGAGAAAGCACTCGCCATAAATCGGATCAGTTAAGGACTGAACATAAGTAAAAAGCACTTTATATGGCGAAATAATGACATAAATTCTAATTGCAGAAATGAGTCCTCGTTGAAACGCTAAAAAGGTGCTGCTGCCCCAGCGTAAAGGTCACGGCAGTTCGCGCGTACGAAATGCAATTGTTAGAGTAGGCACGCTAAAATACCTATGCAATGTTTACGAACGAAAGCGAATTGTCTTCAATCAGCATAGAATAGGCTGCTGTCACTGACACTCGTGTACCTCCCGACACAAATCAGCCGAATTTCTCACAGCACACGCACGTGCGAGAAACATGCGCAGGTTTTGACAGCCGAACACAGCCTCGTCCGCGAATTTCGGTGAGCGTAACACCCGCAGTTCACGGAGAAGCACTAAAATGACGCACAAACACACGTTAATCGTTCTTGCGAAACGGCGCACCATAAACCGAAGTCGGAGCCGAAAGCGCTCACCATGGTAGTTTCGAATTTATGAAGCCCTAAGTACTATTCGCTGATCAAATGCATGCACATGGCACAAAAACAGTTCAAGGTTCCGAAGACGGTTTGCAAAAACCAACTTGGTAGATATATACCCACAAAAAGACTCGCCGCAACGCTGTGGCGTTGTGGCACAATGGTAAGACATCTGCTTCACGTGCATGCGGTCCCTAGTTCGATTTCATGGCTGTGCTTTGCATGTTAATCTCGCATATATAGGTAATATTGACACTACTGGTACTCTAAATACCTGTAGTCGTAATATCCCCCATTATCTCCGCATGAAACAACTCTGAAAAGCGTAGATTAGTACTTTTTTTCCACCACCACACCAGAGCCGGGCCACCTGTGGAAAGTGACGCCTAACCGCAGGCCTTATCTTGCCAGGAAAAATTTGACCAAAAATCCCGGCTAATCTTTGTCCCGGCTATTTTCAGGGCCACTTACATCGGGCCGGTTTCTCTGTAAAACGGCTACGAAGCCGCCTAGATGCGGCGATAATTTGACTCGTTTTCCTGCCTGCGGGTGTGTAGTCTAGCCAGGGTTTGATTTAGAGTGTAACTTAAGGTGCACGTGATGAAACGATAAACGGATGGCATGAAAAATATAAACAACTGCCCGTATGCCCACTCCCTTCTACAAAAAGGAATAGAAAATCAATAAAATAGATCGATAATATAGTTTGTCACGTTGAGTCACAAGTACTGGGGGATTTATTAAACCACCGGGTAGCAATCTCTAGGACGATGCTGCAGTCGTGGCTGGCTCTCGAGCAGAGAAAGAAGCACGCGATCTTCTTTTTTCCTCCAGATTGAGAGCCGCTCTTGCTGTCGACCCACTACGTGCTGGTGGCATTATCCCCCCTTTCGAAAAGAAAAAAAAACAAGTCCCAAAAAGAGGAAAGAAAAATACATAGCATCACCGCGATACTATTACATAGGCACGTGAAAAAGAAATTGGAAATTTGGATAAAGTGAAAGTAAAAATTGAAGAGCGTGCCAATGTTATATTGGCACGCTCTTCAATTTTTACTTTCACTTTATCCAAATTTCCAATTTCTTTTTCGTCAATGAACGCGACAATGAAAACGTCAATGAACGCGAAAGCAAGTTCACACAAAACAACAAAAAAACACAAAGAATGCTGTACGCTAAAGGAAAAGTTACGAGCAACGCGCAATAAATGGTTTCATGCGCAACACATGAACGACGTCCGGCCTCAGTCGTGTCCTGCTCCGTGCATGGGGTGTTGAGTCAGGAACCACTTCGTAATTCACGTCACTGACGCGGCGTAACGCTTTATACGGGCCAAAGTACCGGCACAGTAACTTTTCACTAAGGCCACGGCGGCGGACGGGCGTCCACACCCAAACTTGATCTCCGGGGTTGTAAAACACTTCTTTGTGGCGGGTGTTATAGCGTCATGTGTCTGCCTGCTGTTGCTGGCCGATGTGCAGTCGCGCGAGTTGCCGGGCTTCCTCAGCACGCTCTGCGAATTCTTCGGCGTCAGTTGCCAACTCGTCTTCGTTTTGACACGGTAGCATAGAGTCTAGCATGGTCTGCACTTCGCGGCCGTAGAGAAGCCGAAATGGCGTGAATCGCGTGGTCTCTTGCACTGCGGTAATTTACGCGAAGGTCACGTAAGGTAAGATCCTGTCCCATGTTTTGTGCTGTACGTCGATGTACATTGAGATCATGTCTGCGAGGGTCGCTTGGTAAGTCCGTTGGTTTGCGGGTGGTACGCAGTTGTCCTTCGGTGTCTGGTGTTGCTCAGTTTGAAAACTTCGTCCGTAAGCTGCGCCGTGAATGCCGTCCCTCTGTCCGTTATTACGCTGGAAGGAGCACCGTGTTGTAACACGATGTGGCGCATGAAAAATTGTGCTACTTCAGAAGCCGTGGCTCGTGGGATCGCCTGCGTCTCAGCGCAGCGTGTCAAATAGTCGGTCGCGACGATCACTCATTTGTTGCTGTCCGCAGATAAGGGAAATGGCCCGAGAATGTCCATGCCGACTTGGTCGAACGGCGTGCAGGGTGCTTCGATGGGCTGAAGCAAACCGGCTAGTTTAACAGATGGTTGCTTTCGGCGCTGACATTCCCAACAGCTCTTGACGTACTTCTTGATGCTTGCTGAATGTCCTGGCCAATAGTACCTCTCGCTCACTCTGACAAGTGTCCTTGAGTAGCCCAGATGACCGGATGTGGGTTCGTCATGGCAAGCGAAGAGGACGTCGTCTCGCATGTCTCGAGGAACCACCAGGAGTTAAGCACGGCTGTTCGAACGAGCGTTCTTCTTGTACAGCACACCGTCTCGCAGGCAGAACGACGTCAACGAGCGGCATAAATGACGTGGTATGATAGCGCCCTAGCCCTCTAAATGATCAATGATTGAACGAATCTCTTCGTCATCTCGCTGCCGTTTGCTCAAGTCTGATGCGCTAACGGCGCCCAAGAAGCCTTCGTCTTCTTGTGCTTCCTGACTGACGACATGAAGGGGTGCGCATGACAGTGTGTCAGCCTCCTCATGCTTACGGCCGGACTTATGGACGATGGTGACATCAAATTCCTGCAGCCGCAAGCTCCACCGTGCTAGCCGTCCTTAAGGGTCACGCAGGCTTGCCAATCAACAGAGCGCGTGATGGTCCGTCACTATCTTGAAGGGACGACAATAAAGGTACGGGCGAAACTTTGTGATTGCCCACACGACTGCGAGGCACTCTTTCTCCGTAGTGGAATAATTCGCCTCGGCACGGCATAGAGAGCGGCTGGCGTAGGCTACAAATCTTTCGGCGTCCTCTTGACGCTGAACGAGCACTGTACCGAGCCCAATGTTACTAGCGTCGGTATGGACCTCCGTGTAAGCATCATCATCGAAATGAGCGAGAACGGGCGCTGAGAGCATGCGCTGTCGCAGCTCATCAAAAGCTGCTTGTTGCTCGTTTTCTCAGCCAAACGGCGTGTCGTCCCTTGTGAGACGAGTCAGAGGTTCTGCTATCTGTGAAAAGCCATGAATGAACCGGCGATAGTAGGCGCACAAACCAAGCAAACGCCGGACGGCTTTCTTATCGACAGGAGCTGGTTATTCGGCAACAGCGGCAAGCTTGTCCGGTTCGGGCCGGATTCCTTCGGCACTAACTACATGTCCAAGAAATTTTAGTTCTTTATAGCCGAAGTGGCACTTCTGTGGCTTTAGTGTGAGGTCCGCTGATCGGATAGCCTCCAGCACGCTGCGCAGGCGGTGAAGGTGCTGCTCGAACGTCGTAGAAAGACTACCACATCATCAAGCTAGACAAGACAAGTCTGCCACTTGAGCCCTGTGAGGACAGTGTCCATCATTCGCTGGAAAGTTGCCGGCGCTGAACACAAGCAAAAGGGAGCACTCGAAATTGGTATAGGCCGTCTGGAGTCATGAAGGCTGTTTTCTCACGGTCTCGCTGATCTACCTCGATTTGCCAATACCGGCTTTTGAGATCGAGAGAAGTGAAATAATGGGCACGACGAAGTCTATCCAGCGAATCGTCGATACGTGGCAGCGGATACACATCCTTTTTGGTCACGTTGTTAAGCTTTTGGTAGTCGACGCAGAAGCGTAGCGACCCATCCTTCTTTTTGACAAGTACGACTGGAGATGACCACAGGCTGTTAGATGGTTCAATAACGCCATCGCCAAGCATCTCGCTGACTTGCGTACGTATCGCTTCACGTTCTTTAGCCGACACGCGGTAGGGGTTTTGGTGTATCGGGCGTGCGTCCTCGTACGTGATGATCCTGTGTTGAGTGATAGACATCTGGCGGATCTTTGAACAACTTGCGAAGCAAGACCTGAACTCGAACAAGAGCGCTCGTAGCGCAGTCTCGTTATCGGTGGACAGATCAGGATTGATGTCAATATTACTCATTGACGTGTCGGTGGTATCCACTAGTTCTGACGTGAGGCAGTTGGTGACGTTTGCTACTTCGTGGGCAAACGCTATCGAAGTGCCACGGAACAGATATCGATGCTCGTTGCTAAAGTTGGTTACAAGCAATTCAGATCGGCCATCACGAAGGTGTATTACACTTCTAGCTACACAAATGCCTTGCTGCAGGAGGTGTTCTAAACTTGTCTCGGCCACCACATCGCCATTGCCCAAACCACAGCATGTTACGTCGACTAGAACACTTGCTCGTTGAGGAAGCGTCACGCTCTGTTCAGAAATACGGAGTACGTCAACACGCTTTCCGTCATCCTGCACGTTGATTGCTCGCTGGGCTGAGAACGTGACGCGGCGCTCTTGCAGATCAATGATAGCTCAATTTTCTTGTAGAAAGTCAACTCCCAGGATGACGTCACGGGAGCGTTCGCGTAGAACGAGGCAGCTTGCTACGAATGTATACCTTTGGATCTGTACTCTAGTTGTGAAGGCACCCAGTGGAGTAACGACGTGGCCACCAGCTGTCCGAATCTGCGAGTTGTGCCACGGCGTGATGACTTTCTTCAGCTGCGTTGTCAGTTTCCCGCTCAGTATGGAATAGTCGGCGCCGGTGTCCACTAACGCATTAACTGCACAATCATCAATTGTCACGGCTATGTCGAGTGAAAGTCGGCCATCTTTTGCAGCAGTATGTGATGTCGGACTGGTTTCTGTACGGTTCTGCGTTAATAGGAGGTCTTCAGCGCTTCAACGTTCAGCGACCCCGCCCCCAGAGGTCGCTTGGGCTAGTTTTTCCGGCGGGGGCTGGGAGATCGTGTGGTGGAATACCACTGGGGCGTTGATGAAAATCGCCTCGGTGATGGCGAGCGCGACTAGCGCCTGGCAGACGGTGGTGCATGCTGCTGGGCGAGGTAGTTTTCGACTACGCGCGGTCTCTGGCCGTAACGAGGTGGCGGTGAGTACGCAGAGAAGCCGCGAAGCCCGAGACGGCGATATGGACACTGGCGGTACAAGTGATCAGCTTCTCCACAGTGAAAGCAAAGAGGCCGGCGATCAGGTGTGCGCCAAACACCAGACTTTCGAGGAGATGGGCGCCGATCGTCGATGTACTGAACTGGTGGCACCGAACGATGGGCGACAGGAGCGCCAGGGACAAAGGGCAAAGGCGGTGGCGTGTACGTTCCTTCGTAGTACGGTATGTGCTGTGCTGACTGGAGTGCAACAGCAGGAACAGGATGGACGAATAATGGTGGCGATGCAGCAGGGCGTTTCAAGGCTTCCGCGTAGGTTGTCTCAAGGCGGTATTCAGCAGGAGCTGGTGCAGCTGTATCAGGAGGCAAGGTGTTCCGGAGCACCTAGTGCAGCTCATCCTTGATCACAGTTGCAATTGAGCTAACCGTAGGATGAGGTGTTACACCAGCCGTTTGCAACTCTTCACGTACTATATCATGGATGAGTTCACGTAGATGGTCGTTGCTTGTTCTAGTGGCGGTGAAAATGTCGGCAGTAGACATGCCACTGACTTGCCTGTCGTATTGGTTGGATCGCTGCTGCAGCATTTTTTTCCATTGTCACGGCCTTGGACAAGAACTCCGCGACCGTCTTTGGAGGGCTGCGCACGAGGCCGGCAAAAAGCTGGTCCTTGACACCGCGCATCATGTGACGCAACTTCTTGTCCTCCGTCATTCTTGAATCGGCCCGTCGGAAGAGGCGCGTCATGCCTTCGACGTACGTGGTCACAGTTTCGTTTGGCAAGTGGACGCGGGCCAGAATAGCTCGTTCAGCTCATTCTTGATGATCAGCACTGGCATAGGTCTGAAAAAGTCTACGAGAGAATTCGGGCCACGTCGTCAGCTGCTCCTCTCGGTTTTGATACCACGTACGTGCCCCGTCTTCGAGATAGAAATAGAAACGACCCAGTTTCGCCGCGTCGTCCCACTGATTCAATGTGGCTACACGCTCGAAGTCCGCCAACCAGTCCTCAACGTCCTCGTGCTCCGTGCCATGGAACGTCGCCGGTGCCCGTGGGCTTTCCAACTTATAGCGGTTCGACGTCGTGCTTCCCGTGCCTGTTGACGAGGTTTGCACCGAAGCGCTGGTCATGTTTGTCGACGTGGTTGGAGCAGTATTGTCGATTTCCGGAGGCAATCCCCTGATTCGGCGGCTGGTCCGATGCACGGGAGTATTGACTGGCACTGGACTCGTATCACGGATTCCTGGGGGGGGGGGGGGGGGTCTGCAGCATCTGTGAGACTACCCAGCACTTCCACCAATTTGTCACGATGAGTCACAAGTACTGGGGGATTTATAAAACCACCGGGTAGCAATCTATAGGACGATGCGGCAGTCGTGGCTGGCTCTCGAGAGAGAAAAAAGCACGCGATCTTCTTGTTCCTCCAGATTGAGAGCCGCTCTTGCTGTCGACCCATTACGTGCTGGTGGCAATATAGCAAAATGGTACCATGCGCACTCGGTGTTCTGTAGAAATATCTGACAGTAGGTGACCAGTACAAGAGCGAGGGATTGTGGGATCCACCATCTCCTACCGGCATCCGGTTCGAGAAAAGTAAACGATAGCGAACCACTTCACTGCAAGCCTCAGATTATTCGGGATTCAGGCATGCGGCCGCCCGTTTATATTCGTCTTGAGAAACCATGGTCGGTTGTTCAGCCGTTGGTTGCTCCTACTCGAGCGTGAAAGGCAAACGCAGGTGTAAATCCCATGGAACGAAGAAAAAAAATTTGGTGGGCCATGGCTGTAAAGAGAGCCACAGCGAAAGGTAGCTTTTGAGTACGGAACGTTGAAGCCAGAGTGTGCGAAAAGAGTTTCATCACACGTACGTGTGTACTTCACGCTAAAAATCCGCTTATGCATGAATTCGCTGCGAATAATATATTGAGAAATAAATTGTTGTTCAGGCGCCTAGCAAGAATATTATAGGTACGCACTGGTGAAATCTACATGCCATAGGAGAAGAGTGCCGGCAAGTGCACCCATATACATGACAAAAAACGCGAAAGTTTCATTGAAGAGTAAGTTTACACGAAGCGTTGGACGAGTCCACCTGCGTTTATCAGGGTCAAACTGTGCAGGAGGACGGCGCATAAAGGAAGAAGTGCGTCAAACAAGCGCAGGGTTTTGATTATTCGGCGCCGTTTACTTCTGACTGTATTGTTTATGTGCCACCGTGCCGTGCAGCTTTACCAAGATCAACGTTACAATAAGCATCTGGCTACGACTAAAAAAATGCATCTTATAATGCGCTGAAGGCTAGAAAAAATATCTCAACGCGCTCAATAATTGTTGCACTTCATGCTGATCGTAGCACTGCTACACTCATCCCCATCCCCTGAGATCTTTAAAATGGGGACTTTTTATCCACAGTACCATATCATACAAGGAAAACTGATGACATGTGTGATACCTCTCAAAACCACCATATGTGTATTAGAGAAACCCTAGTGTAGGACTCCGGAAATTTCAACTACCTGGGGTTCTTAAACATGCACCCAAATCTGACCACACGGGCCTACAACATTACCGCCTCCATCGGAAATGCAGCCGCCGCAGCCGCGATTCGATCCCGCGACCTGCGGGTTAGCAGCCGAGTAACTTAACCACTAGACCACCGCAGCGGCGCATACCAGGAAAACTGTTTTGTGTATCGACTGATCTGCTAGCCAAACTGACAGCACCCCCCCTCCCCGAGCAGCATAAAAGCGTTGCAGATCGTTTTCGTGCGACAAAAAAGTTTTCGGACCGTTCATGGCTTTCGTATCTTGTCATCGTCACAGTGACGGTTGGCGAAAAAAATTTCTAAACCACTGACATTGCACGGCGAGGTGCTTTTTTGTAGCACGCCGCGTGCCGCTGCTAACTCGTGTGGAGCGTCGAACCGGAAGCCGTCGTATCCCGTAGTTCCCCGCAATTGCCAATTTTACCAGTCACCTATTGAAATGTCATGCGCGCTAAATACATACCTATATGTGCACGCATGAAGCTTCCACGTGCGCGTCACGCCACGTTAAACGAATTACGTGGCAAGGTTAAGCAGCGCTATTGCGCTCTTTTCTTCTTTAATAAAAACATAGACAAAGAGTGAATAATAAAATGAATAAAACGATGATACAATCCGCATTCGGTTCCTCATTTCAACCCGAGTCAACACAGGAAAGGTGCGCGTGATTGAAAGCAAAAAGGACGTGTGTGTTTTGAGCGACTACCATTTCCATCATATTCGCTCGAACGCTCTTTTACCCACAAACCATTTAAGGGCTACTGATGGGGTCCCCGAAACGCCGCCGCTAGACAGAATAAAAACAGGACTCTGTCAAGGTGACCCCGGCAACCACACCGGTGCCCACGCAGCAGCCGCAACCAGGGAAGCCTTCAAGCTCTAAAAACAAACCACATCGAAGGAGATCGGCTGCCATGACACCGCCATCGTCTACCTGGCTCCGAGCGTGAGGAAATGGAAACGGACTTTCCTCCTTTCATGCTTCGGCCCTGACTTCCTGCAAGGGACACAACATCATTTTATTTCCTGTCTCAAAGCCTGCGCCTGCCCTGCAAGAAGCACCCTCCCCAAGTTAGCCCTTGCCTTACGTCCTCGCCAGCTCTGGCCCCTGCAGTGTTCCCGCTGCCACCACATCGGGCACGCATCTGCCACCTGCTCGTGAGACCAACCGTTTCACAAGCGTATTTGTGAAATACCTGTATTATGGAAATTGCATATTCTTTTTTGAAGTTGCGGCTGTGTTCACCAAAAACATTGAGGAAGTTTTTTTTGTAGCATGTCCGGTTTTCGTACATCCTGCTTTTTTAAAACACATTGTTCCTGATCATTCTAAAGAAACTGTCAAATAAAGCTTTACTAACCGGCACGTTTGACTAACTTGTTTTTTTTTTTGTTTTCTTCGCAGCCTATGCAAGCTCGCCGTAAGAAGAGTGTGGAAGACGTCCTAAGTAGCCTGTCATCAACGCTGGCTTGTGCAAAACTTGGCTGCTGTTGCACAGCGAATCTACATGGTTTCTGTTTTTTGTGAAAAGGGAACTTCCAAGAACCACCTGGTAGCTGTATTCAAGGAGTAAGCATGTTACGAATGCTCAAAATTAACCCTTTTGTTTTTCTTTAAAAACAGTCAGCACTGTAAGTTATGTGAGTAAAAGCCATCTTTGCAGAATGCAATGTATCCAGGAAAGCGCAACGTGAGATAATAATTATCATTGTCAGCGCGGCCGTTGACTAAGATTAATATATGAACCTATTGATGAACGCCGCAGGTGGTTACGTATGTGTTAAATATTTCAGCGAGTCACATTTCTACATAACTTTACTTGTAAGTATTTTAGCATGCTTGTGCTCAGATATCCTCCTGGAAAGTTTAGTTGCGGCTTTCATCGTTATGTATGCAGGACAGTGAGAACTAGGACGGACCTGATGATTGATGCATTTAATCTGACCATAAGTCAAAGGCATGGGTAAACATTGTAATAATGGCTGCCCTTTCACTTTTGGCTGGCTGGCTGCTCGTCCCACCAGGGAGTAATATTTTGCTGATCCTCACTGCCTTGCATGTGTAATCATGAAAACCAAAGTTAAACTTTGGAACGGGATATCTAGGAACAAAAACATGTTCAAAAAATTTTTCCAAGTGGTACTGTGTAAAAACACGCCTGCCTCCAACTTTCTATTGCAGACACACTCGCTGCTATCAGATACTAAAATTCAATATTCTTATTTGATGGGGCAACTGACAGCATTATTTTTTTCTTTGTGTCCCCCAGGGCACAACTTATCTGGAAAGTGTTTTTTCTGCTCTTGGAGCTGAATTTCAGTTCTACAAAGCACATTTCTGAATGTGTCAGTGCTACTTACTAAACTCTTTAATGCATATTTAGTTTTTTCAAGATCTACTGAGTAAGCTGCGCTCTAGACTTGCATGTCATGATTTAATTGATGCCTTGTTAACGGTAAGTGAACATAGTTAATGATAACAGATACAAATCATTCCGGAATATTGTAACTTGAGTCCATATATTGATGAGGGGGATGGTGAATTTTCTAATTATATAGTAATATCTACTTGCTTTATTTTTGTGAAGTGTAATTAGAACAGTATTTGCTGAGTTTGTGTTAAAAGCACGATATGAGTATCAGTAGAAACCGGAACTTTAGAGGCATAAAACAAATGCTGTAGGTGTCTATATAGGCTATAAAATCTGCCAATTAGGCATAAATAGGCGTTAAAACTGTCATTTAGGCATATATTGGCACTAATTCAGTAGCGTGCTGAGGATTCAGTAGCGTGCTGAGCCCGTGCTGCATCGCATCTGCTCGCTGCTGCCGCCGTCTTCAAGAGTTCGACGGACACGCCGCCAGCAACCTCGACGCCACTGACCTCTTCACGAACACAAAGATTGGCGTACAACTTGCCGGATTACGCGTGCTCTGATCCCACTGTTCCTAGTCGACTCCCCACAGCAACGACTTTGTACTGCCCCTCCTCTCCGTGACAGCCTTCTCAAGTGGCGCAAAAGTGCGAGTCAACTGGATTTACCTGTGAGTTTTGAAGGCCAAACTTTTCCTAATGCCTGCGTTATTTCGTGCTAATTATTTGTACCTTGAGTTTTTTGGTTTGCTGCACGTTGCGTTGGTTCTGGCGCGTGCCGTGGGAGGAGAGTCGAACGAGTCGCATTGCCATTTTTTTCGAAATCTCTTGCCATCTGAAACCCAAGCCTTCTATTCCCATTGCCCCATCTCTGCGCCGGCCTGTGAAGGTGTCATCTCGAAGGGAAACTGGAGGGATTTTGAGATACAATCAAACTTGGTGTTTAGAAAGTACCGACTTTATTGTTGAGGATGTCATAATAGTTTTCGCGGCCCTAGCAGCAAGAGGTTTAGAACAGGCTAAATGAATGGTATCTTGTGCGGTCGACAGTGGGCCTGTTTCGATCGTTACTCTTCTGAACGACAACCACAAGGATGTCCCAAAGTCAGAATAACTGCCATTGAATGCCTCTTGCAGGCACCACTCGGCAGCCATAAGCACTTACTTCACACCTGCACAAACTGAAGATTTGCTCACCCTGTTGAATAGACACTATTCTCTCTTTGACGTGAACTCACCCGTCCTCAGCATGACTACCACCGCTACTCATAGCATCCAAACTGACGGCTCTCGTATTGTACATCGGCATCCATATCGCGTGTCTCAGGCAGAACGCAAGATCATCAAAAAAAGTCTTAGATATGCTACGACGCCACATGATACGTTCTTCCTCGAGTCCCTGGTCAACCCTAGTTGTTCTCGTTCAAACGAAAGATGGGACAGAACGTTTCTGCTTCGATTACTATGCGCTAAAGAAAATAACGCGAAAGCATGTTTATCCTCTCCCTCGGACCGACGACTCACTGGATTCATTACAGGGCGCCGAGTACTTCATTAAGATTCGACCTTAAGTATGGCTACTGGCAGATACCAATGTCGGAGTCTCCTAAAGCGAAGACCATCTTTTCAGCGCCAGATGGGTTGTATGAGTTTAATGTGATGCCTTATGCAATCTGTAATGCACCTCCGCCTTCGAAATTATGATAGAAGGCGTATTGCGTGGTTTGAAATGAAAAACGTGTCTGGGCTATCTCGATGGCATAGTAGTACTTGTATCCACGTTTTCGCAGCATCTACAACGTCCTGACAAAGTCTTCAAATGCCTTGCAAAAGCCGGCCCACGGCCTAACACAAAGAAATGTACCTTTTCTAGCAAGACAATCAAGCTTCTCGGCCACCTCGTTAGAATAGAAGAAATTCGGCCGGACTCCAAAAAGCTTGTCGCCGTTCTCAATTTTCCTCTACCACTACGTCAAAAGGACTTGCGCAGCTTTCTTGGGTTACCATCTTACTTCCGGTGCTTTATACGCGGTTTCGCGGAACTTGCATCTCCGCTCCATTACTCCTCGCAAGGATCGTCCGCATCGTTTGGTCAAGACAGCAAAAGCGCTTTCATGGCATTGAGGCAAGCCCTCACGTCGGATCCGGTAGTGTGTCACTTTGATTCAACTGCACCCACCATCCTTCACACCGAGGCAAGTGGTCATTGTCTAGGTGCAGTACTCTTGCATCGTGACGAAAACTCACGCGAAAGCATCATTGCTGATGCAAATCGTGTTCTTATCGCTGCAGAAAAGAACTACACTATCACCGAGAAGCAGTGCCATGCTGTTGTTTGGGCAGTGCAAAGATTCCGACCATATCTTCACGGCCCCACCATGGTGGTCTAGCGGCTAAGGTACTCAGCTGCTGACCCGCAAGTCGCGGGTTCATATCTCGGCTGCGGCGGCTACATTTCCGATGGAGGCGGAATATTTGTAGGCCCGTGTGTTCAGATTAGGTGCACGTTAAAGAATCCCAGATGCTCGAAATTTCCGGAACCCTCAACTACAGCGTCTCTATTATTCCGATTGTGGTTTTGGAACGTTGAAACTCACATATCAATCAGCCATCTCTTCACGGCCATCATTAATTTTACCGTCGTTACTGACCATAACGCCTTATGCTGGCTTTGACCACTGAAAAACTTATCAGGTCGCCTCGACGGCTGGGTACTTCGCTTGCAGGAGAACTTTTGATGTCGGCTACAGATATGAGAGGAAGCATCAATATGCTGATGCTCAATCGCACTGTCCATTGTCCATCGATACTCCAAAACGACAGCACCTCCTCTATCGCAGCGCCAAGTTCATCATCTGGCACCCTATCCGTCCTTGCTTCACAACCACGTGTCGGCCCATACTGCCGTATAATTGTTGACCGCTTGACCAGCTATACTATTACTCCAAACGCCAGACTTCGTCAACAACGTAAACAGTTTTAGCTTGTAGGTGGGGCTTTATACCGCTGCATTTACCCCTCGGATGGCAACATGTGGGTAGCCATCGACCCACAATACCTGCAACGGGAAGTTCTGGAAGCCTTTCATAATGATTTAACCGCCACTCATCTAGGATATCTAATCTTATGACTTGTCTTGTCTTAGACTTATAACAAGACACGAAGTCGTAGTTTTTGGCCTGGCCTCTCTTCAGCCGTCGCTAAATACGTCGCCTCCTTGTCCATTGCCGACGGCGAAAACGACCATTAACTGCTCCGGCTGTCTTAATGCAACATGTTCCTTGTCGCGCCTCGCCGTTAAAAGTCGTTGGAATCGACTTGTATGGCACTCTTGCTATATAATTCAATGGGCATCGCAGGATTGTGACGGCCGTCGGCCACATTACCCGCTACGCAGAAACAGCTTCAATACCATCTGGGACTGCGACTGAAGTCGCCGATGTCTTCTTTCGCCAAATGTATTTGCGCCTTGCAGCTCCACGCATTCTCCTGAGCGATCGTGGCAAAGTCTTTCTTTCTTCTATTGTCGAGCAAAATTTGCGTGCCTCGAACACTGTTCAGAAGACCTCTTTTAGCTGCCACCCGCAGACCAGCGGATAGACTGAACGCTTTCATCGGATCCTATCGGACATTATCAGCATGTACATTCACCCCACTCACACGAACTGGGATGCGATTCTACCCTTCGTGACATTCGCTTATAATACGGCTCCTCAATGCACTACCAGCTTTTCTCCAGTTTTTCTCGTCCATGGTCCCTCGCCGAGTTTCGCTCTCGACGTCTCTTTCCTTTCGGCCCCTGCACCCTCGACGACTCTTTTCTCTGAAGAATATTTATCTTGTCTCGCACACTCCAGTCACCTGCCTCACGTTAACACCGGTATCTATCAAGACAATTGAAAATCTCGTTACGCCTCGTCTCGCCGTGTTTCGAGTTTTTCCACTGGTGACGAAGGACTCTTATGGACTCCATTGTGAGTCCCCGGCTTATGCGAGAAAATCATCAGTCGCTTCATTGGGCCACACAAGGTTGTAGGACGGACATCTCCTGTCTATTACGACAATTCTACTCCTAGCACTAATAGTTATCATCTTCCCGAGGGACAGGGATCATGCGCGTACCTCGCGTAAAGCATTATGAACAATTCATTAGATAATACTCGCCGGTGACCATGCGGCTGCTTTCTCCGCGCGGGGCAAAAGTGTGAGCGCGGCAAGCGAATGACTCTTCATTCTCTTTGGATATCTTCATCACCAGTACATCTTTATCATCTGTAAATATCATCACCAGTGTGATTTAGCACGAGCCTGGCTGAATAAACTGGTTCCTCAATCTATGAAGTGTTTCATGGCTAAACCTGTCAGAGACAGTTCCTGATGACAAAAAATTGTCTTCCTTTGGCCGTTATTTCAAACACGAAGTGACCGACTCGATTTTTTTTTCAGTTCACAATTGGGTTTCCATATTGCGCAGAATGTATAATGCATAACGCCGTCCTAATTGATTTCAACAGCCCCGCCGCGGTGGTCTAGTGGCTAAGGTACTCGGCTGCTGACCCGCAGGTCGCGGGTTCGATTCCCGGCTGCGGCGGCTGCATTTCCGATGGAGGCGGAAATGTTGTAGGCCCGTGTACTCAGATTTGGGTGCACGTTAAAGAACCCCAGGTGGTCAAAATTTCCGGAGCCCTCCACTACGGCGTCTCTCATAATCAAATGGTGGTTTTGGGACGTTAAACCCCACAAATCAATCAATTGATTTCAACACTCATGACAAGAATTCTGCCACGTTATTTTCAATTAAATTCGGCGAGTATTCGGGTTACACAAGTGCGGGGCGCAAAACATATTAAATGCGTCATTCCAGTTACACACCAGCGACGTGAGTGGTTCCTCGTCCACGGTGATGCAGTCACAACAACTAGATTTATAACCATGTTTAGCCGAGTTACAAGAGTAATGTTTGAAGAAACCGATGATACTAAAGCGTAATAGGAAAACGATGCGAAACCAAAAGAGGCTGCACGAGTGCTGGTTAAATGTTTCGCGACAGCAAGCGCTGTAACTCTCCGATCATGTTTGGTCATAAATCAAACCCTGTCCGCTTATCATTTCCCCGAGTGGAAGACGGCACAATCCAGATATATGTCGGCAGATGTCGACATAAAACTTCTTCCGGAACACAAACTATGCACAGCATGAAGCAACAGAAAAAGCTGCGTCTTCAGTTAAGCGTGCCCCATACTATTCGCCCCCCCCCCCCAACTTCACAACTTTTCTTAATTTTTCTGTATATTATAACAAGCAAAGAGGCACAGTGGATAAGCGTTGACCTCTCACTTGCTGACATTTTCATAAAACAGAAGAAATATTCGTAGTTTGACCTAACACATGCTAAATTGTTCGAAAACGCCACTCATCCAAGCACCAGCCAGTAGGACACTCCGCGCAGTCGGCACGCTCCAGAAAAAAGGGAGGCGCTGATTATCAGTCCCGTCCTCTTCGCCGGATGATTGGGTCTATAGGGAATCGAAATTTTATGCGTGTTCACTTTCTAAATGGTTATGCAAATGAAAAGCACCACCCAAAACTGTCTATCCCTAAAGGGACGCAAAAGCACTTTTATAAAAAATGACTTTCGAGGGTGCACAGACAATTTCATCCTTGCTGAATTAAAAGTGTACGTGAAATTTCTCAAATGTTAACGCCAAAAGCACTTTTCGGTGAAAAAACGGGCTGCGGACTCCGGGCGTCTTGAGACGCCGAGTGAACACGGTGATGTCACTGTCATTATGGCGCGTCGTCTGTAACAGCAGCACATTTGTCGATTATTTCCTGCTGCTAGAGCCGCGAAAACAGTTATGACATCCTCAAAAATATTTTAGGTCCTTCCTAAACACGAAGTTTTATTGAATTTCAACGTTTCTTCAGTTTTCTTTGAGATGACAACTTCTCAGGCAGGCACAGGGTTGGTGCTATGGTAATAGAAGGCATAGGTTTTAGATAGCAAGAGAAGAGAGGGCGAAAAAAATGGCAATGCGTCTCGTTCGACTCTCCTCCCCCGGCACGCGCCCGAACCAACGCAACGTGTAGCTGACCGAGAAAGTCAAGGTACAAAGGATGCGCACGAATTAACGTGGGCATTTAGAAAATTGGGTCTTCCAAACTTAAATGTAAGTCCAGTTGACCCCGATGGTTGCGCCACTTCAGAGAGTAGGAAGGCATCACAACATTGTAGCTGAGGAGAGTTGACTAGAAACATCGGGATCACAGCACGCGTGATGCGGCAAGAATTGCGCCAATGTTTGTGTTCGTCGACAGGCCGATGTAGGTCGGTGGCGTCGAGGATGTGAGTGGCGTGGTCGTCGAAGTCTTCGTGACGGCGGCAGCAGCCAGCAGATGCGATGAAGCACGTTGTGTCTGCGTCATCGTACAGTGCGTAGTGATGACGATCACAGCCGGTTCAGACGAGGACAAAGCCATCGCCGTCTTCGTGGGGACGACGGGCGCTCTCGATGTAGGTCGCAGGGTGGCGTCCGAGGCCACGCCGCCGGTACCGACGAGCTCATTTCAGATATAGCCATTCATGATGGTCGTCGCACGACTCCAAGTCACCTGGCGTTTTGCAAGGCTTGACGGCAAGTCACGGTGCTGTCAGAGGAGGCCGTGGTGACCGTGGCCATGCGCTGGAGCTGCCAAGAAGTGAAGCGCAGCTCAGTTGCGGATTGTTTTTCGCTACGATTTATCCATTGAGAATGTTGTGCTGCACTCGTCCCCTGACGTCTTTGGCACCGCAGTGCAGGCATGGTTGGTCTCGCGAGCAGCTTGCGGTTCCTTGCCTGATGCGGTGGCAGCGGGAACACTGCCGGGGCTGGGGCGGCGAAGATGTAAGGCATGCGTAAAATTCGTGAGGGTCCTTTTTGCTGGGCAGCAGTAGGCATTGCAACAAGAATTAAGATGGTGCTGTGTCTTTGCAGGAAGTCAGGGCCATAGATGTAGAGGAGGAAAGTCTGTTTTGCTTCTTCCCCTCGCTCGGAGGCAGGATGTTGATGGCGGTGTCATGGCTACCGGTCTCTTTCGATGGGGTTTTTTTTCGAGCGCGCGGGCGTCCTTGGTTCCTCTTGCTGCGTGGGCACCAGTGTGGATGCCAAGGTAGCCAGGACGGAATCCTGTTGATGTTTCTTCACGTGGCAGCCTTCCGGCGACGCCATTTGTAGCCCTTAATATGGCTGCGTGCAAAAGAGCGTTGGAGCGAATATCATGAAAAGGACAGCCACGCAAAATACACACATCCTTTTTGCTTGCAATTGTATGTGCTTGCAATCGTGTGTGTCCGGTTTGAATGAGGCGCCGAATGCGCATTTTATCAATTTTTTATTCTTTCATCATTCACTCTTTGTCTATATTTTTTTAAAGAAGAAAAAGGGTGCTGTAGCGTTGTTTAATTTTGTCACGTCATTCTTTTAACATTGCATCACACGCACGTAAAAGCATCATGCATGCACAGATGGGCATATATTTAGTGCGGATGACAGTTCAATCGTGCGATAACTCTACTCTACAGAAAACTGACTGCGCATGGTACCATAGTTTTCTATTTTATTGATCTTTTTTATCAAGCTTCTTTTCTTTTTTGTAGAAGAAGAGTGTGTCGGGGAGTTGTTTATCTTTTCCATGCAATTCGTTCAGTGTTTTCTCACACGCACCTCAAGGTATGCTAGTTGTGCGTGTGATGAAACGATGAACAGATGACATTGAAAAGATAAACAACTCCCCTTACGCCCTATCTCTCCCACAAGAAGGAAAAGAAAATTTATAAAAAGAGATCAATAAAATAAAAAATTTCATACCACGCGCACTCAATGTCCTGTTGAGTAGAGATATCGCACAATTCAACTGTCATTCGCGCTAAATAGATGCCCATCTGTGCACGCATGAAGCTTCCACGTGCACGTGACGCAACGTTAAACGAATGACGTGGCAAGCTTAAACAACGCTATCGGGCCCTCTTTTTTCTTTATTGAAAATATAGACAAAAAGATAATGACAAACTGAATAAATATTGATGCAATGCGCATTCGGTTCCTTTTGTAAACCTGAGTCTGCAAGCGAGAGGACCGTACGCTTGCAAGGAAAAAGGAGGTTTGTATTTTGCGCGACTATTCTTTCTATCGTATTCGCTCCAACGCCTTTTTGCACGCAGCCTTTTTAAGGTCTACATATGGCGTCGTCGAAAGGCCACAGGAAGACGGAATATCAACAGGATTCCGTCCAGGCAACCTCGGCATCCACACCGGTGCCCAAGCAGCAGCAGGAACCAAGAAAGCCTGCGCGCTTGAAAAACAAACACGATGGAAGGTGACCGGCAACCATGACACTGTCATCAACTACCATCCTACGAGCGAGGGGACGAGGCAAAACAGACTTTCCTCCTTTCGTGCTTTGGCTATGACTTCTTGCAAGGGACACACCAGCTTTGTTTCTTTCTCAACGCCTGTGGCCGCACAGCAAAAGGCAAAACACCCCACCCCAGTGCCTTACATTCTCGCCTGCCCCAGCCCCTGCAGTGTTCCCAATGCCACAATATTGGGCACGCAAGCGCGACCTGCTCGTGAGACCAACCGTGCCTGCGCTGCGGCGTCAAACATGCCAGAGACCGTGTGCAGCACAACATCCACGCTGCCAAAATTGTAGCGGAAAACAATCCGCAACCGAGCTGCGCTTTACTTCTCGGCAGCTCAAGCGCAAAGCTGTGGTCATGATGGTCTCATCTGACTGCACCGCGACTTGCCGCCAAGCCTTGTAGCCGTGCGAAAAGTTCCGCTCTTTCCGGAATCACCTTGTCGGTAACAGCGGCGTGGCCCCTGAAGCCGTCCTGCGATCTACATCGAGTGCGCCGTCGTCTCCACGAACACGACGAGGGCTTCGTTCTCGTCTCAACCGGCTGTTGTCGCCGTCACTACGCGCTCGACGACGACGCATACACCACGTGCTTCATCGCATCTTCTGGCTTCTGCCACCATCTCCAAAAGTTTGACGACCACGCCACCCGCACCCTCGACGCCACCGGCCTGCGCCGGCCCCTCGACTTGGATGAGTGGCGTTTTCTAACAATTTAGTATGCGTTAAGTAGAACTACTGGTATTTCTTTCTGTTTTATGACAATGTCAACCAGCGAGAGGTCAACGATGAGCCACTGTGCTTATTTGCTTGTTATAAATATTACAGAAAAATAAAGAAAACTGGTGGGGGAGGGGGGCTGTGCAATTTCTATGCGGCACGCATCACGAAACGTGCAGCTTTTGCTGTTGTTTCATGCATTTCATGGTTTGTGTTGCGTAACAAGTTTTACATCGACATGTGCCAAGCTATACCTTGATTGGGCAGTCTTCCACTCGGGGAAATGATAAGCACACATGGTTCTATTCATGACCAAACATGATCGGTGAGTGACAGCCTTGTCTGTCGCGAAACATTTAACCACCACTCATGTAGCCGCCTTTGTTTTCGCTTCATTTTCTTATTACGTTTTAGTACCATGGGTTTCGTGAAACATTAGTCTTGTAGCTCAGCTCAACATGGATATCAAAGTAGTTAATGTCACTGTATCAACGCGCACGAGACACCACTCACTTCGCAGACAGGTAACTGGCTTGACGCTTTTCAGTTGCTTTGCCCTTAGGATTTGTGTAGCCCAAATACTCGCCAAAGTTTTCTTGAAAATAACGTGGCAGAATTGTTGTCGCGAGTGTACAAATCAATTGGGACAGCGGGATGCATCGTACAACCTGTGCGATATAGAAGCCGAATCGCGAAACAAAAAAAATTGAGTTGGTCACTTCGTGTTCGAAGTATTTACCAAAGGAAGACAATTTTTTCCGTCGTCAGGAACCGGGTCTGACAAGTTTTGCGATGTAGTACACCCAATAGGTAATATCTTCGTAGAGCGAAACATAACTAGAGCACGTTGTGGCGGTTGCTTCTCTATCTCTTAATTTAGCTAGTTACCTTTGGAAACGACGAGGAGACTTCACATAGGTAGTACAACTTGCAGACAAACTACTTGATAAAATGAACAATATATGACTCTTCAGCTAATCAAAGGCTCGAGTCCGCTGGGTGCCTCATCGGCAGAATAGTCAAGAACTGTAGTATACGTAAACTAGTAGCATAACTTCTATACAGCTTCATGGATCCATTAGTCGGCGGCTTGTTGCAACCTTCGCCATCTACGTGAGAAGGGGTAAACTACCAGAAAACTAAAATAAAATATGACGTCACCACCAGAAGCAGAAGTGACATAGCGCATTTGCCCTAATTGGTGCGAAATGTACTGTTTTCACTTGCCGACTATTTACTTGTTGGTAATGCGCATTTAGGCTAGCTAATTCAAAACGTGAGAAAAAAGAAAACAAATGAAACACTGTGCTTGAGGAAGCCAAACCATTTGATTAGCCAAATGACCAACAATACAATACAATATGCACAAAAAGAACTTCCCAGACGCACTTGTGAGTCAAGTGTTCACGTGCACAGCAGTTCGCAAAGCTCACGTTGCCGAACCATCAAACGTCTCTGCAGTGACACAGCAGCTCTGGAAGTACAGCTTTGCCAGCCGTACAGTACCGCGTCTTGTTGCTTAGCATGTCGCGTTCACCGTCACCAAAGGCGAGGTTTCACAGGCCGGGCGCCAGCAAAAGCAGTCGCAAGAGCGGCTATCTACACGTTCTAAAAGCTAGACCAGTTCTGCAAGCTAGTACATACTAATCGCACGTGACAAATAGGAAAACGACTGAGGGTAGGCACGAAACACCACGGATACAAGAGCGATGCCTCATTGATCTGTCAATGTGCTGAACCAAAGGAGACCGCGCTGATCTAAACGTAATCTCCGAGAGCAAATCGCCTAGATGCCACCCCCTCCCCATTAATGGCACTCAAGGAAAATTGGAGAAAGTTGAGACAACCAACAAATTAGCCAGGTATTAGATACACCGTAAAGTAACCTTAAATTAACTTTGATTATATGTACAATTACGACCATTTGAAGAAACATATATACTGAGCTTTTACTTTTGGTTGTTTGTCTCCTCCTCACCTTTTCACGTTTTATTCGTCGCAGGACGTTGATGCCTGTGGCAAAAGGTTTGCGAAACTTTTGTTCGAAAGTTCTTGACCTATGTAATTTCGCCATGCATGCACTCTCTTCGACATCTCGGCACCGCAGTCTAACCAAACGCCACGACTCTCAAAAGAAAGAGCGTTGTCCTGGCATGTAATCTTCCACGCCGCTTTTTGAGTACCAGAACCACCAGGCCCAATTCCATTCATGACGGTGGGCAATATACCAGCGACTAAAAGGGTTCATGGAAGATCGAATAGAAGATACACATTAGTTTGTTAGCAACTTACCAATACCGTGATCGCGAAAAAGTCGCAGTATTTCGCTCACGCACGGCCGCAAGTAAGGAGGTATCGCTGCAACAGCACAAATAATCTCCGCTGAAAAAATGAACTTAACTATTACAGTTCAAAAAAATTCTAAGCTTAAAGGGTACCAGCAGTTGCTTTGCCTGCTTGAACAGGTGTTAATATAATTAAGTTTTTTATAACAGAAAGAGTGCTGACAACATACCACACCATCAGCTCGCGACACGTTCCCGTCGTCGCATATTATTGTATTTGATCCTGATCAGATGCAAACCTTTCAGGACGTCTCGCAGACGCAGTATTCAAGACAAAATTCAGCATGCCAGAACGAACACAAAAACGACTGCAACGTACAATTACTTTTCATGGAAACACGGAGCATCGCACGTTCGAGTGGGTTGCCAGACATGGGATGGCGCCGCCCGCTAGGCAATGTGGCGGCGACCTGGCTAGAGATGTATATACGGACTTGGGCTTGTTGCCAAACGAGGAACTAATGAACCAACTCTTTTGGCCAAAGTTAAACCCTTCCATTCTCCTCCTTCTCCCTCTCTCCTTTCTCTGCAAAAAAGGAAAGGAAAAAAAAGATGTTTCATTCAAGACTGGGTGCTTCCAGGTGGTCTCCCTCTCAAAGTACATACCGAGCCCTTTGCTACTTAGGTTCGCCATCCGGACGATAACCAGCGCTTTCAGCTTGGCATGGTTAAAGGTAGGAGCAATCGTATAACAACAACGTTTTTAGCCGACTAAGTGATTATTAGGTCCATTTCGCCAGGTTAAGCCTGATGGTTTGTGCAGTGCGTTAAATTCTTTTGGCGAAAAACGGTGTTGGTGCTTGACTATCGTCTGTTATGCTCTGCCAGAAAACGCACATTGTTTCTTCGCCACCAGCCGTGCGCGTAAGAACCTTTCCGTAACCTACAAAAATTTTTTCGTAGGCTTTCATAGCTGAGTGGCACACGAGTTACCATTATAAAGCAGGGCATACCTGGATGCCCAATAATGATATTGTAACCTGCTACGGTGGTCAAGAGGCACTGGCCTGTGGAGGCACACGGCGCGTGGTTTCGTGGCCGCAATTTATATAGAATCCAGAATGGTTCAGACCCGTGTTCCTAGTTTAAAAATAGGCACACGTTAATACCCCCCAAACGGTTGAAATTTCCGAAGCCCTTCTCTACGGTATCTAACATATTCATATGGTTGTCAGACCCAAAATTTAATATTCGTAATGCCGTACTACTAACCGTCAGTTAAATCTCTCGAGCATTGACATAACAGATTTAACTTCGAATTCGGCCAAATTCTTGCACGAGTGCGCATGCTCACAGTTTCGATTCACCACATGCATTTTGCTTGTTTCCTTTCTCTACGCAAAGTTCACATGATGAAACGAGTAATGAATGATGTGGAAAGGGTGAATATGCCCCCTCTCTTTTCTCTTCCTTTTTTCACTAAAACAAAAAAGAAATGAAAAGATGATAGCGTGCGCACTCGGTGCCACATTTGAAGCCATGTGTGCACGCATAAAGTATCGTTTCGCTATAAGTTCATGTGCGCGTGATGAAATGTGGAACCAATGAGGTCGCATAAGTAAACGACACCCTACTTCTTGCTCTATTCTTTCTCCGCAAATAGGAGACATAAAGAGCAAAAGTATGATGTCATCAGCAATTTCCAGGTGGTCTCCCCGCTTAGTACTGACCGAGTGCATTATTTCGGTGATCGGAGAAGAATCGGCGCATTCAGCATATTATTGCCGATAGTAGAAGCAGTCATTCTACAGCACTAATTAAACTCGACTACGCGATTATTAGATCCATCTCGCCAAGTTAAAATTGACAGTTTTTGCAGCGCGCTCTGCAAAATACGTTGGTGCGTAATTACCATCCATTCTTCTCCTGCAGAAAACCTACTATGTTTCTTCGTTTGGGCGCAACAGAACGAATGATCCAAACTTTTACGTATGGATGGCTGGACGCTAACTGTCTGGCGTACACCGTCGACCACGTAAGTAACTTTCCTTAACGCACCGAACGCCTGTTGCGTGATATTTTATAGCAAAGCGGCACACTTGTGACCGATGTAAAGCAGGGATAATTTGAATTTCATTAAATGCTATTGTAACCCGCCACCTTGGTCTAGTGGTCAAGGCATTCGGCTGCTGTACCACAAGTCACGAGGTTGAAGTACAGCCCCGATTTCGAAGGAGGGGAAATGCTTCAGACCCATTTGCTTAGCTTCGGCACACGGTATTTACCCTAAATGTTTGAAACTTTCAAAGCCCCCTCTATGGCGTCTATCATTATTTTGGGGACGTTAAACTTCAAGAATAATTATTCCTAATGCTATTCTACCAACCGGAGGTGAAATCTGTTGAGCAGAGATATCACAATATTGAACTGCTTGCTCGACACATCTGCAGACGCGTGCGCCTGTATCAAGATTTGACTCACTACACGTATTGCAGTGTTTCTAATGTTACGGTTGCGCTGGACGCCGGAGCCTAATTGCCGGTGGCGTCGCGTGGTACTGATCAGGGGAGTTGTCTAACGCAAGCCCAAGGGCGTCATGAACAATAGGCCAAGGGAGAGACCAACATTGGGAGAACCTAACAGACACTTATATACATCATGGAAGACACAAACGGATGCTTCCGAACGACTCCTCGACAAGCTACTACTCGGTATTCGTTGTGATCTACAGTGCGAACGCCCTTACATTACAAAAGCTCAATTCCACCCTGATTGTCAGACTTTTTACGCCCAAGTGACAGAGTCCCAGTTGGCGCCCACTTCAGCCCCTCTCTTCATTACAGACCCGTTTTGTAGGGTGAGAGGGGGATGCAACTGGTTGCCTTGTACGAGCAGGACGGGCGAACTTACATTGACGAACGATTGGTCGCCCCAATTAAAACGACTAATTGGAAATGCGTGTGTCACACACACACTTGGCACAATGCATTCGCTGTCTCTCACCATTTCTGCCGCTCACACAATAAACGTGCTGCAAGTTCAGCCAACAAGATCAACCCGCTGCATATGCAGACAGGACAGGAGCACATTTCTTCGGAATTAGCCACGACGAAGGCGACGAGTTTTCATTGAAAACCAGGCCGGTCTGGGAATGGGGTTCTTGCTTGTAACAATTAGCTTACCTTAAGTTGCGTGCGAGGAAAGAATGAACGAATGGCACGGAAAAGATAAACAACTCCCCTGCACTCTATCCCTCCCACAAGAAGGAAAAGAAAATAAGAAAAAGAAAATTTATAAAAAGAGATCGATAAAATAAAAAATTTCATACCACGTGCACTCAATGTCCTGTTGAGTAGAGATATCGCACAATTGAACTGTCATTTGCGTAAATAGATGCCCATCTGTGCACGCATGAAGCTTCCACGTGCGCGTGATGCAACGTTAAACGAATTACGTGGCAAGATTCAACAACGCTATCACGCCCTCTTTCTTCTTTATTAAAAATATAGACAAAAATAGAATGATAAAAACAATAAAAATATGATGTAATGTGCATTCGGTTCTTCGTGTAAACCCGAGTCAACAAGCGAGAGGCACGTACGCTTGCAAGCAAAAAGGAAGTTTGTATTTTTCGCGACTATCCTTTCCGTCGTATTCTCTCTAACGCTCTTTTGCACGCAGCCATTTTAAGGGCTACAGATGTCGCCGCCGCAAGGCCACAGCAAGACAGAATATCAACAGTATTCCATCCTGGCTACCTCAATGATTTGTGGGGTTTAACGTCCCAAAACCACCATATGATTATGAGAGAGGAGGGCTCCGGAACTTTCGACCACCTGGGGTTCTTTAACGCGCACCCAAATCTGAGCAAACGTGCCTACAACATTCCTGCTCCCATCGGAAATGCAGTCGCCACAACCGGGAATTGATCCCATGACCTGTGGGTCAGCAGCCGAATACCTTAGCCCCTAGACCACTGCGGCGGGACCATCCTGGCTACCTTGGCATCCACAGTGGTGCCCACGCAGCAGCAGGAATCAAGGAAGCCTGCGCGCTAAAAAAACAAACCCTATCGAAGGAGACTGGCAGCCATGACACCGCCATCAACTACCTGCCTCCGAACGAGGGGAAGAGGCAAACCGGACTTTCCTCCTTCCAGCCATGGCCATAACTTCCTGCAAGGAATACACCATCTTAATTCATTTCGCAACGCCTGCGACTGCTCCGTAAAAAGGGCCATCCCCAAGTTTGCGCGTGCCTTACACCTTTTCCAGCCCCTGCGGTGTACCCGCAGCCAACGCATCAGGCACGGAACCACCACCTGCTCGCGAGACCAACCGTGCCTGCGCTGCGGCGTCAAACACGCCAGGGACCATGTGCAGCACAACATTCCCGCTCGATAAATTGTAGCGGAAAACAATCCGACCGAGCTGCGCTTCACTTTTCAGCAGATCCAGCGCATGGCCGCGGTCTTCATGGCCTCATCTGACAGCACCGTGACTTGCCGTCAACCCTTGCAACACGCCAGGAGGCTTGGAGCCTGCGACGACGATCATGGACGGCTCTTTCTGGGATGAGCTCCTCCGTACCAGCGGCGTGGCTCCGGAAGCCGCCGTGCGACCTACATCGAGAGCACCCCGTCGTCCCCACGAACACGACGATGGCTTTGTCCATCGTCTGAACCGGCTGTGTTCGTCGTCACTACGCGCTCGATGACGACGCAGACACCATGTGCTTAATCGCATGTGCTGGCTGCTGCCGCCATCGCGAAGACTTCGACGACCACGCCACCCGCATCCTCACAAACGCAAAGATTGGCGCACTACTTGCCATATTACGCGTGCTGTGATTCCGATGTTCCTATAGTCGATTCTCCGCAGTGACAATTTTATTTATTTATTTATTTATTTATTTATTTATTTATTTATTTATTTATTTATAATACCCTCAGGGCCAAATGACATTACAGAGGGGAGTGGATTACACTGAATAACACATGGTACGTGGTGGGGAGGGAAAAATACAGCGTTAGTACGAATATAAGCAAAAGTCAGCGTGCAAACAAAAATACATTAAATAGGTCCTGCGTATACAATGTTAGCTACGGTATCACGAAAAAGATGGTTGTCATAATTAGCAACAATTTCAGGAGGAAGGTGGTTCCACTCGCGAGAAGAACGAGGCAGGAACGACTGCGCAGCTGTGTTAGTACGATAAGTGATAATTCCAAACTTGTGACGGTGATCGACACGGTTGGAAAAATACTGGGGTTGCAAAATAAGTTCGTCGCGCAAGATGGGGTGGTGATACAATTTATGAAAAGTTGATAGGCGGGAAACTTTTCTTCGCAGTGACAGGGTAGGCAGGGACAGATTATTTTTCATTGCAGATATACTGGCAGTGCGATTGTAGTTCGATAATATGAAGCGTGTGGAATTATTCTGAACTAGCTCAAGCGATGTAATTAAATTAATGTGGCTGGGATCCCAAATCGAAGAAGCATATTCTAGTTTAGGTCATATTAATGTTTTGTACAGGGCTAATTTCAATGAAGATGGAGCTTTGGAAAAGTTACGGCGTAGGTACCCAAGCGTACGGTTAGCTTTGTTGATTATTTGTTCGACGTGCATTGCCCAAGAGAGATTGGAATTTTGTGCTGCGGCCCTCCTTTTCGTGAGAGCCTTCTGAAGTGGCGCAACCATCGGGCTTACTTGTGTATTTGGAAGACCCGTTTTTTCTAAATGCCCGCGTTAATTCGTGCGCATCCCTTGTACCTTGACTTTCTCAGTAGGCTGCACGTTGCGTTGGTTCGGGCGTGTGCCGCGGAAGGAGAGTCGAACGAGTCACATTGCAATTTTAAAGACGATCGTCTTTCTTGACACCTTCGACGCAAAAACTTTGGTCTGTCTGTCTGTACTGTTGTCTGTTTGTCCACCGTTACAGCAAACCGGGTACTAAACAGCACCAGCCAGTGTAATCAGTGACCATTGGTAATCAGTGACCAGCCGATACCCCAAACTGCCGACCCCATCCGCAGCGTGCACCAATGTTGCTCAAAAATCAACGTTCATACGTGTGCGATTTCCATTTAAAAAGCAATAATTGCGCAAATCTGAGGCACCATAACAACACGTATTTATTCTGAATGTTCCTCTTTTACTAGAAAAGGCATACATAAGTAATTCTAAGGACCGTAGCGCTTATCACGCTTCACTGACCATGCAACGCTTGCACGAAGAAGCGAGTGTTTCCAACGCTTTGCTAAGACGGCACGGTGGTGGCACCTACCCGTCGCCTTGCGTTCACACATTATCACCTCTGAGACGGGCACGCGCGCCCGTCTCGGGGCCACGCGCTTTGTTTGCCAAATAAAACTGCCGGATGGTGCTCATGTCTCACGTGTGACGTGAGTTGATGCACTCGTTCGCCTCCGCTGCACGCTCGAGGCACTGTAATGAGCGCCTCCGGAATACTATTCACCGATTTTCTTGTGCAGACATCAAATTATGTTTTCTTCACTCTCTCCACACGCAACATTTGCAGATTACATGCAGATACGGGGCCATTTTTTTTTCGCCCTGTCTTCTCCTGCCATCTGAAACTTATGCCTTCTATTCCCAATGCCCCATCCCTGTGCCTGCCTGAGAAGATGTCATCACAAAGGAAACTGAAGAAATTTTGCAATTCAATCAAACTTCGCGTTTAGGAAGGACCGATATTATTGTTGAGGATGTCATAACTGTTTTCGTGGCTCTAGCAGTAGGAACTAATCGACGAGGCCGCACTTCAGATGTGCTGCTGTTACAGACGACGCGCCATACTGACAATGACATCACCGTGTTCACTCGGCGTCTCAAGACGCCCGGAGGCCGCAGCCCCTGTTTTTTCTCCGAAAAGTGCTATTGGCGTTAAAATTTCAGAACTTTCACGTCCATTTTTAATTCAGCAAGGATCAAATTGTCCGTACACGCTCCAACGTCATTTTTTTATAAATGTGCTTCTGCGTCCCTTTAGGGATAGTTAGTTATGGGTGTCACTTTTCCGTTACATAACCATTTAGAAAGTGAACACGCATAAAATTTTGATTCCCTATAGACCGTACCATCCGGCGAAGAGGACGGGACTGGCAATGAGCAATGAGTGGCATGTTCGGACAATTTAGCATGTGTTAGGTCAAACTACGGATTTTTTTTTTCATTTTATAACAATTTCTGCCAGCGAGAGGCTGACATTGTTATGCCTAGCCCAGCCGTAACATCAGGAAAAAAGTATAATGCGTGTAGTGATTCCAAACTTGATATGTGCGCAGGCGCCTGCAAATGTGTCACGCATGACAGTTCGATATTGTGATATTGCGTGATGACCGCGGCTTCGCGCTCGAGCTGCCAAAAGGTGAAGCGTAGCTCGGTTGAAGGTGAGAAGGTGAAGCGCAGCTACAGAACACCGAGTGCGCATGGTATCATTTTTCTATTTTATTGATCTCTTTTTATCGATTTTATCTTCCTTTTTGTAGGAGGGAGCGGGCTTTTCAATGCCATCCGTTGATCGTTTCATCACGCGCACCTTAAGGTATGGTCATTGCTACAAAGCAAGAACCACATTCTTATGAAGTAAACTCAGCTCAACAGAGTTTACTTCCGGTCGGTATACTAGCATTGAGAACAATGATTCTTGAAGTTGAACGTCTATAAAACAATGACAGATGCCATAAAGGAGGACTTTGGAAGTTCCAAACTTTTGGGGAAAATAATGTGCGCCTTATCTAAGCAAACGGGCCTGAAGCATTTTCATCTCCTTCGAAATTGGCGCTTGAATTCAACCTCGCCACTTGTGGTACAACCTTACCCCACTACCCAACCCTTCGCGGGAGGACTGGGAGGCAGCCCTGCTCGGCTGCTCCAACCTGACGGCCCAACGGGCCCTGGTCGAGCGTGCCCGGGCCGCGGCCAACGCCAATGGGCTCCCGTAAGAGGGAGCTCACCTAGTCTTTGTACGGGGTGGCCCCTTAAGGACCGTTCCCACCCTCCCTGTAAATAACATCTGTAAATAAATGTTTTTCAGCAGCAGCAGCAGCAGCAGCAGCAGCAGCAGCAGCAGCAGCAGCCGAGTGCCTTGAACACTAGGTCATTGTGGCGGGTTATAATAGCATTTAAGATTGATTTGTGGGGTTTAACGTCCCAAAACCACCATATGATTATGAGAGACGCCGTAGTGGAGGGCTCCGGAAATTTTGACCACCTGGGGTTCTTTAACGTGCACCCAAATCTGAGTACAATAGCATTTAAGGGAAATCAAGTTATTCCTGATATACATCGGTCACAATGTGCCGATCTTTTATAAAAACTCATGCAACAGATGTGCTATCCGTTAAAAGAAGTTACTTACGCGGTGGACTGTGGTCGCCAGCCCGTTAGCGTCCAGTCATTCATACGTAAAAGTTTTGATCATTCGTGCTTGTGCGCCCAAACGAAGAAACTTTTCTGCAGCAGCTTTTCTGCCGAAGAAGAATGGACGGTAGTGACACCAAAGTATTTTGCAGCAACCGAAATTTAACGTGCTGCAAAAGCTGCAATTGTAACTTGGCGAGATGTATGTATTAATAACACATTCGAGTATAATTAGTGCTGTAGAACGGCTGCTGCTACTATCGGCAATACTATATACCGAATGCGCCGATTTTCGTTCGATCACCGAAGCAATGGGCTCGGTAAGTACTAAGGTGGGAGACCACCTGGAAATTGCTCATGACATCATCCTTTTGCTCTTTATATCTTTTGTTTGGGGAGAAGGAATAGAGGAAGAAGAAGGGCGTCGTTTACTCTTGCGGCATCATTGGATCTACAATTTATCAAGCGCACATGAACGTATTGCAAATCGAAACTTGATGCGCGCGCACACGACTTCAAATGTGGCACCGAGTGCGCAAGCTATCATCTTTCATTTCTTTCTGCCCTCACTCTATGTATTCCTTTTCTTTGTTTTGGAAAAAAGAATAGAGAGGAGGCGTTATTTACTCTTTCCACGTCTTTCATTACTCGTTCCATCGTTTGAACATTTACGTAGAGAAATGAGAGAAGGAAAATGCGTTTAGGGAATCTAAATTTTGTGCGTGCGCACTCGTGCATAAATTTGGCGGTATTCAAAGTTCAATTCGTTACATCACTGAGCGAGATATTTAACTGGCGGTTAGTAGAATTGTGTTAGGAATAATATTTGTTGCGTGTGACATCCATATTATTATAAGAGGTGCCGTAGAGGAGGGCTTCCAAAATTTCGACATTTTGGGGGTAATTAACGTGCGCCTATGTCAAAATTAGGAACACGGGTCTTGACCATTCTGGCTTCTATCTAAATTGCGGCCACGAAACCACGCGCCGTGCGCCTCCGCAGGCCAGTGCCACTTGACCACCGTAACGGGTTACAATATCATTATTGGGCATCCAGGTATGCCCTGCTTTATAACGGTAACTCGTGTGCCACTCAGCTATGAAAGCCTCTTAAAGAAACTTTTTGTAGAATACGGAAAGTGTGTTACGCGCACGGCCGTTGGCGGCAGTCCGTAAGCACACATTCGTAGAATATGGCACATTGATGCTTGTGCAGCCCAGCGATGAAACAGAGTACGTTTTCTGGCAGAGCACAACAGACGATAGTCAAACACCTATGCCGTTTTCCGCCAGGAGAATTGATTGCACTGCATACACCATCAGTAATAACCTGGCGAAATGGACCTAATAATCACGTAGTCGGGTAAAAATGTTGTTGTGCTATGATTACTCCAGCCTTTGACCATACCAAGCTGAATGAGCCAGTTCTCGTTCGGCCAGCGAAGCTAAGCAGCATTAGGTTCGGTCAGTAAATTGGCAGGGAGACCACCTGAGAACACCAAGTGTTGAATGCAGCATCTTTTTTTTTTCTGTTTCCATTCATTTTTATTTTGCAGAGAAAGAAGAGAGGGAGAAGAAGGAGAATGGAAGGGTTTACCTTGCGCCATCATTGGCTCCTTGTTTGACAAAGCGCACATGACCGTATAGACCTCTTTTTATTGGGTCGCCGCCATATCGCCTAACGGGCGGCACCGTCATGGGTCTGGCAACTCACTCGATCGTGCGATGCTCTACGTTTCTATTGAAAGTAATATTGCGGTTGCAGCAGTTTTTTTTTTTTGTTCTGGCATGCTGACATTGTATCAAATAGTGCGTCTGTGAGACGTGCAGAAAGGTTTGCATCTGATCAGGATCAAATATGATAATACGCGACGACGGGAATGTGTCTCGAGTGGCCGGTGTCTTATGTTATTGGTATTTTTTTTTGTTGTTGAAAAATCTTAATTATGTTGGGGTCCGTTCAAGCAGGCAAAGCAAGTGCTGGTACCAATTAATCTTGAAATGAATTTTTCGAACTGTAATTCTTAAGTTCATTTATTCATTTGGGATTGTTCGAACTTTTGCAGCGATACCACCTGTACTGGCGGCCGTGCGTGTGCGAGCAGGTGCGACTTTTTCGAGATGGCGGTATTGGTAGCTTGCTCACAAACTAATGGGTATCTTTTGTTTGACTTTCTATGAACCCTTGTTACTCACTCGTATATTGCCCACTGGCGTGGATGAAATTATAACTGGTGGTGCAGGTACTTAAAAAGCGGCGCGGAAGTATACATGCCAGCACAATGCTATTTCTTTTGAGATTCATGGCATTCGGTTAGATTCGGCGCCGAGATATCGAAGATAGTGTATGCATGGTGAAATTACATAGGTCGAGAACTTTGGAACAAAAGTTTCGCAAACCTACTGCCACAGGCATCAACGCCCGCCGACAATTAAAGCATGACAAGATGAGGAGGGGACAAACAACCAAAAGTAAAACTCAATATAATTGTTTCTTCAAATGGTCATAATTGTATATATGTCAAAGTTAATTATAAAGTTACTTTACGAAGTGTCTCATACCTGGCTAAATGATTGATTGACTCAACTTTTTTCATTTTTTTCTCGAGTGCAATAAACGGGAGGGGGTGGTATCCAGGCGATTTCCTCTCATAGCTTAAGTTTAGATGAGCGTCGTCTCCTTTGGTTCGGCGCATTTACAGATCAATGGGGCATCGCTCTTGTTTCCGTGGTGATTTTGTGCGCATCCTTAGTAGTTTACATATGTTTTATGGGCTCTAGCATCGACTCTGCTGCGGGTTCTGCGCAGGACTGGTGGTTTCAAATGGTATATAAGCATTTCTTAGCGAACCTCAGTGACTATGAATCCATTCATCCATCCATCCATCCATCATCCTGTACATCCAACCGTCCTTCCATCCATCTTTTCTTCGACCTATCCGTTCATCCTTGCTGTTGAAAAATGAACCGAAAAAAAGCAAACAGTGCGACATCATGAAGGAAGAAGAGAAAGCCGAGGACACAGAGCTCGCGAGAGACGGCAAGACACATAGTTCGCCATGAACGCAGTATATAGTCGCGTTTTCTCTTACGGTTTGTGAGCCCGTCCTTTCATAACATTTGGTGGGGCGAAACCAGGGACTGCCCCTCGAGAGACGCCTTCACGTCACGACCATGACGAACTCAGACCAACTGTGGGGGTAGCGTGGTGCACTCAGGCGTGGCCTCACGCGAGCCCTAACCCAGCTTACGGATCTTCTGCAGCAAACGGATTCTGACCTCTCGCAAGTTCACGTGCACCTTGACTATATCAATGACAAAGAGCTTACATTTTCGAGACTGGACGACGCAGTTCTTCCGCTAACAGGTGAAGATGACGTTGACTGCGAAGTGGAAACGGCGCAAGTTTGGAGCGGAGGATCAGCTACGTCATCGCGTGCTCGAAGTACTTGTTGCAAGGTAGTCAGCAAGTTACCGCGAGGCATGCCGAAGGTTCCGGGTCAGTATCGAGCAACGCAAAGCTCCCGAGTTCCGTCAATGCTCCGGACAATGTGAGAGAGCCAGGTCACAGATCGGTTTACTTACCAGGCTACAGATACATACCTTCGACGGAAACCTGCATCACTGGCGGGCCTTTTGGGATCATTACGATGCCACGATACACCAGAACCCCGACCTGCCATGCATGGAAAAATTCAAGTATTTGCTTACTTAACTGGCAGCGCTAAATGGTCAATCGAAGGAATCCGGTTAGCCGAGCAGAATTACGACTTCACGATTAACACGCTCATGGATAGGTTCGGATGGCGAGATCTCCTCATCAGTGAGCACATGATTCATTTTTTGGCATTGAAGTCTGTGAAGAGCTCATCAGAAGTTGCCAAACTTCGCACACTTCACGACAATGTGCTCTTCCGATTGAGCGCTTTAGAAGGCGTCGGTGTGTCCCCGGATCAATACATCGTGGCACTGAATCGGGTCATGATGTGTTGCTTGCCAGACTACCTGGCTATGATGTACCGCCAAATGATCAAAGAGGATTATGAAGCCTATAGCGGGGCGGAGACTTCCGAAGACAGACTGTGCCGAGCGAAAGTCCTGTTGACATTTCTTCGCATTCAAGTATATGTGCGGGAGGAAGGTTGCCTGCAACCACGTCGCCACTCCTACGAAGGTGAAGACAGCATGGTGCCCGAAAGCCCGGACGGCACGGAATTCATTCCATCGGCTGCAGCTCTTACGTGTTCCACTACATCGATCAATAAAGTCTGCCCACTTAGCAATAGACAAAAGAGCAAAGCATTATGTCCTGCACTGCCAATCCGTCAGCGGAAGAAAAGTGAGCGAGGCCACGGTATAACAACTGCTGTTTCCACTGCGGTGCTCGCAACCACACCACAAAGACATGCAACGAATTCATCAGTCTCACATGTGGCTTCTGCCGTCGTCGCCACCTCACCATTCTGTGCGACCTGTTCAGACCCGTCATCCAGAACCCAGTGCCTGCTGCGGAATCTGTTGCATTGGGAAGACCATTTTCGCCAAGGCTTCGGACCAATAAAACCACCCAAAGTACGCTCGTCGGATGTACGGCTGTATTATTGTAGACGAGGCGCATAGGGGCGAAGTCCGCAAATAGACGCCTCCTCGTTCGGGTTCTGTTAAACAGCGGTAGCCAGTGCAGTTATATTTGCACAGATGAGGTCACAATCATTCAGTGTTCTGTCAATGGAAAGAAACAACTTTCAATAATGAAATTTGGAAGCTTCATTGCTCAGAACCGACTCTGCACTGACTGTATCTTCATATGGTAGGGCAGCCGATTTAGCGATGCTGGAGTGGAGTTATAAGCCTTGACAATTCCAGAGATCAGCTCCGTAACGAGTCCACCACTAGAGCACCATATCTTGCAGACGCTTCGCGAAAAAAATACCATGTGACTGGCGCACGTCAATCGAATACGTAGCAAGAAGGCAAGGTCACCATGCTAATAGGATATGACGCTTCATGGAAGGTGACCACCGGCAAGATTTACCGCATCAACTAGACGCTAACAGCGATTGAAAGAAGGTTTAGATAAATGGTACAAAAACCTCTATCCTCAGACATTCATTACCCGTCTAGCACACAGTTCATAGCAAGCTGCAATTCTTCTCTCCAGACGTAGACGTATCTTCGATGTGGTGTCTTGATGCGATCGGAATCGAGGGAAGCTTTTCGCAACCGTTGGAAATCAACGCGCACCTCTCCGCATTTGAGCGCTACATAACAAAGAAAGGTAGACGTTATCAGGTGCCGTTCATGGTGGAACATCCAGGACTACCAGCCGGAAACAGCAATTGCCGACCGGTAGAACAGCGACTACCACGTCAAATCAACCGTTTCCATGAGCAGCCAACGTTACTTGAGAAATGTGACCTGAATATTACTGCATATTTCGATGACGGACATGCTCAGAAGGTGAAAGAAGTGCGGCCAGTCGGAAATAATGCATACTGTATGCCTCACCACACAGTAGTTCGTCGGGATGCCGTCACAACGAAGCTTCGAGCGGTGTTTGATGCGTCGTCACATGAAGCTGCTCGTCACTGCCTCAACAATGTCCTCTCGAAGGGCATCAAACTTGGTGTGGACCTTGTCCAGCAAGTACTGAACTTTCGCTGCCACCCTGCCGTTCTTGCATCCGACATAAAGAAGGCATAACCCCAGCTTTCGATTCAGCCCGAAGATCACGATCTTCTGAGGTTTTTGTGGCTGGAACTTCAGCCGATTAACGATGAGCCCATCACACCGATTAAAACTTTGAGGAAGACCGGAGTACCATTTGGAGCTGCATCAAGCTTGTTTCGTTTGGTGGCTACAATTCATTATCACCTGTTATGTTGTCAGCACAACTATACAGAAACAGTAGCCTTATTGGTGCACGCGTTCTACGTAGATGATCTTATCGTCGGGCTGCCCAGCACGCAGGCGGAAATGAAGGTATATGAAGAAACGAAACAAATATTTTACGAAGCAAGCATAGAAATTCGCAAGTGGACCTCAAATTCCGACGAGTTGAAAGAAAGATTCTTACGTGATGGCTGCGCCATCTAAAATGAAGCTAGAGACAATCTAATGATGAAGGTTTTAGGTGTTCCCTGGGACTGTTCAGGTGATCACCTTCTCTTGACTACCGAACACCCAGCTATATATGTTTACCGCCGAAAAGCCGACTCCGAAACGTACGGCACTGAAAACCTTCACCAGAGTATACGACCCACTGGGTTACCTCACTCCATTCACCAATAAGACTAGAATAGTATTCCAGAATCTATGGGAAAAATCTTGTGTGGGATACCCGTATTCCTGAAGATGAAGACGCCGAATGTAATAGTTGTTCTGAGCTGTCCGACTTGTTCGTCACTATTCCACGATCCATATTCTTTAGAGACAGCATCAAGCCCTTTTTATTTCATTTGCACATCTTCGCAGATCCTGGTCCTAGAGCATACGGTGCTTGCACTCACGTACGAGTTAACTCGCAACCCGAAACGTGCTTCACACGACTCTTGATCAGCAAGGGCCGATTGGTTGCTTTGAAAATGGTATTGCTTCCACGCCTGGAGCTCCTGAAATGCACCATCGCGGTGCGGATTATGCCGTATGTGCAAAAGGTTCCTCTTTTTTTAACACGCCACTGTTGCCTTTTGGACGGACTCGCTTGTGGCGATAATCTGGATAAACAGTTCAGCGACCAAGTCGGAATTATTTGTAGCCCACTGTTTCACCGAAATCTAGCAGCGTACCAGACCTGTCCGATGATTTCATTGTAGCAGCAAGACAAATCCCGCCGATGTCGTCACTCGAGGATTATCACTCTCAGATCTTACCAAATCATCCAAGTGGTGACACGGCCCGACTAGGCTGTGTGACAAATTTAGGTCTTACGAAAGTATTATCATCATCATCATCATCATCATCAGCCTGAATACGCCCACTGTAAGACAAAGGCCTCTCCCACGTTCTACCAGTTAGCCCGGCCCTGTGCTTGCTGCTGCCAATTTATACCCGCAAACTTCTTAATCTCATCTGCCCACCTAACCTTCTGTCTCCCCCTAACCCGCTTGCCTTCTCTGGGAATCCAGTTAGTTACCCTTAACGACCAGCGGTTATCCTGTCTACGCGCTACATGCCTGACCCATGTCAATTTCTTCTTGATTTCAACTATAATATTCTTAACCCCCGTTTGTTCCCTAATCCACTCTGCTCTCTTCTTGTCTCTTAAGGTTACACCTACCATTTTTCTTTCCATTGCTCGTTGCGTCCACCTCAATTTAAGCTGAACCCTTTTTGTGAGTCTCCAGGATTCTGCTCCGAAGGTATAGTTCTGCTTACGAAGTTGTAGACGTGAACGAATCTAACGAAAAAATACTGTTCACCGAACCGCAGCAACCGAAGAATGATTGAAGATTTCCCGCAAAAATTACATCCGTTTGTTTATGCGTCATTAACGTTCGCCAAGGTGTCGTGCACCTTGACAACTAAAGCTCTTTAACAAGACTACTAAGAGTAACTGCATAGATCCAGTGCTCCAGCCGGCGCGCCAGTTGCTTCCCGTCAGCGTCTGGTCCTCTGAAAGCAAGAGAATCATTGCAAGCTGGGCTTTATTGGTTGCATATAATGCAGGAAGACTCGTTTCCAATCGATGTCGAAGCGCTGCAGAAAGGTCTATCGTTTCGTTCAAAATCCCCAGTACTTCGTTTGTGCCCGTTTATGGATGAGGACGGCCTACTTTGCGTCGGTGGGCGACTGCAAGAGCTGCACGCTGAAGAGGACATTCGCCACCCCATCTTACTATCAAGTGACCATAAGCTTACCAACTTGCTTGTTTCGGCAGCACATATGCGTACGATCCACGGTGGTACTGAATGAACCCTCCCTGAGCTTTGGGAGCGTTTCTGGTTATTGAGAGGGCATCAAACGATGAAGAGGATCAGCTTTCAATGTATAATGTACAAACGCTAGAAAAATACAGTAGAGACAGCAAACATGGCCCAACTTCCTTGCAAAAGATTTATGGAAACCAGCCCCTTCATGATCGTTGGGCTTGATTACTGCGGGACGCTGTATGCGAAGTCAGCAAGCGGTCCAAGAAGGACTTACATACTTTTGTTTTCATGCGCCGTCACACGTGCCATTCACTTCGAGCTAACATCAGACTGTCCACCGGCACAACTTTGCTCGCCTTTCGTCGTTTAGTCGCACGCCACGGTGCACCCTCAATCATGTACTCTGAAAACGCCCAGACGTTTTGGAGTTGTCCTAGATGGTTGGCATGAGCACGAACTGCTCTTCGCGAGTACGCCGCGGAAATCAGGATACAATAGATGTTTATCGCAGAACGCGCTCTATGTTGGAGTTGATGGTGGGAGCGCCACATTCGTACGACAGAAACTGCGCTCAAGAAGTCACTCGGGCGCAGTAGTCTTAACGTGGAACGCCTCACAACGGTGCTAGGTGAGATTGAAGCTGCGATCAACAGCAAACCACTAACCTATCTTGAAAGTGAGCCTAACGAGCTACAGCCATTAACTCCACCACATTTCTGGCTTGGTAAACGCAGCACATCATTGCCACCACAGGTTTGCCCATCAGAGCCTCACGTATCCGTTGATCTGCGACGAAAGGCTCGTCATCGCCACAGTTTAACGGTGGAACTTTGGAAGAGATGGAAACGAGCGTACCTGCTATTGCTACGGTTGGCACACAATTGCTTGACATGCCCAACAACAGAGCTCTGAGTTGCTGATGTAGTGCTATTGCAAGAAGACACGGCACCAGCGATGTCATGGAAACTGGGCAGGGAGGGATAACATTGTATGCGCTTGCTCCGTCCGTCTCGCCAATGGTTCAGTTGTGAATCGCCCTGTGCAAAATATTTGGTTGCTCGAAGCCTCCAATTCACCTTGGCCCGCCCCGGATGATGTTGAAAAATGAACCAGAACGGAGCAACTAGAACGTACGGCACGGGGAGAGAAGAACAGAAAGCCGAGGACACAGAGCTCGCGAGGGACGGCAGGAGAGATAGTTCACCATGACTGCAGAATAAAGTAGCATTTTTCTCTTACTGTTCAGGAGCCACTCGTTTTACAACACGTCCATTCATGCGTCTGTCCACCAATCCGTCCATGAGATGCGTGTCAAGTAACAACATGACTACATGACATGCTCATGATGCGCTCACGGTCGTTTCGCTAGCTTCACATATACGAAATTTGGTATTACGTAACGCGAATAGACGGCGAAGGTAAATGACCGGTCCAAGCATGATAATCTTGATATGCGTGTCATGTAAAACATAACTACATGCTACGCTCATAGCGCGCTCATGGCCGTTTCTTTACATATGATATCAAATTTAGTATTACGTGACGTGAATGGATGAAGGTGAATGATACGTCCAAATTTTGATAATCATGACATGGAAGTCACATACGGCCTATCTTACGTCCACATCGTAACGTTGTGGTGATTTCAAAGTGACATATCAATCTTCCTCATTCGTGCTTCGCATATCATCAATTCCCACTGCACGTGCGACCTGCCATTTTTTTCGTTTTATTTACCTATATCTCTCGCCTTCTCTACGACCCCTGATTCCCTACCCTGTGCAAAGTAGCAAACTGGTTACTTTTACCAGGCTAACCTCCAAGCGTTTTCATTTGATCTTTTTCTCTTTTTCTTATCTCGTATGTTTAAAGTCTTCTCTTTAAACTGCAGTGACTCTTTCCAGTTATCTTCACATCCCGAGGAAACATTGATACGCTGATGTCGTATGAATATGCGCTGATGCCGCATATTCATACGACATCAGCGTATCATCAATAAAAACAGCCTCCCATTTGTCATATCTTTCGTACCGACGTCGCACTTTCAGCTTATAGGTATTTCACAGGTGTTTTGCAATTCCCTTGCCATCGCACCGGTCATTCTTTAAGTCTTGTGCGCCACAATGTGCACATTGTCACTTTTTCATCTTTTTTCCCTCATGTAGCTGTTGAATGGAACGGCCTTCCCTACTAAATCTCTACTATCACATGCTCATCTGAGTTCATCAAAGAAATGTCTGCATTTCTGTCACGTTATTTTTACAGCGAAAGCTGTAACAGATCACAACTCGAGTCACGCGCAGTTTTCCGCCACCACCACCGCCGGTGTCCGTAACCACATCGCGCGAAATTAGAAAAAAGAAATAGCACCAAAGACACAGTGGGGCTTCAGCTTAAGTCTGCTGGGTGCCAGCTCAGTATTCTACTACTGAGCTACGCCGGTGCTTGTGATTTAGTGGCAAACTTGCCTTAGGCAGACTTGTCGGGAAAGCAGTCGCGTTAATACGACTTATAAAGCGTTTTAAAACAGCGAAAGGACAACGAGTCGTCGCACAATATGAATAGCCTAACCAGTGGGCCGTCCAATGCTCCAACTCATTACAAAAGCTTTTACAGCGAAAGCTGTTATGGGATCACTTTTTGGGTCATGCGCAGTTGTTTTTCTCTGCAGCCGCCGCTGACGCCGCCACCACCGGTGTCCATAACCACATCGTGCGAAATTAGGAAAAAAACCTTGCACCAATGACACAGTGAGGGTTGAATGCGGGTCCGCTGGACACTAGCTCAGTATTCTACCACTGAGCTACACCGGTGCTTGGGACTTCTTATCAAACTTGCCTTGGGCAGGTTTGATTTCGGGAAGGCAATCGCGTTATAACGACTTATAAAGCGTTTTACAACAACGAAAAAACAACCAGCCGTCGCACAATGCGAATAG
Source organism: Rhipicephalus microplus (assembly GCF_043290135.1). Classification (NCBI taxonomy): domain Eukaryota; kingdom Metazoa; phylum Arthropoda; class Arachnida; order Ixodida; family Ixodidae; genus Rhipicephalus; species Rhipicephalus microplus. Next base: position 252,844,950 of record NC_134710.1, read on the forward strand.
CGTAACCAGTGTGCCGTCCTATGCTCCAAACCATCACAAAAGCTTTTTTTCTTGTTCCCCTTGTAAAGAAGAGGAAGTACTCCGGCGCAGAGGCAGCAGCATCGAGTGTGCAGCAGCGGCTCGAGCTCGGAAATTGCGGCTGGTGCATTGCCTTCCAAGCCTTCCAAGCATCAACCTTCCTGCTTAATAAATCTCCTTTATAATTGGTGGAGCCGTGCCGGGTACCGTCCCTTACACCTTCCCGCCACCATCCTGGAACTCCGTTCTCGACGGCTACCTTCTGCTATGCCGGACGCCGATCAGCAGACGCTTCCATCTCTTCCGGCCACCTGTCCAGGCAGTGTTCCTCAGCGGGAGCCTCCAATCTTCAGTGGAACAGATGACAACGACGTTGAAGAGTGGCTCTCGACTTTCGAACGGGTGAGCGCTTTAAACAGATGGACGGACGCGGACAAGTTGACACGCGTTTCGTTCTATCTCGCGGGTGTAGCCAGCCTTTGGCTTAGAAACCACCAGGCAGACGTCCGAACGTGGCCGCAATTTAAAACGTCGATTGTAGCAGTCTTCGATCGACCTGCCGTCCGAAAACTTCGTGCAGAGCAACGTTTACGCACACGCGCACAAGAAGCGGGTGAAAGCTTCCCAAGTTACATAGAGGACGTCGTCGATTTGTGCAGACGCGTGAACGCCGAAATGACGAAAGCTGAAAAATGTAAGCACATCCTCAAAGGGATTGACGACGACGCTTTTCAAATGCTCTTAGCAAAAAGCCCGACCACTGTTAACGACGTAATTAGCCTCTGCCAAAGCTACGATGAATTGCGGAAGCAGCGAGCTCTGACAAGACGTCCTCCAGCGCACGTTTTGGCATCGCTGTCTAATGTGATCAGTGGTCATGACCACGCGTCACTAATAGCCGAAATAAAAGCATTTGTCTGCGAAGAAGTTGCACGACAGCTTTCCTTGGTGCCTTTCACACCAGAAGCTACCACAACTTTACCATCGTCTCTACGTGACGTCATTCAAGGAGAGGTCGCCGAGGCCTTACCAGCTGCTCGCGAGCCTAATCTTGTGGCTGCTCCTCTCACCTACGCCGCGGCTGCAGCCATGCCAACTCGCAAGGCGCCTGCGCCTCCGTTCCAGCCTCGCGCGAGCTATCTCTCCGCTCCAGTTCACTGGACCAGCACTAACACCGCCAACCCGTGGCGCACCCTCGATAATCGCCCGATATGTTACGCTTGTCGATACCCCGGACACGTCGCAAGGTATTGCCGCCGCCGGACGCATATCACCAATGAAAACCGCCGTGAGCCTTTCTTCCCGCTTGACTCCAACGCGCGATACGGTTCCTCCATTCCAATGCCAGCCCGCTACCAGGACGACCAGCGCCCTCGGCCGGGACGTCTGCGCTCGCCCTCTCCACGCCGCCGCTCGCCTTCTCCTATGCGTCGACGGCCCGCACCTAACGAGGAGGAAAACTAGACGACGCAGTTCCTGAGGCAAGAACTGCGCAAGTTTCGGTTTGCCCAAGTCCTCACTTGTCACCTACCAATGTTATTGATGGGTTCGTCGAAAATATCCCTACTGTCGCTCTTGTAGATATCGGTGCAGCTGTTTCGGTTATAGATGCTCGATTTTGTCGCTCAATTCGTAAGGTTACGACGCCTTTCTCCGGATTATCGCTTCGCACAGCCAGTGCTCAACCTGTTCAACCGACCGCAGTATGTACAGCCCGCGTGACAATTCAGGACGTTCTGTATACGATAGAGTTCGTGGTTCTTTCATCATGCTGCCATAATATTATTTTAGGATGGGACTTTTTGTCACGTCATAACGCCGTAATCGACTGTGCTAGGGCTGAGGTCGAATTTTGCTCACTGGATGACCAAGCGTCCGTCGACACCCAGTTTGCCACTAAACTTGTCGTTAGCGATGACACCTACATCCCTCCATGCTCTTTTGCGTTCGTGCCAGTTTCATGCAGCGCCATATCCAACGGCACGGTCTTCTTCACACCATCTCCAATATTCGTCGCCCGAAGAGCCCTCCCCCTGCCTTTTGCTGCTCTCGATCTTGTAGAAGGGTCAACCACAATGCCAATTTATAATCATGAGTCGTCGTCTTTATCTCTACTTTGTCACGAGTGCCTTGGCCACGTCGAGACAATCAGTTCTTCCAGTATTATATCCGTCCCCGATGAGGTGCCTTCTACATCTGTCTGTGAACTGGCTGTCGTCCCAGCGCCTGACTCAACGTCGGCAAACATATTTCAACCATTCATCGCTGCAGATTTGACATCTTCGCAGCGTTCACAACTCCTCACCATTCTTGAGAGCTACCGCCACTCTTTCGACGTTAAACAAACATCTCTCGGCCGTGCCTTAGCAGTAGAACACCACATCGACACTGGTTCCCACTCACCGCTGCGACAACGACCATATCGCGTGTCCGCTAATGAACGCCGCGTCATTGCTGACCAAGTAGACGACATGCTTCGCAGAGGCGTCATTCGACCTTCACAGAGCCCATGGGCGTCTCCGGTGGTTCTCGTCAAAAAGAAAGACGGCTCTATTCGTTTCTGTGTCGATTTCCGGCGATTGAACAAGATCACGCTGAAGGATGCCTATCCACTACCGCGCATTGACGATGCTCTGGACAGTTTGCAGGGTGCCGAGTTCTTTTCCTCGTTAGACTTGCGGTCAGGCTACTGGCAGGTGCCTATGGCGGAGGCCGATCGCCCCAAAACCGCTTTTGTCACGCCAGACGGCTTATATGAATTCACCGTCATGCCCTTCGGACTTTGCAATGCACCTGCAACGTTCGAACGAATGATGGACAACATCCTGCGTGGACTAAAATGGAAGATATGCTTGTGTTACCTCGATGATATCGTGGTCTACGCCCCTAACTTTGACACACACTTACGTCGCCTTCAACACGTCCTTACTTGCTTAACTAACGCCGGTTTGCAATTAAACCTCAAAAAATGTCGATTTGCCATGCGTCAACTGAACATTTTGGGCCACGTTGTTTCCAAGGAAGGCATCCTTCCGGACCCCGAGAAATTGCGAGCTGTTACGGCGTTTCTTAAACCTGCCACCATCAAAGAACTTCGAAGTTTCATCGGCTTGTGTTCGTATTTCCGCCGATTCATCCAAAACTTTGCGTCTATTATATCACCTCTCACACAACTCCTCAGCAGCTGTAAAGACCTCTTATCATGGTCTCCTGCCTGCGACGAGGCTTTCACCACCCTGCGACGGCTTCTTACGACGCCACCCATTCTACGCCATTTAGATCCTGAAGCTCCAACTGAAATCCACACCGACGCCAGTGGTGTAGGCCTGGGTGCTGTGCTCGCACAGCGTAAACCGGAACATCAGGAATACGTCGTGGCATACGCTAGTCGCACACTTACCAAGGCTGAGAGCAACTACATCGTCACAGAAAAGGAGTGCTTGGCCATTGTGTGGGCCTTTGGAAAGTTTCGCCCATATCTATATGGTCGTTCTTTTGACGTCGTGACCAACCACCACGTGCTGTGCTGGCTTTCGACGTTAAAAGACCCATCTGGCCGCCTCGCTCGCTGGGCGTTGAAAATTCAAGATTACGACATACGCGTGGTTTATCGGTCAGGACGGAAGCATGCTGACGCCGACGCCCTTTCCCGTTCCCCCCTGTCCCAGAATGCCACACCTGACTCCGCTTGCGATTCCAGATTGTCAGCGCTTGACTTTGACACCATTGCTATCGAACAACGCAATGACCCGTGGACTGCGTCTCTCCTCAATCATCTCTCCGACACTTCTGAACTCCCAAAGACGCGAACGCTTCGGCGCCAAGTTCCACACTTCTCGATACGTGACACCCTTCTCTATCGACGTAACTACGCACCAGAGGGACGCAAGTGGCTGCTTGTCGTTCCACGAACCCTGAGGTCGCAGATTTGTTCCTCTTTTCACGCTGACCCACAATGTGGCCACGCAGGAGTCTTCAAGACCTACAAAAGGCTTCGACATCGCTACTACTGGCGTGGCATGTATACCTTCGTCCGCAACTTCGTCCGCTCTTGTGCCGAATGTCAGCGCCGAAAATCTCCACCACACGCCTCCGCCAGTGAACTGCAGCCTTTACCATGCCCTTCCCGACCCTTCGAACGGGTTGGAATAGATATTTATGGGCCACTTCCATTGACTCCGACTGGCAACAGGTGGATAATAGTTGCTATCGACCACCTAACGCGCTATGCTGAGACCGCTGCTCTTAAAACGGCTACAGCACAGGAGGTTGCCACTTTCCTACTGCGTCATTTTGTGTTGCATCATGGAGGCCCTCAAGAACTCCTCAGTGACCGCGGCCGCGCTTTCTTGTCCGAAGTCATTGAAAAATTGCTCGCTGAGTGTGCTATTGTACATCGCACATGTACCGCTTACCACCCACAAACCAATGGGGCTACCGAGCGCTTTAATCGTACTCTCGGTGACATGCTATCTATGTATGTGACGCCTGACCACTCTAACTGGGACTTAGTTCTCCCATTCATTACATACGCCTATAATACGGCAACGCAAGCGACAACAGGCTTCTCCCCTTTTTACCTCCTCTACGGCCGTCACCCCTCCCACACCATTGACACCATTTTGCCCTATCGACCAGACGCGTCCGAGTGCCTACCGATCTTGGACACCGCCAGACACGCAGAAGAATGCCGCCAGTTAGCTCGTCGCTTTACCTGCGATGACCAAAACAGGCAAAAAGCAATTCATGATGCCCAGACCTCAACTCCCGTTTTTCTTCCGGGTTCTCTTGTATGGCTGTCGGTGCCGCATCGCACACCTGGGCTCTCTTCCAAACTTCTGCCAAAGTACGATGGGCCATATCGCATTGTCGAACAAACTTCGCCAGTAAACTACCTCATTGAGCCTCTTACGCCACCATGAGACTTGCGACGTCGCAACCGCGAAGTTGTACACGTCCAGAGGCTCAAGCAATACCACGGTTCAACGCCGCCTGCCCAGGACTAAGTCGCCAGGATGGCTCCTTTTTTCTCCGTGGGGCCATTGTAAAGAAGAGGAAGTACTCCGGCGCAGAGGCAGCAGCATCGAGTGTGCAGCAGCGGCTCGAGCTCGGAAATTGCGGCTGGTGCATCGCCTTCCAAGCCTTCCAAGCATCAACCTTCCTGCTTAATAAATCTCCTTTATACCCTATTAACTGTGGTGCCTACTCACTTAAGCCATTACTCCTCATCGTCGTCAGCCACTGCGTGCACGAACAATTGGCACAAAATTCCTTGCAAGTTTTTAGCGGATACCACGCTTCTCGGAAGAATGGCGAAAAATAGCATAGCAAATGTGGGCCTACTAATCAAAGTTTATTATTAAGGCCCTAATGGGTATCAAGCAAGTGTGCTTGCCGTAGCTACCCAATGAATGTTTTGAAAAGGTCCTGAAAAGTCGCTCTTCTAGCGTTCGCTGTGACAGTGCTGCGCCTACCGCGCAGGTTTGGTTTTTTTTCTTGTTCTTGTTCCCCTATTAACTGTGGCGCACACCCACTTCAGCCATAATTCCTCATTGTCATCAGCCACTGCATAAACAATGGGCACGAAATTTCTTGCAACTGTTTAGCGGATACCATGCATGCTTCTCAGAAAAATGAAGAAATAATAGCATAGCGAATGCCGGCCTAATACCCAAATGTTTATTAGTAATGATCTAGTGGGTATCAAGCAAGTGTGCTTGCAGTAGTTGCTCAATAAGTATTTCGAAAAGCCTCTGTAAGGCCGCTCTTCTAGCTTTCGCTGTGACTGTGTTGTGCCTTCTACACAGGCCTGTCGGTGTTTTTTTCTATTTTTGTAAACCCACCGCTTATGTAATACCTTTTTTTGGGGTCTGGGGCCTTTAAGTAATAAATAATGAATGAATAAACTTGTGAAAAGCGGCCTTCACGCGACCGAAAATGCTGCAACAGCCACTGCTTCTGTCTCGTCTTCATATATAGCGGGTTGAACTTGTCGGCTGAACTTCCCGCACGTTTACGGTGTGAGCGGCACAATTATATACGTATAAAATCAGATTATTGCTTAATTCTAAGAATAAATTCGTTTATGTAAATATTTGTATGAATTACATTAAGCGCCACACTTTCCTAGGCTATCGGTAATCTTTCCGTTATACATCCATCATTCCAAATCTGAACAATAAATTTCAAAACCACTTGATTCTTGGCCGATCCCCCACAGTGGGTATGCGCCACTAACAAAAGGAGAACAACAACAACAAATGGTGAGGGACAGCGAATGCATTGTGTCAGGTGTGTGTGTGGTCCACATATTTCCAATTAGTCGCTTGCATTGGGGTGACCAACCGTTCGTCAATGTACGTTGGCCCGTCCCGTTCCTGCCAGGCAACGAGATGCGTCAGTGCAGCATCACCCACTCATCCGGCAAAACGGGTCTGTCATGAACAGAGGGGGTGAGGTGGACGCCAATTGGCACTCTGTCAGTTGGGCTTCGAAAAATTGACAATCGGAGTGGGATGGGGTTTTTGCATTCTAAGGGCGTTCGCACTATACAAAACGATGGATATTTAACGAGCGACCAAGCGATAGCTCATCGACGAAGCGTTCGGAAGTTTCGTTTCTGTCTTTCATAGTGTTATTAAACGCCTGTTAGGTTTTCTCAATGTCGATCTTTGCCTCAGCCTACTGTTCGTGATGTCCTTGGGCTTGCGGTAGGCAACTCCCCCCCCCTCAGCTCCACGCCACGCAGCCAGCGGATAGGCTCTGGCATCCAGCCCAGCCCTATAACATCATGGAGAATGTAGAATGCGTGTAGTGAATCGAAACTTGATACCCACGAAAGCGTCCATGAATGTGTCACACATGGCAGTTCGATAATGTGATATCTCTGTTCAACAGAGTTTACTTCCGGTTAGTAGAATACTATAGAGAATGATAATTGTTGGAGTATAACGTCCATATAATTATGAGTGATGCCGTAGAGGAGGGCTTCGGAAATTTCAGACTTTTGGGGTTCAATAATGTGCGTCTACGATAAGCACACGGGCCTCAAGCATTTTCACCTCCATCTAAATTGGGGCCAGGATTATTCAACCTCGCGACTTGTGGCACAGCAGCCGAGTGCCTTTACCACCATAGACTATGAGAGCCGGTTACAATAGAATTTAATAGGAATCGCATTATTCCTGATTACTATCGGTCACTCGTGCGCCGATCAGTTATAAAATTCCACGCAACAGAGGGTTGGTACGTTAAAAAATGTTACTTACGCGGTCGACTGTGGGCGGCAGCCCGAACATCCATACGTAAGTTTTGATCATTCATGCTGAATTGTGAACGCCAGTGAAGAAACAGAGTAGGCTTTATGCCGGAGAACAACAAATGATAGTGACACACCAACGTAGTTTGCAGCAAACAGAAGTAAACGTGCTACAAAAGATGTCAGTTGTACCTTGACGAGATGGATCTATTAATCACGTAGTCGAGTATAATTAGAGTTGTAGAACTGCTGCCCCTACTATCGGCAACATCATTCTGAATGCGCCGATTTTCGTCCGATCACCGAACTAATGCGCTTGGTCAGTACTAAGCGGAGAGACCACCTGGAAATTGCTGATGGCCTCATAATTTTGCTCTTGATATCTTTTATTCGCGGAGAAGGAATACAGGCAGAAGAAGGGCGTCTTTAACCTTTGCGACATCATTGGTTTTACATTTCATCACGTGCACGTGAACGTATAGTGAACCGAAACTTGATGCGTGCGCACACGGTTTTAAATGTGGCACCAAGTGCGCACGCTAACATCTTTTTATTTTTTCGCTGTCTTTTTATATACTCTTTTTCTTTGTTTTAGAGAAAAAAAAGGGAAAGCAGAGAGAGGGGTGGGGGCGTTATTTACCCTTTCCATTTACTAGTTTCATCATGTGAACAGATACGTATACAGAAATGGAAGAATTAAAGTGCGTGTAATGAGTCGAAACTGCGCGTGCGCGCTCGTGCATAAATTTCGCGGTATTCGGAGTTCAATCCTTAATGTCTCTGCTCGAGAGATTTAAATGATAGTTGGTAGAATTGTATTAGGAATTATAATGATTGAGGTTTACCATCCTTATGATTATGAGAGATGCCGTAGAGGTGGCTTCAAAAATTTCGTTCTTTTGGGGTTAATCAACGTGCGCCTAATTCTAAATTTTATTTATTTATTTATTTATTTATTTATTTATTTATTTATTTATTTATTTATTTATTTATTTATTTATTTATTTATTTATTTATACATACTGCAGCCCCTATTGGGGCTATTGCAGGAGTGGACATACAAATGATCAGGTGATAACAAGCAGAAACAAAAACATGAGCATATGGCACAAATTTGTGGTTCATAGTACTACACAAGATACAGAATGAACAGAGCAAGAGCACAGAAAGCAAAAGAACATGGAAATATCTACTTAACACGCATGTGATATTGCACTCAGAAACTGCTCCAAAAGGAGCCCGCGGGTATCACCGGGTAGCAAGTTCCAGAGCTCAATAGTGAAGGAAAAAAAACTATACTTAAACAAATCAGTTTTGGGGTGAAGTGGCGTAATATTTAGCGCATGTTGACTCCTGGTGTGAACAGAGGGTGGTGTGGCAAACTGCAGATACCTGTGGAACGAGGGCAAGCGCGGCGAAATAATCAAGGTGTACAGGAGCTTTAAGCATTCTGAATGGCGCCTGGCAGATAAAGGAGTTAAACCCAAAGGTGCTAAGTTGGACGTAGGCGAAAACTCCCGGTCATATCTTCGGCAGATAAAACGGACGGCTTTTTTTTTTTGTATGGATTCTAGTTTTGCAATGTCGGACGCTTTGTGTGGATTCCACACGACACAACCGTATTCGAGTAATGGCCGTACTAACGTTTTAAATGTTAAGAGCTTGGTTTCTTTTGGTGCTACACGGAGAACGCGCTGTAAGTAACCTAATCTCTTCAGGGCTTTATTATACGTAATATCAATGTGTATCAAATCAAGGACACGGGCCTCAAGCATTCTGGCCTCCATCGAAAATGCCGCCGCGATTCAACCACGCGAAGTGCGGCTCAGCAGGCCAGTGCCACTTGACTACCGTAGCGGGTTACACTGTCGTTGTTGGGCCTCCAGGTACGACCTGCTTTATAACGGTCAATTTTGTGCACTCAGTTATGAAAGCCTACGAAAGAAAATGTTTGTAGATTACGGAAAGTGTCTTACGCGCACGGCCGGTGGCGGCAGCCCGTAAGCGCACACACGTAGACGTTGCCGCATTGGTGCTTGTGCGCCCTTGCGAAGAAACAGAGTAGATTTTCTGCCAGAGCACAACAGGCGACAGTCACGCACCTACGCCGTTTTCCGCCAAAAGAATTTAATGCAGTGCATAAGCCATCAATGTCAACTTGGTGAAAAGCTGTGGGTCGATATGATCACACACCCCCCCCCCCCCCCAAAAAAAAAAATTCTGGCTAAACCACTGGCTCGTTGCATCAAGCACCAATTTATGTATTTGTTATCAAAGACAGCCGCCTGGTTTGAGCGTCATGCAAAGCTTACGACTAACATTTCTGTGCGCATTGCCTCTATACGTTACGCAAGTAATGGCTTTCGTTATCGCTTTCAGAGAATTCCACAGCTCGGGGTGTAATTCTTCGTTGAACAAATTTTCGGTGGTGCCAGCTCTTATATGTGGCATGACTAGGGCACTTCAGTATAAAAGACTTCTTACAGTCTAGCTCTACACACTAAAGAATACAGTCAGCGGGCTGTCGCTGCCGTAGTAAACAGGCCACTAAAGACCGCGACGGTGCTCATGCGCCCCCACCCCCTCTCGTCACCTAACTCTAACGTAATTTAAATTGTGTGGGGCAGAATTAAATCATCTCCTTCTCACCGTATTCTCCGCGTCAACTATGTGGATTACCTTTGGGCTTCCGTAAGAGAGGGAGCCGCTTAAGCGTGATTCATCCTTCGGAAGCTCTGTACAGGCCTCCGCCTGCAAGGTTGAAGAACCTACTCGACGCTTGAGGCGACATCACCCTATACTGGACGAAGCTTTTCATTCTACTATCGTTAAGAGGCCGTAGATCTGGCCTGGTTTATGTATTGTCACAAAAATAAGACGAATGAATTTTCTCTTTTGTGATTACCCTAATGTATAGCTTTACTCACTTCATTTTTCATGCACGCACATATTGAAGTAACGCAGTATTTTTCATAAAAGTGTATGTTATCGCTGTTCCTAATATAAAGCTTTCTTATACGATGCTTCAATATTCAAAAACTTACACGATTTAGAACGTTAACACTGATTCTTGCCGGGATGTAGCAAGCCAGAGCCAGGACATCATAAGGGATCACGCCGTATTGATCCTTCGAAATTATTTCATCCTGTAGTGTTTTTCTAACTCGCTACGATGGTATTGGGCCCGAGAACATTCCGTGGCGCCACTATGTGGAGACGTTCATGTGACGTACGTAGTTGAATTGCTCCGCCACCCTCTCGCGCGCAGCCCGCAGCCGCTTTCGCGTCTCCTCTTTTTATTATTATTTTTGTGTTACTTCACTCAATGGAATCAGTAAAATACTGCCGCAGCTTCATGACTGTACGAAAATCTAAATAACTGCCTGGAAAAGTTTCACGATTTTCGTAATGCCTGAATGCCCGCGTCGTCTGCTATGGCCAACTGAATGAAAACCACGGGTACCGAGCGCGCCACCTCTGTAAAAGGTGGCAACTCATTTGGTGTCGAATTGAAGTATCAAATAGGTAATAACGGTAAAGAAACTTATCTTTGCTGCAAGAAATGCGTGCAACCACGCTACTTCTTGCAGTGTGGGTTTGCGTCTAAAGAGGGCTACGGTCGACATGACAAGCATGCGCGAACTACAGCTTTGTTTTGCACACAACCCTACGGAGCACAGCGCAAGCGGATTCTGCGCTTTGTGGGAAGCATCACAGCATTTTTACAGCCGTAACCTTTATGTTATCATTGCGGGCGATGTGAGAATCACGCACGCACGTGCCTCATTCAGACTTGTAACGTTTCTTTGAGGCACGATTCTAATATTTATTGCGCAAAATTTTTATAGTAGTCACACGCTGCACATTCGATTGCCATCGAGCCACACATGGGTGAAAGTTATTAATGATTGTTCAAGCTCCAGAGCTTCTTTAAAAATGTAAATCATAATAAAAATGCGATCAGGCAGCCGTATTATTTAGCGCCCTTGAATATGCATGCTTCGATGTCTTGCGTACGGAGATATAAACGGCAATTTCATGTTTCTCTAAGATTGCCAATATGCATTTTTTTTCTTTCTTTTTAGAGCTTAATTCATGAGCTGTGTTACATTTCACCGCAGCTCTTAGATAAATTAGGTCTCGAAGCTGACCAAGTTTACGCCTGTAGATCAAAACAACATTGACAGGAAGTGACAGTGGCTATGGGCGCATTCTTCAGACGTAATCTATAAGCAAGGAGTTAGACCTGTGAGCTGAAGTCGCAGACAGCAGGGGCGTTGGCAGAATTTTTTTTCAGGCGGGGCACCAGCTTGATTATACAGTTGGACCCGAGCAGTCAGAGGTGGTACATCATTATTTCGTGCGCATATACCATGGAATTATTTTTCTAGGGGGGGGGGGGGGGGGGGCACGGGCTTGGTGTGTCAGCTTCTGGCTACGCCACTGGCGGATGGAAACCCGTGTGGGCGGGTACACAAACGGGGACGGACGACCGAGGAGGAGGATAATGGTGACGCAGACTGCGGTAAAGGTTACCTTGGCGAGAGAAGCAAGCTTCAGCAAAGAGTAGAGCGGCACATGTATGATGTAAGAAAGAATGTTTCGTCGAACGAGCTGGCCGAACACGCAGAAGCAACTGGGCACGAAATAGACTGAGATAGGGTGAAAATAGCGAAAATAAAGGGAAAAGGATTGGACTTGCGGGCTGTCTTGACTCTCTGTCAATTCAGACAATGGCCCACATTTTTCAAGCTAATAACGGCAACTTTTCCTACGTGTACGCTTATACGTCCTATTTTAAGATATACATATTTGGACCGTTTCACATTCATTTTTCGTTGTGAATGAGGCTCACGTGCGGAAACTGAAACGATCTGTTTTTATGTGAACATTCGTGGTCTGTGCTTATTTTAACCCCATGTGCTCGAAATAACAACCACAACAAAGAAGGAAAAGTGGCAGTGGCATCGCATACGAAGTGAACTGTGGCACACCGCCGGTAACTTTTATTGCGACTTTTCACATTGTGTAGTCTTCAGAGGTCCACGCGCTATAAGTCAGAGCAATACAACGCTGTTTGAAAATGAAAACACCGCCAAGTCGCGGCTAAAACAACGCATCCAACCACCAGCTTTCCTTCGCCAGAGCGAGGAGAGATCACATGATCACACCCTGCACATCACAGTGATTGCAGCGCTGGCGCCTCCAGTGGTGGGCCTCGCACTCAATAGGGGTTATGGTGCTCGACTGCTGACCTGCAGGTCACGGGATGAAACCCCGGCCGCAGCAGGCTCATTATCGATAGAGGCTGTAATATTCGAAGCCCGTGTACTTTGACTCGAACCCCAGGTGGTTGAAATTTCTGGAGCCTTCCACTGCGTGGGTTCCACCACTGTTCTTCGATGTTAAACTCCTACATTTATTGGTATTGAACGTTTAATAACATGATTTTAAATATAATCGCAGGTCTTTTCATTGTATATCACCTTTAATCGAAATTCCACTACGGTGGACTTGAATCGCATCATTTCAGAACTGGTGAGATGCCACAGCTAGAAACCAGCTAAACCTTTTGTGTGCCTGCTGAATACCTGAATAGGCGCCGGCAAAACAGAGCGGTGGCATGAATCGCTCCACAGAAAAACGAAAGCGCTCAGCAAGCGCAGGGACGGTAATAGCAGACGAAACCCGACTGGTCCATACCAGCAAGATTTGCTTGGGTCAAGCATGGTAAATCATCAGTGGCCAAGCTGTCCATGCTTGAAAACTTATTAGAGGCCAAAGACTGTATGTGCTTGAGAAGTGTGACTAGCCTACCATTGGCCAAACACAGGAAGGCCGTGCTTGGAAGATCATCCCAAACACCCCTTTCCATGGTTGGCACTGTGTTGGAATATCATGCAATAGCCAAGCAAGTTCTTGGCATGGGAGCCAAGCATTTTGGCCAATGCGATTTCTGGCTCATTTATTTTAGTGTTTTTCTTGGCTACAGTTTAATGCCCGGCTTCTTTTTTCTATATTTTTGATGCCCCCCTCCCCCTCCACGAGAAGTAACAATACAAATATTTTTAGTGCTTCAGGTTTATTTTACACGTAATATATAGAAGGCAATATGCCGTTTTTCCATTTCGCGAACTCTTCTGATTCTGAAGTGTTGCTTGGGCTTCTCTTGAAGTCATCTATCGTAGCGGCGTGCTTTCTCGCATAGGTGCATCTTCTTGATCTGAAGCAAACATGAGCCATCCTTTTGCTACGTCCGAAACAGCTGCGTCAGTTTTGATGAACAGGGTATGTCTCATCTGGAAAATGGGAGAAAAAAAAACATCATGAGGTCTTTTTTTTTTTAATAATCTATCTCTTAGGCAACCACTTTCATCAATTTTCAACAAACCACAGAGTAGGAACATTTGTTGGGAAACTAATTGGTTATGCATGATTATGAGGATGACAGCACCTGCACAGACGGGAAGAAAATACTTGTTGGACTGCATGATGCATTTTAATTACTAAAGTAGTGTGCAGTCATAACACATCCTCATTAATACAAAAAAATGAAGACAAACAATTAAATAATCTCTTTATCTTCGCACAATCTAGAGTTTATGTTCTCTGAATTGAAAAAAAAAGGTATTTTTTTTACTGCTAGCATTCTGGAAGCAGCATTGGCACAGAAGCACTGTTTAGTGACCTTGTTTTTTTTGTTGTATGTACGTACCTTTATATTTATGAACAGTTGTTACTGAGGTAGCCAATGAACCTTTATTTACGAAGGTTATTTTTGTCATGTAGCTTCTGTTGTCGATGCTTTATTTTATTTTAATGCTCAATATTGAGCACTCCTACCGCTTAGTTGTGCAGCCAACTGTTTAAACGATGAAATTGGTTATGTACTCTGACTCCCAGCTCCCACAAATTGGCAAGCCGATAGAACAGGAAATAAGATTATACAACATTTAAGTGGTGAATATGGCGGCAATGAAACTGTTTCAATGCTCAATCTTGCTCCAGATGGCAGAAGTTGTTTTTTTTTTTTTTCAAAAGGGCAGCATATATAAACTGAAAAAACAGTTGTATTAGTAGGTCAAGTTTTCAAACAAACATCATTGATGCGGTATGTGCAATATTTTGGTCCTAGTGAAACATTTTCTAAAGAACAGCAACCAAAATACCACAGCATCAAGAAGTCTACATAACAAAAAGCCATAAAGATGTTGCCAACGAAAGGCGAAGCAAAACCAATTTATTTGTTTTCTGTTGATGCTCACCAAGCAGAAGCAGCAGCACGTTTGCAGGCTTTTAAATGGAAAATTGTTCTCGGCGGCCCAGCAGTGCTTCTTTGTAACCACATTAGTACAATATGATGAAGTTTCTGTGCACAGCGTATTCAACGCTGCGGACGTTTTCTGTGAACAAATAGCTGACCTGTAAAAAAAAGCAATACAGTAATTGGAAAGTTCATAATTGTAACACATGTTAAGAAGCTTTGAAAAAGTCTTACTATATGCAGTTGTTGTGGTGCCAACAGAAGGATAATTTTGCTATAACAAAACAGCATCAATTCATCAAAATATTCATTGCACATTCTACGAAGTACTTGTAGGGCTGACAAAAATATGCCTTATTGTAAAGAATTGTGATTAAAATTCTCGAAACCCAGTAAGTATTAGACCCTAATATTTCTTGTAAACAGCATTTTTAGGGTAAATTTGATAAAGTTTTTGTTGGACAACTGGAAGAATCGTGTGTTTTTGTGTAATTTATAAATAGTCTGACAAGTGGCACTCACTCCACGCAAGAAAATGGAACAGATATACGTTACTAATAATACATTTAGCTGATGATAGATCATTTATGACAGATTATACAAAAACAAAATTTGAAGAACGCATTACATTCAGAATATCATCACTCGCCAACGTTGCGTACTTTTCCAACATCAGAAATGACAACTTTTTCAATATCGATAAATCAAATCACGAAGTCGCTGAAGCTAAAACTTTATCATAACATTTTTTTTTTCAAAAGTATTATCCCACTAAAGTAGACCCAACAATAGCGAGGAACCTTACTGAGTCAAAACATTACGTAAAAAAAAGGTAATACAGGCGCGGCTGAATTTGGATGGTAGATGACCAGTGACTTTCTCGCATTCGGCACCAGCATTCATATTTATTTTACCTTTTAAAAAGCATGACCACACGCACAAGTTTATAATTTCGAATTAATTAATAAAGCACTGGCGTTATAACCCTAAATCGCATGGCGCGTAAGCGAGATGCACTCGTCGTCAGTGACTGGCAGTCGCGCCAGAATCAAACAAGAAAGGGCCACGCACTACGCGTCAACATACACAACAGGCGGCTGGGTGCCTGTCCTTCTGACCGGGTCGTTTCAGTTAATTTCAAGTTTTCCCCAAAAACAGTGTATCGCGCACTCATTTAAAAAATACGCCAAATTGAATCGATGCTCTAACACTGTACCGAAGAGCGTTTCCAATATGTCTGGTTTTCACTTGTAACAAGAGACTGTAACTACGCCATGTGATGTGCGATCTCGCCGAGACGAGCTATAGGACTACAGCTGGGACTACGAAGCGCCCGCTTCTTAACACATGCGCTATTTTGGCCACCGTAAATCTGACAGCCGATTCGCATATGGCACTGAGAGAACAAGGGCAAATACAAGGGCTGCTGATATTTGCTCAACTCCTATTTTCACTTGAATAAACAGCTCGTCGCTGCAAGGCTGTGACGTCCATCAACGTGCGAACGAGGTGAAGACGGCGCGCAGTCATAGACGTAACACACGGTGGAATGTGAAAGCGAGCATAAACGGTGCATGCGTGTATACTGGCTTAAAGCTATATTAATTGCAATATTTTTGATGACTTTTGTACTATTGCGTATGTGCTTTAGAGCCGTTCCTGTTTGTGGGCATCTGAAAATGGCCTGTCTGGATGATTTGGTAAACTATTTTCTTAAGCGCAGTAGGGCTGTGCATGGGCCAAACAGCGCGCGCGCGGTAAAGTGTGCAGTTTAAACGCCACACAGTGCACTTGCTAGTACACGTCGCTCCTTTGGATCAAAAGAAAAAAAAAGGTATTCTGTAGAGAAGCCAGTGCGAACTGAATATATGACTGGAACAAATGAGCGTCCGTGGCTCTTCGGTAGCTGTTCATCTGACTTTACGACAAAGTGACCAAAGAAACGGACACATCCGCTCTAACTACTTTACATTTTTACCGCTTGCACGTGTTCGCATGCCACGAATTTCTGTCGAATAGATATATAATACACAAACGTCAGAAGGCTAGATGAACAGGCAAATTCAGTGAGCATTGGCCAGTAACCACGGTTTAAGTCAGGAAAGCCCTTGGCCTCCATGTTAAATATCACAGGTAATTTGCAAAACTTTTGTTTCGTTTTAATTATTGAGAAGGGCAAACAACTAAGAGAAACGCACACTTTAAAAAAGAAGACTTGAGGCTTTCGCTGCCATCTCGCCATTATTTTGCTTGCAGGCCACGCCCTTTTCGGTCACGCTGTCCGGGCATTGGCCAATGATAACGGAAGCCGGTGGGAATCCAAGCTCTTTCCAATCATCGGTCCTCGGCCACTGTGGCCGTCGCTGCTGCGACCTGGTGAGAATAGCTGGTATGCTATATTCACCTGGTCAAAATAAACGCTATTTCACCCAACTTGGCTTGGATCTAGGCGGATTTGTGGAACATTGCGGCTTTTCGTCAATGTTTACAACGCCGGTTCAGGCAACCTATATGGAAGCTTTTCTTTTGATGAAGGCACATCGACCGTATTTTTTTCGTGTTTATGGTCGGCTTGGTGTTCACGTCGTTGGCGCACACTGTGATTGTGTTTGTCGTTGCAATGTGCTTTGTGAACGTGAATAGTTAGATTGTGTTCGCGTTTGGAACCGTTGAATTTTGTGGTTCACCTAAGCTTGCGTGAAGGTCACAATGTCTAGGACTCGTGAACCGGTTTCAGTGCTCTTTGACATCCGTGATATTTACTTCTGTTGTGTGTGAGGTGGTGACGATGTGGTAGTCCGTGCGTGTTGCCAGTTTTGCTGGGTGGGCTTGTAGTTTTATGGTTTGCGCGGCCGTTCAGCAACCTGCTCAGATTATTGCGCTTGTTCATCGAATACTTCATTTTACATGCGTTGTAGCATCGAACTCATATTAGCTGAGCTGTTAAATGCGCGGTACTTTAACCACTGCATCATTCAGAAAAGCTGCCGACCATTTCTGATTTCAAAGTACAGGCATCACACAATATAATTTCTATGGCTATGCAGTCATCAAAGTTTCTTGATGGCGTTAGATGCGAAAATGAGTCAATCACGGTCCATAAATTCAACTTCAATAGAAAGTGCCAATGTTACACCCGCATGCTCAATCAAGCCTCGTTATTCGCTTCCATGGCTGCACGAGCGATGAAAAAACATTCGACTCTGAGCGTGCGTCTAGCACCCCAGCGTTTCTGCGCATGGAGCAACATATGGGGCTGCGGACTAGTTGGTATTTCATACTGCAAACTGCTCAGCGGTAAACACAGCAGCACAAGTGAGACGAGAATTAGCGCCGACATCCAACTGAAATTTATCTCAACTCCCGAATGTGTTGCCTACACCCGAGATAACAACAACATGCTTATGCTGAAAACAAAAAAAATCGAAGTAAAGCATAAAATCACAGATACCACAAAAAAACAAAAAGCGGTGACATGGAACATGCCAATGAATTCAGGTAAGCCAGTTCTTTGCAGTCGAAAATATTGAAGGTTCTGGGTGCCATCATGAGGATGAGTTATAAGAACTTATGTTTTGTCAAGCAGGCACTGGCAATTTTATTTCTAATTATGAGAACCCAAAGAAACGTCTCTATCCATGTAGTTTACTTTTTGCAAATTTCTCTGTAACCATAAGTTTAGATACTTTCCCGTTTTACCAATGCAATGAATAAGCAATCTCATTTATGTGATTGAACTTGTGATGTTGAAAGAGCTTTGAACCATAGCCAATCTATGCACGGCAAAACTTTGTTGACTGTGCAGGAGGCATCGATTACAGCATATCTTGGTTCTGTGGACACAGTTATGTGGGTCAGTGAGACAAGTGCCTAAGTATACGGTTGCAGGAACATTGTCAAAAGGTAACAACCATAGACAGAGATGGTTCTTTGGCTTCTGATTGTTGAGATTGTGGTTGCCAGCCTCTGTTCGAGAAAACGGAAGCTATTGCAGCTCACCTTTATGATAGCACCAGGATTATCATTGAGGTTGCATTAATAGCTAAAGGAAGCTGGTGACATTAAACCTTCGATGGTCCTACCTGTTAAAGAACTGGCTTACCTGTATTCATCATCATGTGCTATTTTGCCTTAGTTTTTTTTACAGTTTGTTTCAGTGCACTTTCACTTAAGTTATTTTTTTATACCATAAGCATGTTAATATTTTGTATGTGGGCTATATATTGTATGCTGTGTAAAATTTCAGTTGGAAGCCTGTGCTTGTCCTCGTGTCAATAGTGTTGCTTTATCTGCAGTTGTGCTGACTATTTTCCAATCTCTGCACAGATGCATTGTATGCATGTTGAAATCGACACAGCGAAAAAACGAGGACGCAGGAAGAACAAATACACATCACTGCGCCATCTCCTAACTAACCTTTTGCGAAAGCACACCATTAGAAGGAAACCGAAAGTATCAAACTCCCCTGATCTGGTGGACCACAATCCCAGAGTTTAGTCCTGAAAAGGCTAGCATGGTGCAGAAGTTTGATGTAGAGGAGGGGATGAAAAACGTCAAGTCATGTAATTTGAAAGGCCTTTTTACTACATCTTATATATGGGACATTTCTTGGAGAGATTTGTCATTAAAATTCGAGAGAGATGATGATACCGACATTCAGAATGGCTAAAATGCGGATGCTGATTACAAAATAAAGAACATTTACTTCATTGGTAAGTTCTGGCTGCATGGGGTGCTTGTGGAACAAAAGCTTTAGACCAATTACATCTGTGTGATTTGCCTTAGCACGTTATTAAGAGCAAGAGGCAAGAAATAAGTGCGAGTGCAATTTAGCGAAATGACACAACTTTCTTCCTTGTAAAGTGCAAAACAGCTGCTGAAGTTCTGAACATTCTCGCTTGATGCCTTGCGAAATTTAGCAGCGACAAAAGAAGAAGTAGTTGTATTCTTCTGCAGAGACGATCCTCATGGTCGATCGCAGTGCCTCGTCAGTGGGGTAAGAATATCGGCTTCAGAGTATTTTGTGCAGGCTTGGTCACTTAAGAAATGTCGGCGGGTCACGTTTTTCAGGCCTTTGATTTGATCTGCAACCAGTGCTGAGTGTTGTTCTCACGTGATAACAATGGGACGAAAAATTGAGACAGATTTGCAATAGTGGTGCCAAGCCTCAAAGAAATGATACTGAACAAGTTTCCTTGTTTTTGTGTTATTAGTCTTTTTTCTTCCTCTTTTTCTTTGTGTCTGTTACTCCTGTCTTCTTTCCTACAATTTATTTTTGTCTCTATTTTAGATTCGATTCTATTTCTCTTTTTCACCTTTCTCCCTTGCTTTTTGATTCTTTTCCTTAATCATTCTTTCTATGCGACACCTTCTCCCTCCCCACCTTTTTCCCTGTTCCTCACTCTCGCTTATCTTTCCAACCCCCTTCCACTCTATACTATAAAAAGCTATGATGAATTTCGCTAGCGTGCCTGGATAGCGGTGTGGTTGTTCTCAGATTGTCAGTACATAAATTTGAATGCCGTCTCGTTGAGATTTTTTTATGCCAACATTTCGTTCTCTTTGCACTCATTCTCAAGTCCATCAGTCTTAATGCATCCCATGCCGGACGTATCGGCGCATGTGTTCTGGGAGCGAAGCACAGCAGGACAAAAATGAACAAGAGGCCAAAGAGAGCATGTGCCCGTTCATGGTGATAAATACTTCTGTTTTCCTATCGCAAACCAATGCTCTGCTTAAGCAGCTCCGCTGTTAATATATGAAAAAGGTTTTCACATGCCCAATCCTTTACTATGTTCCAAATGATCTTCCAATTTGTTTTAAGCGTGTGTGCACCATCCGAATATCAAAGCATTTTTTACCGAAATAAAGGTATTTTGGCTGTTTCGATCTATCCATCTATCTAGCTGCCTGCGTCTGGGTGCTCGGGTGATCACCTCTTTACTAGTACGTACCAAAACTGGCATATAAGAGTACAAGTGTAAGACAAACGTGACTGACGCGTCATGGCTTGAATGACATGAAATACCTGTCGCGTAAATCATGAAACCTTTTCCCATACACATATGATGTATGCCCATGACTCATGAAATTTGGGCGTGTCCCGCAGGTTCTAAGCCCATTTTAAGGCTTTATTCTCAAGTATCGCTAAAACAGATATTGAAAATCTTACCATGATAACTTTAAAAAATTTTGTCAAAAAAGAAGCCTTCTGCCTGTTTCAGTGACAATGCCGGAGAGTAAAATATTTCTAGACTATACAGAATGAAAATCAGAGTTAAAGCCAAAAGTGAACCCAGGCATTCTCTGGAGTAGCCAATTTTTCTACCCCAGAACTACACGACAGCTTAAAGTTGCGTCCACCACGGTGGATCAGGAGCTAAGGTGCTCGCCAGCCAAACCGAAGTTCGGGAGTTTGGTTCCGGCCACGGCAGTTACATCTCTACAACTTGTTACAATGCAACAAGCGAGTACGCCTATGAAGAGTTGTTTAGCCACAACGAGCTGGTTCAGGCAGAAACTCGGTAAGCACAATCCACACGAACATCATTTTCTTTCACACTGGCACATAGCTGGCATCGCTTTCCTCCGGTACATACTATTTGCTTTGCAAGAGGGTGCTTAATATATAAAACTAATGCCTTATAACGTCTCGATTCACAAAGCTTGATTACCATGTGTATTCAACTTTGAAGAAAAGATGTGCCTTATTTTTGTCGTGCTTCACATTACTGCAGAGAGCAGGAGAAGATGCATTGTCATTTATACTATGGTATACGCTGTATTCTATCGCAGATAGATTTATTGTCCTCTTGTCTATGAAGTAGTCTCCAATGCACCCAAAAAACACTCGTACATTAAAAGGCTCACATGTGGGGTGCCTTGTCTGGAACTGCATTCTTGCTATGGCAAAGGGGCTAAGAAAGCATGTGCTCCTGGAAAACAACCATGAAGTGGCTTGTAACAAGCCTCTAATCAGTGTGTCTTATTTTATATGATTACCATGTTGCACAAATCACTGGCTTTGCCTTCTTGCTTAACGAGTTTGCAGCAACAAAGAGTTTTGTAATTTGTTCACAGTATGTGTGAAAAAAGTTGGATTCGTCGATCTCTTACCTGTCAGTATCAAAGTAGAATGTGACATTTTGTGTGCCTTAAAATAAACTCATGTTTTTAATTCTGTCTCCTGTGTGGTTTTGTCGATACCACACATGCATGCACAGTCCATGTACAGTTCTATTCCTGTTTTATACAATGCAGCAAATAAAAACAAACTTTTTGCTGTATGGTAAATGTTCGATGAAGCAATCTCTGCGAGAATTACAACACAGGTGACAAATTGCTAGCTGAGCTTTTTCCACGTTATACAGAATAACGTGGTTGCATCAAGTAAGAAAGAGATAAAAACCAGTTCCAAGGTAACACACAATACTGCATTATTGCCCTGCTGAGTATACTTATTTTCTATTGGTATAACTAATTTCTCCAGTCATTTTTCATTATGTGTCTATGCTAAGCATCTTCTGATACACACTGAGGCAAAAACATCCTGCGTCTTCAGCTTCAATCAAGCTTTTTTTTTTTACAGCACTGCATGCTCTACAAAAATTATGTACAGTAGCCTGTATTAAGCTGGGACTGCGCTGCATTTGCTAAGACTGAATTCTGCCATGCAGTTTCTTTATGAGAAAGAAATAAGGAGCACCATAATTAAAAGATAAGGTGAAAATGGCAGACTCATGTTGTGTATGTTGCCTTCTCTCTAATTTATCCACAGTGCTGCACGATTCTGCCCGAAAATAGACGTATTCAGTAGTACACCCTCCGTGTGTGCCACTAAGCACATAGGGAAAAAGTACTCCACACAATAAATGAGGTAGTTATTCATTTTAGAGTCTAGTATAGGAGCAGAAGCTCCACTTTGGTATGTATAGGTTCTATAACAAAAAAAAACAGAAAATAAGTATACCACTCTTGCAGGAAGTTAAAACATGCCAGAAATTATAAAGCTGAAGAATAAAGGACAAATGATTCTGAAGACCTAGCAATCATATGGGATAGGATATCACAATCTTGAATGTGCATTTAAAATAAAGCAATATTCATACCCTGATTTCTTCTAATGTTTTGTTGATGCCAGGGGTGTATGCATTGCCCCTGTACTGCTGTAGCCATGTATAAAACACAACAAAGAAAGGCACTTTCTTCTCTACAGTACAAGTACGTCCCAAGAACGAGTATGGATGTAGTGACTAATTGATATTTGGGTTATTTGGACAAAGAACAGAGTATACATATGTCGTTGTTTCAACAGGGAAACAGATAAAACCAGAGACCAAGGTTACAAGCAATGTTGTACCTATGCTGTCCTCAATGTAGCTGTTTCCTTTCTTTATGATCTATATGCCAGTCATTCTTTAGTGTGTGTCTATGCCAAGCATTCTTATGACTCATAATAGAGCCAAAATATGCTGCATCAAATTAGGACAATGTTTGCTGGGTCACAATAATCAAGTGCCTCAATTATTAGGCTGCATTTGCATAGACTTAATTTAGCCATGAATTTATGATCCGCACTATATAAAGAAAAGATGTGATGAAAATTACAGACACAGGCGTGTCTTATTGCCTTCTCTATATTTCATCAACAGCGCTGTTATTCCCGCCTAAAAAGTAGTATTCCATACAACAATTGCATGCACTGTGCATGTGCCACCAAGTACATTCCAAACAAGTGCTTCACAAAAACTCTGGAAGTCATTCCTTTCAAAGCCAATTACATCTGGTATGTAATAAGTATGCCACTTTTGCCAAACTGTTACGAAAGCATATGCCAGCAATTCTATATCTATATATACAAAGCTGGACAGATAGAAAATGTCTTCTAAATGTTAGGTATTTCATTAATAAAAAACTTTGAGTATACAATTCAGAAGGAATCAAATTTGCAGAGAACTGCAGTACACACTGTTTAGTTAATACTGCAGATGACTCCAAGTATGGTCACGTATCTCTTACATTACAGCAGCGATTTGCGTGCAGTATGCCTGTAGTATGCTGCACAAAACTATTGCCATACTCTTTCGCAGGCCGCATTTCAATAATAGCTTATACGTATTACGACTCACGCGTGGATGGACGCACCGCGCGGGT
Organism: Rhipicephalus microplus; assembly: GCF_043290135.1. Taxonomy (NCBI): domain Eukaryota; kingdom Metazoa; phylum Arthropoda; class Arachnida; order Ixodida; family Ixodidae; genus Rhipicephalus; species Rhipicephalus microplus. The sequence continues at coordinate 252,868,643 of NC_134710.1, forward strand.
TTAGTACAACTGTAACAGCCTACTGTTGCGACGCAAAGAGTCGTGAACGGCGCGGAACTCGTGGCTTTCGACTCGGTCGAATTGCGACATGCCTTGACTGTCCCTAGGCGAATCTACATGTGCTTTCGGGCGGCGTCACCGTAGCATTTAAAATCTTGTTCTGTCTGGCACTTTTGCACCGCATGTGTGTTTCGAGTGCGCGGCAGGATTAGCATTTTTTTTGCAGCTTAAGGCGCGAAAACGACACGGACGAAGAGAGACAGTACACACACACGGAGCGCCACTTCCAACAACGATTTATTTCGAAAGAGCACAGAACATATATAGACACCGCGCGCGCCGTCACCGTGCCTTAATGCGCAGCCGCATTTAAGTAGCGTAACTCCTTTGGCGATAAAGAAATGGAGGCTACGCTGACGCACAGATCACCTAATTCGATTATTCTCTTGGCCTCAATGATTAGTCTTACTGATTTATCAGGGCTTCGGGCGACTACCGCGCAGGCGCTAAAGTTAGGAACGCAATGACAATCCCGGCAGTGAATTGCGAGGTGGCCCTCTCTGCCATTTCTGACGTTGTTATTATGCTGTCTTAGCCTATCATTCAGGCATTGCTCGGTATGGCCTACGTACCATCTACCACACGAACAGGGGAACTCGTAGACCACACCCTTCTGACAAATTACATACTTGTTCTGGTGGTTCACATTGCAGGCCGGAGCCTTCCTGAGAAAGGGGTTAGTCAACTTGCAGAGCCTGGAAAGTTTTAACGGCGCAGAGAAGACCACCTTTACATCAACCTGTTCGGCAATCTTTTTCAGATAATGGGATACGCGGTGTATATAAGGAATCACAGCAAGCTTAACATTATCCTGGGGTGACCCTTCGCTTGTGTGGCAGTTCCGCGACTTCTTCAAAATCTTCTCCGCCACTGACACCAAAGTGTGCTGTGGATAGCCCGCCTGCTCAAGACGGTCAACCTGCTTGAGGAAACTGTCTGCTGCTCTGTGTGGGCAGGATTTCTTGAAAGCATTCAGCAGGCACATGTTGGCGATGCTACGTTTGACAAGCTTAGAATGGGACGAGCTAAAAGGTAGTAATGGTTTGTTAGCACGAGGCTCATACTGCCAACATGTATGATCAGTTGTTACAAACAATCTAAGATCTAAAAACCTTATAGTCGAATCGACCGAAAGTTCGTGTGTCACTATTAAGGGCGATAAAACAAGCCTAAAAATTGTTAAGGTGTTAGTAACGACTTGGTCGGTGTCCGTGAACTTTTTGTCTATGAGAACTAAAAAATCATCTACAAATCTAAAAACCCTGATGACACCGCTACCTTCGAGAAGGCTAGAAATGGTCCTGCCTGCGCGAGCTAAAAACAGGTCACTTAAAAATGGCGCTAAACAGGAACCTATACAAACGCCACTCTTTTGCAGGTATAGGTTACCGTCCCACTCTACAAAAGTCGACCTCAAATACAATTCTAGCATTGCCATGAATTTTCCCTCTGGTATACCTGCGTCATTTTGAAATGACAGGGGGCCGTATTGGTCAATGCTGTCCTGAACACACTGAAGCAACGCATTTTTCGGTATAGAATAATACAAGTCTTTCAGATCAATGGAAAAGGCGTCGAGGGCTACCCCTACTTGTCCGGCAAGAAAGTTTACTACTTCGCTGGAATCTTTCACCCGATAGGGATCGTCAACCTTAAGAAGCCGGAACTTATCGAGCAGGAAGACGGCAAGGCATTTCTGCCAAGTGTTACGTTCTGACACGATTACTCTGAGGGGGCAACCCTCCTTATGAGTCTTTGCACTGAAGAAGACCTCGAGAGTGCCTGATTTGCTGTTTGCGACGTCCCTAACCAACTTTGAAAGGTTCATACTCTCACATAGTTTTTTAGCTTCACTTTTTAGTTTGTTGATCTGGACGTTCTCGCGGCATTGAAATACAGAACTCAACGCTTCAAGCGCTTTCACCTTGTAAAGGTCCCGTGGGAAGACGGCGAATCCACCTTCCTTGTCCGAAGGGAGAACGCAGTATGAGTTCGTTTTCAGGTAGGACGCCAAACGACGAACAATAGGACGCCTTGGTTCCCGTTGGTCACGTAGAAGTACATCTACACCACTAGAAACACATCTATCCATTTCACTCGCGGGAGCTAGGCCAGACACCTTGTGCACCAAGGAGAGCAGCTCCGGACCGGAGGTCCGCGGCTGCACGGCGAACTTTGGCCCTAAGGCGAGACCCTTGCAGATATCCTCTGGTAACGTGACGTTTCCTTCGGTGTAGATTCTGTTCACTTGTACCGTTTTCACTTTTGGACGATGATGTGCTCGCAGTTGTGACAAAGTGCACTGCCAGAGGGATTCGGTTGTCTGATTGGCCAGATGACTGAAATGCCGAAACGCCCGCTGTGCTTGCTCCGCTCCCAATGAGCTGTGTAGTTGGCCTTCAAGGTGTATTCGGTAAAGGCGTGCCTGCCTTGACCATTCCGACTTGAGGATGCTGCAGATGCGCTTCCCATGACCCATTGAAGGGCTGAAGCCTCCGAACAGTAGCCTCACGTCCTCAGGCAAAATCCGGTGACGATTGCAGAAAGACAGCATGCGAGCTTTGCATGTGGCGACGGCGATCAACGCGACTGTGGTGCTTGGATTGGAAACACATAAAAGAGAGCCCGATGTACTAGAAATATACGATGTAAGAATAGCAGACTGGGCTTGTTGGTTTAACATATTAGCAGCTTAAGGCGCGAAAACGACACGGACGAAGAGAGACAGTACACACACACGGAGCGCCACTTCCAACAACGATTTATTTCGAAAGAGCACAGAACATATATAGACACCGCGCGCGCCGTCACCGTGCCTTAATGCGCAGCCGCATTTAAGTAGCGTAACTCCTTTGGCGATAAAGAAATGGAGGCTACGCTGACGCACAGATCACCTAATTCGATTATTCTCTTGGCCTCAATGATTAGTCTTACTGATTTATCAGGGCTTCGGGCGACTACCGCGCAGGCGCTAAAGTTAGGAACGCAATGACAATCCCGGCAGTGAATTGCGAGGTGGCCCTCTCTGCCATTTCTGACGTTGTTATTATGCTGTCTTAGCCTATCATTCAGGCATTGCTCGGTATGGCCTACGTACCATCTACCACACGAACAGGGGAACTCGTAGACCACACCCTTCTGACAAATTACATACTTGTTCTGGTGGTTCACATTGCAGGCCGGAGCCTTCCTGAGAAAGGGGTTAGTCAACTTGCAGAGCCTGGAAAGTTTTAACGGCGCAGAGAAGACCACCTTTACATCAACCTGTTCGGCAATCTTTTTCAGATAATGGGATACGCGGTGTATATAAGGAATCACAGCAAGCTTAACATTATCCTGGGGTGACCCTTCGCTTGTGTGGCAGTTCCGCGACTTCTTCAAAATCTTCTCCGCCACTGACACCAAAGTGTGCTGTGGATAGCCCGCCTGCTCAAGACGGTCAACCTGCTTGAGGAAACTGTCTGCTGCTCTGTGTGGGCAGGATTTCTTGAAAGCATTCAGCAGGCACATGTTGGCGATGCTACGTTTGACAAGCTTAGAATGGGACGAGCTAAAAGGTAGTAATGGTTTGTTAGCACGAGGCTCATACTGCCAACATGTATGATCAGTTGTTACAAACAATCTAAGATCTAAAAACCTTATAGTCGAATCGACCGAAAGTTCGTGTGTCACTATTAAGGGCGATAAAACAAGCCTAAAAATTGTTAAGGTGTTAGTAACGACTTGGTCGGTGTCCGTGAACTTTTTGTCTATGAGAACTAAAAAATCATCTACAAATCTAAAAACCCTGATGACACCGCTACCTTCGAGAAGGCTAGAAATGGTCCTGCCTGCGCGAGCTAAAAACAGGTCACTTAAAAATGGCGCTAAACAGGAACCTATACAAACGCCACTCTTTTGCAGGTATAGGTTACCGTCCCACTCTACAAAAGTCGACCTCAAATACAATTCTAGCATTGCCATGAATTTTCCCTCTGGTATACCTGCGTCATTTTGAAATGACAGGGGGCCGTATTGGTCAATGCTGTCCTGAACACACTGAAGCAACGCATTTTTCGGTATAGAATAATACAAGTCTTTCAGATCAATGGAAAAGGCGTCGAGGGCTACCCCTACTTGTCCGGCAAGAAAGTTTACTACTTCGCTGGAATCTTTCACCCGATAGGGATCGTCAACCTTAAGAAGCCGGAACTTATCGAGCAGGAAGACGGCAAGGCATTTCTGCCAAGTGTTACGTTCTGACACGATTACTCTGAGGGGGCAACCCTCCTTATGAGTCTTTGCACTGAAGAAGACCTCGAGAGTGCCTGATTTGCTGTTTGCGACGTCCCTAACCAACTTTGAAAGGTTCATACTCTCACATAGTTTTTTAGCTTCACTTTTTAGTTTGTTGATCTGGACGTTCTCGCGGCATTGAAATACAGAACTCAACGCTTCAAGCGCTTTCACCTTGTAAAGGTCCCGTGGGAAGACGGCGAATCCACCTTCCTTGTCCGAAGGGAGAACGCAGTATGAGTTCGTTTTCAGGTAGGACGCCAAACGACGAACAATAGGACGCCTTGGTTCCCGTTGGTCACGTAGAAGTACATCTACACCACTAGAAACACATCTATCCATTTCACTCGCGGGAGCTAGGCCAGACACCTTGTGCACCAAGGAGAGCAGCTCCGGACCGGAGGTCCGCGGCTGCACGGCGAACTTTGGCCCTAAGGCGAGACCCTTGCAGATATCCTCTGGTAACGTGACGTTTCCTTCGGTGTAGATTCTGTTCACTTGTACCGTTTTCACTTTTGGACGATGATGTGCTCGCAGTTGTGACAAAGTGCACTGCCAGAGGGATTCGGTTGTCTGATTGGCCAGATGACTGAAATGCCGAAACGCCCGCTGTGCTTGCTCCGCTCCCAATGAGCTGTGTAGTTGGCCTTCAAGGTGTATTCGGTAAAGGCGTGCCTGCCTTGACCATTCCGACTTGAGGATGCTGCAGATGCGCTTCCCATGACCCATTGAAGGGCTGAAGCCTCCGAACAGTAGCCTCACGTCCTCAGGCAAAATCCGGTGACGATTGCAGAAAGACAGCATGCGAGCTTTGCATGTGGCGACGGCGATCAACGCGACTGTGGTGCTTGGATTGGAAACACATAAAAGAGAGCCCGATGTACTAGAAATATACGATGTAAGAATAGCAGACTGGGCTTGTTGGTTTAACATATTAGCAGCTTAAGGCGCGAAAACGACACGGACGAAGAGAGACAGTACACACACACGGAGCGCCACTTCCAACAACGATTTATTTCGAAAGAGCACAGAACATATATAGACACCGCGCGCGCCGTCACCGTGCCTTAATGCGCAGCCGCATTTAAGTAGCGTAACTCCTTTGGCGATAAAGAAATGGAGGCTACGCTGACGCACAGATCACCTAATTCGATTATTCTCTTGGCCTCAATGATTAGTCTTACTGATTTATCAGGGCTTCGGGCGACTACCGCGCAGGCGCTAAAGTTAGGAACGCAATGACAATCCCGGCAGTGAATTGCGAGGTGGCCCTCTCTGCCATTTCTGACGTTGTTATTATGCTGTCTTAGCCTATCATTCAGGCATTGCTCGGTATGGCCTACGTACCATCTACCACACGAACAGGGGAACTCGTAGACCACACCCTTCTGACAAATTACATACTTGTTCTGGTGGTTCACATTGCAGGCCGGAGCCTTCCTGAGAAAGGGGTTAGTCAACTTGCAGAGCCTGGAAAGTTTTAACGGCGCAGAGAAGACCACCTTTACATCAACCTGTTCGGCAATCTTTTTCAGATAATGGGATACGCGGTGTATATAAGGAATCACAGCAAGCTTAACATTATCCTGGGGTGACCCTTCGCTTGTGTGGCAGTTCCGCGACTTCTTCAAAATCTTCTCCGCCACTGACACCAAAGTGTGCTGTGGATAGCCCGCCTGCTCAAGACGGTCAACCTGCTTGAGGAAACTGTCTGCTGCTCTGTGTGGGCAGGATTTCTTGAAAGCATTCAGCAGGCACATGTTGGCGATGCTACGTTTGACAAGCTTAGAATGGGACGAGCTAAAAGGTAGTAATGGTTTGTTAGCACGAGGCTCATACTGCCAACATGTATGATCAGTTGTTACAAACAATCTAAGATCTAAAACCTTATAGTCGAATCGACCGAAAGTTCGTGTGTCACTATTAAGGGCGATAAAACAAGCCTAAAAATTGTTAAGGTGTTAGTAACGACTTGGTCGGTGTCCGTGAACTTTTTGTCTATGAGAACTAAAAAATCATCTACAAATCTAAAAACCCTGATGACACCGCTACCTTCGAGAAGGCTAGAAATGGTCCTGCCTGCGCGAGCTAAAAACAGGTCACTTAAAAATGGCGCTAAACAGGAACCTATACAAACGCCACTCTTTTGCAGGTATAGGTTACCGTCCCACTCTACAAAAGTCGACCTCAAATACAATTCTAGCATTGCCATGAATTTTCCCTCTGGTATACCTGCGTCATTTTGAAATGACAGGGGGCCGTATTGGTCAATGCTGTCCTGAACACACTGAAGCAACGCATTTTTCGGTATAGAATAATACAAGTCTTTCAGATCAATGGAAAAGGCGTCGAGGGCTACCCCTACTTGTCCGGCAAGAAAGTTTACTACTTCGCTGGAATCTTTCACCCGATAGGGATCGTCAACCTTAAGAAGCCGGAACTTATCGAGCAGGAAGACGGCAAGGCATTTCTGCCAAGTGTTACGTTCTGACACGATTACTCTGAGGGGGCAACCCTCCTTATGAGTCTTTGCACTGAAGAAGACCTCGAGAGTGCCTGATTTGCTGTTTGCGACGTCCCTAACCAACTTTGAAAGGTTCATACTCTCACATAGTTTTTTAGCTTCACTTTTTAGTTTGTTGATCTGGACGTTCTCGCGGCATTGAAATACAGAACTCAACGCTTCAAGCGCTTTCACCTTGTAAAGGTCCCGTGGGAAGACGGCGAATCCACCTTCCTTGTCCGAAGGGAGAACGCAGTATGAGTTCGTTTTCAGGTAGGACGCCAAACGACGAACAATAGGACGCCTTGGTTCCCGTTGGTCACGTAGAAGTACATCTACACCACTAGAAACACATCTATCCATTTCACTCGCGGGAGCTAGGCCAGACACCTTGTGCACCAAGGAGAGCAGCTCCGGACCGGAGGTCCGCGGCTGCACGGCGAACTTTGGCCCTAAGGCGAGACCCTTGCAGATATCCTCTGGTAACGTGACGTTTCCTTCGGTGTAGATTCTGTTCACTTGTACCGTTTTCACTTTTGGACGATGATGTGCTCGCAGTTGTGACAAAGTGCACTGCCAGAGGGATTCGGTTGTCTGATTGGCCAGATGACTGAAATGCCGAAACGCCCGCTGTGCTTGCTCCGCTCCCAATGAGCTGTGTAGTTGGCCTTCAAGGTGTATTCGGTAAAGGCGTGCCTGCCTTGACCATTCCGACTTGAGGATGCTGCAGATGCGCTTCCCATGACCCATTGAAGGGCTGAAGCCTCCGAACAGTAGCCTCACGTCCTCAGGCAAAATCCGGTGACGATTGCAGAAAGACAGCATGCGAGCTTTGCATGTGGCGACGGCGATCAACGCGACTGTGGTGCTTGGATTGGAAACACATAAAAGAGAGCCCGATGTACTAGAAATATACGATGTAAGAATAGCAGACTGGGCTTGTTGGTTTAACATATTAGCAGCTTAAGGCGCGAAAACGACACGGACGAAGAGAGACAGTACACACACACGGAGCGCCACTTCCAACAACGATTTATTTCGAAAGAGCACAGAACATATATAGACACCGCGCGCGCCGTCACCGTGCCTTAATGCGCAGCCGCATTTAAGTAGCGTAACTCCTTTGGCGATAAAGAAATGGAGGCTACGCTGACGCACAGATCACCTAATTCGATTATTCTCTTGGCCTCAATGATTAGTCTTACTGATTTATCAGGGCTTCGGGCGACTACCGCGCAGGCGCTAAAGTTAGGAACGCAATGACAATCCCGGCAGTGAATTGCCTACCGAGCAATGCCTGAATGATAGGCTAAGACAGCATAATAACAACGTCAGAAATGGCAGAGAGGGCCACCTCGCAATTCACTGCCGGGATTGTCATTGCGTTCCTAACTTTAGCGCCTGCGCGGTAGTCGCCCGAAGCCCTGATAAATCAGTAAGACTAATCATTGAGGCCAAGAGAATAATCGAATTAGGTGATCTGTGCGTCAGCGTAGCCTCCATTTCTTTATCGCCAAAGGAGTTACGCTACTTAAATGCGGCTGCGCATTAAGGCACGGTGACGGCGCGCGCGGTGTCTATATATGTTCTGTGCTCTTTCGAAATAAATCGTTGTTGGAAGTGGCGCTCCGTGTGTGTGTACTGTCTCTCTTCGTCCGTGTCGTTTTCGCGCCTTAAGCTGCAAATATGTTAAACCAACAAGCCCAGTCTGCTATTCTTACAGATTAGCATTTGATACACATGCGGTGCATGAGCCTAAGTTGGAGCCAGATTTTAGCGCTACGTTGACGCCGGCTTACAGCAAAAATTCTGCCTTGTCACAGCCAAGGCACGCCGTAGTTAACGCTTTCCGCTGTTCGCGTTTCTTTCAGACGGATAATATGTACCTAATGAAGCTGCTGCCACAGTCTGCAATGCAAGTGCTGCAGACATTCCGTACTGTCGAGGAAGGTCTCCTCGGCGTTTCACACGAAACCAACACAAAATTCTTGCTAATGAACAGCACAAAACATGCTTACAGCCGGAGTCGGGTTGTGAAGTTTCGCGTTTGATTCGCAGAGCGTCTGCTCGCGTGGCAGTTGAGGGTGTTGCTTCGCCGCGCTTGCAACTGATGGCGCCACGTGCTTTTCAATATGGCAGCAAGCACTGAGGTCGCTATGTTCTGGTGTATAAGTGACAGCACCGTCCCCGCGCAAGTGTGGATAGGCGGTTGGCAGTTCGTGTACAAATACACGCAGCGGCGCCTCGTTGCGTGTGGTCTGAGCTGATTGTCGGCGGATAAAATACGTTGAATGCAGTTCACTGTTAATATCTACGCTGTTCGATCTCTACTGAATCAGTAACGTAAATATTACCCGCGAGTAAAGCGTATTCTGCCTTTCATAGGGATGCTCGTCCTGGGTGACTCGCTTCACGCTTTCGCACTAAATCACGCTTTGGGTGTATTGTTAGTACAGTATGGTCCACTGTTAAAGGGAACACGTGATCGAGTGGCCGCGGCCCGCGTGGCGCGAACTGGTGGCCAGATTTGTGGCGCACGTGAATAAAAACACAAAGATGGCACCCGTACCAGCAGTGGCCTAGGGTGCCTAAATGGTTTCCCTCGCCCACCCCTAAGCGGCGGGCGAGAAAAACCATTCAGGCACCCTACAGTGGCCAGCAGTGACTGCTACGGAGACGCTCCCTGGATTTCGTGCCGACCGGTTGTGCGCCCGCGCGCTCCGCGCGCTCGCGACCTTCGGCGTCTCGTAGCTCTGGCCGACTGGGCTGGCCCTACGTCACCTCCTGTCGCCGACGACCTTCGACGACAGCGCAGCTCTGATTTACTGGTCCTGCTCTACGCCATCTACAGACGCCGACAACATCTCTCGCAAGTGTACCCCGTCCTCGGACTCCAGTGACCGTTCTTCCATCTTTCCTGTCTCTCCTATCCCCTCAGTTTGTTGTTGCTTCTTCTTCCTCTTTTCTATACCTTTACTTCTACCCTTTTATCCCTCCTTACCCCCATCCCTTGTGAGCTCTGTGGCGGTGTCGCTCACTGAAGCAGACAATAACGGAGCTCACTTTTCTCTTCCTTTCTCTTAAGAACCAATCCAGTGACTGCTACGACCCGGTTAAAATAGCGCAAATGCTATTTTCACTCAACTTGGCTTGGATCCGTACAAAGCTATGGCTTTCGGAGGATGGTGGGTCAGGCAACCTGAGGTTCTCTGCAGAGTCAAATTTGGTTCTCTGGGCATATTTTTTTTTTCGCGTGTAGCGTGCTGTGTACAATGGGTAAGGCAACCTCTGGTTCTCTCGGCATGCGGCGTGTGTGTGTGCCTGTGTGCGTGCGTGTGTGGGATGAGCTGTACGCGATTGCGAGCTGTACACATCTGTGTTGTGCTCGACGTGCGCTGATTGCGGTGTCCTTGTAGTGGGCGTGGGCACTGCGATTGAGCTTTTTTATTTATTGATATGATATATAAGGAGATGTTGGCGCACCATTATGGCGCCGGCTACTCCTATCGTTGCACATGTGCTTGACGAACGCGGATGGTGTTTGCAGCGCTTGAACTTGCACTAGGGTCCCTTGGACTACAGACCATATTTGAACTGTCACTACGTGCTTCAGTGTTATTTTTGTGATTGCTGATATTTGACTTTTTTGTGTGTGGGAGGTGGCAGCGTTCGTTGTACAAATTTTACTGAGCATGAAAGTATGTTTTTCATTGTGCTTGATCTTATGCTTCGGCAACTTGCTTTTGACTGTTTTGCCTCGTGTTCATCGAATGTATCAATTAATCAATGAGTGACGTTGCAGCCATTTTATCGGTCAACGAGGCCAATTTTCTGTCTATGTTAAGCCATGCGAGTGTTACACGATGTAATTTCGATTGAGATCCTGATCGTGATTGCACAATGCAGAAGTGATCACTTCTGCATTTTCCTGCTTGAGAAACACGAATCAGATCGAAAGAGCCTGTATGGCTCTACTCATTCCTCATACAGCTGCATACGATCATACTATCGATAGTTGTACATAAATAAGTGTTCCACGCCTAGGTATGTAGTACGTGCCACGCCTAGGTATGTAGTACGTGCGGTTTGCGCCCCGCAGGTTTTCCTGCTTACGCGTGCCTCATTTTCCGGCGCGAAATGGCGCCCTTGTAAGCAATAAAGAAACTAGTATAAATTCATTTCAGAGATAAAAAACAGATAGGCACCTGTTTTGTTTTTTCTGTAATTGGAAGGTAAGCAAATTTCTAAGGAAAAAATAAACTTCGTCCATGTAGGATGACAGCAAAAAAGCACTGAAACATGGTGACTTCTTTTAATGTGTAAAAATGTAGTATAATGACATAATTTACAATTTGAGACTCACGTATATCATTGAAGGGAGGTGACTGTGGTGTATTTAGCAAAACGTACTAAATGACATTAAACATATGAACAAATGTACATACAGATGTATGTTCAACAATGGCATATGTTTTATATAACAAGCTGTTTACATTTGCATAATGATGCCAGAAGCAACACGAGTGTTATCAACATCAGTTGCGGTAAGCTGATCTGTAGCGTTTGCACTCTCAAGGGTTATAGCCTCGAACACTGCGACATAAATCTATCAAAGTGTATCACATTTAACTACAATAGACGTGAACTGGTCATGACGGCTGCATCATAGGACTTTCCAAAAATTGTATAGTTAGCATTTCAACAGCAATTGACCTTTCAAGCAACATTGTGCCTGAGTGGTGTATATTTCCACAGCAGTGTTGAGACCTGGTGTGGCTGTGGTAGAATACTTGATTGCCACGCAGAATCTTTAATTTTCATTTAATGAGTGAATTAAGCCACTGTAAGCACACATTAACAGTATTTGTGCTATGAAGTGGTTTTTCTGCTAGAAAAAAACAAAAAAGTGATGACCCCCCCCCCAAATGAGTGGCTGTATCCGCCCCTGGCTTCACATCCACCAAGTTTGGCGTTACGTGACATCAATAGATGACGAAGGTATATAACTGGTGCAAACAATTATAAACATGACATGCGTGTCATGTGAGAACATGACAACATACCACGCTCATGATGCAATCGCAGCCGTTTCGCTAGCTTCACATATAATGAACTTGGTAATTATGTGACGTAAATGGACGATGAAGGTAATGACACTTCCAAACATGATAATAATGATATGAATGTCATGTAAAACATCACTACATGCTATGCTCATAGCTGGCTCGCGGCCGTTTCGCTAGCTCCACATATACCAAATTTGGTATCGCGTGGCGTGAATAGACCATGAAGGTAAAACACATGTCCAAACATAATAATCATGACATGGACGTCATGCTCAGTATAATTTACGTCGGTTTCATAACATTCTGAATTTAAGCAACACAACTGCATTCCTAATTCGTGCTTCACATATAATCGATTCTCACTGTACGTGAGATCTGCCAAACAGGCTAATGGACTCATTAGCCTATTTTTCGTTTTTGCATCACACTTTAAAGCTTTAGACCCCGGGTGCATTAGCATTATCTGGAATTGCACATGTGCGCCTGCAAGCCACATAAAAAGTGGGTTCTAATAGGCCTGGCCTACCTTCGATGTGGCCTACCTTCACTTTGCCTTCTTGCTAAATGAGTTCTATTTCATACCTGTCAGCGTCATAATATGTTGTGACAGTATTGTGTGCCATAAAATAAAATGATATTCATACCCTGGTTTCCCCTTGGCTCCGTTAATGCCAGGGATGCATAGTCCTTGTGCAGCTCTAGCCATGTAGTACGAAACACACACACTCACAAAAAATCTCTTTACCAAGGTAGAGGTACGTGTAGGAGGGAATAGAGATTAAGTGACAAATTGCTAAGGGGTTCTTAGGGTGGGGCTACCTCGCTGAGCTAGCGAGACCTCTGTTCCCGTCCAGCCTCTGCCACGTTTGAACTAGAATGAAGTTTTTACTAACTCGAGAATGAGCAGAGGTATGCGTTTGTGTAAGCATGGAAGCATATAAAAGCAGCAGGCAGAGACCGAGGTCAGAAGCAATATTGCATTTTGACCATTCTCAAAATAATTATGTCTTTTTGTGACTGATTTCTCCAGTCACTCTTCAGCATGTGGCTATGCCAGGCAATCTTATGATGAAAAATAGTGCCAAAATATTCTGTGTAAAGTTAGGGGTGTGTTTTCCGGGGCATATTTAGCTAGTGTGCAGGCTGCATTAGCATTGGACTGGATTAAGCTGTGTATTACTTGATGGGGAAGAAATTTAATAGCGCCATAAAGAAAAGGTGGGTGAAAATGACAGACACAACGTATGTGTCTTTTGCTTTCTATTTCATCTACTGTGCTGTTTGATAGCTTACTAAAAATCCATATTCAGTAGTACACCTGCAGTGCGGGCTGCCATGCACAGTCTAAACAAGTGCTCCACAAAATTTGGAAGAGTCATTCATTTCAGAGTACGAGAGTAGATTGATTGATATGTGGGCTTTAACGTACCAAAACCAACATATGATTACGAGAGACGCCGTAGTGGAGGGCTCCGGAAATTTCGACCAGCTGGGGTTCTTTAACGAGCACTCAAATCTGAGCACGCGGGCCTACAACATTTCCGCCTCCATCGGAAATGCAGCCGCCGCAGCCGGGATTCGATCCCGCGACCTGTGGGTCAGCAGCCGAGTACCTTAGCCACTAGACCACCGCGGCGGGGAATTACGGGAGTTGATCGCACCACGTCTGGTATATGTATGGGTTACATCATTGAAAAAGAAAATGAGTATACTATACACTTGCGAGAAAGTTAAAATAATGTCAGCAATCCTAAAGCTGGAAAAAAGGACAAAGGTTCAGCCAATAAAGTTTTATTTAAATATAATTGCAGGTACAGAAACCCGGCTTGCCAGGGGTTTTCTCTTTGAGCTTAGAAATATCTTACGAAAGTTGTAGATTCCCACTGCAAGTGAAACAAGTTGTGCAAAGTCATAATGGCGTTTACGTGAACGCGTCAATGAAGTCCAAACAACCAAAGCTTCCAAGGTATATATTCCCTGCATAATATATTAGGAATCCCAGAGGCGGCCCACGTGAGAGCCACGACAGTAGTTTATAACAACCTAGTTTATTGTATAATTTTTATTACCGCTTTTGCTGCAAGAGCCGGGCACGCTCATTTTCAGGCCTTCGACCACCATGGCCGCACCAGAATCTTTGAAAAACTTCTACTAAATTGTTTTAGACTATTTGCGCCCACGGCACGAGCAGTCTAAACGCGAGCCTTCGCGATCACGGCGCGTATTCCATGGGGTCCCAAACAGTCAACTTTGTGGACTAGGAATTGTATTAAACATCGTACAGTGAGTGGACGCGTTGGTGAGCTAGTTTGTTCATCACGCTTATATGCGCAATAGCTCGAGGTAACCACGTCATATCACCACAATTTTGGTTTCTAATGATAACGCGGACTCTGATCTAGGGGATGGAGTCAAAATTACACTTATTTGACCCGAGGTGAAAGCGGTGGAAACAAAAGTATGTGCGTTACTTAGCCCTAAATTGCCCTGTTTCAATCCCAAGGAGTGCTGTACACGCAACTATCTTTATGTGGATTCACACTTGAAAAAGCACATGAAAATATCACTTTGATGCGCACGTGGTGTTAATTCTTATTGGCATGCTTGTCAAGAGCAACATCCAAGAGGTCCGACACCCGATTTTGTCATATATATTTAACTTTTGATAAGCACATCTTCGATCAATGCTCATGCATGTAGTTTGTTTTAGAATTTCGCATCAGCCGCAGCCGCGTTTATTTAGGTTCTCTTCCACAGCATGCTTAATTTCCAAGATCGGAATTCAAGATATTCGCCTTAGTTGTTTTAAACTGATCGAGTGCTACCAGGCACTCATTCATTTATTTGAATTCACTTTCCTCAGCTATATGTAACCTGAAGCAATGCGTCATTTGCATGAAGCATTCGCACGAAAATCAATCATTTTTCCTTGAATTTATTTTTAAAAATTCATTTGTCGCAATGTTGTACAATGAAGTCTGAATGTGCACAGATGAATGATTAGAATTCGTAATTGTGCATATATATATAATTTTTTTCACTAGCACGGTGGTGTTGCGCACTTATTATTTTAAGTATTGGGTATATGATCTACACATCATTTTAACATATATGTGTGTATCAGTTAGATTTGACAGAGTACTCTTTTATTTCAATATAGAAATTATCAAGTTCTTTTTTGCGTGTATGCGCGCGCGTTTTTATCCTTCTGCACATGTTACTTTTGATGTTATAATTGATGCTCTAAGGATCAACACTGACATTTGTCTCGACGTTGTCATGTTAAAATTACCGATATTATTTCTTGCCATTTTTGGGTAGACGAACTGTCAATCACCTGTGGTACATGTAACCGCATACCTGCAATATGTGTGCCACACATCTACAAGAAAGGCTTTGATGACATACGTGATGGGATTGCGGCATTATTCACGACTTGGCGGGCAATGATATTCGTCAAACCATCTTACCCTCCCAAACTAATTTGGTTTACCCAAAGCTAAGGAAGTGATCACGAGAGCAACCAGACTTAGGCGGCTAGGTAGATAAATAGACAGACCATTGAAGTCAATTTTTCCTTCTTAGTCAATTCAATTTTTTATAAAGTTATCTTCTCGCTGTCCAGCCCTGCTTGGTTTTTGGTGTACAAAAAATAATAAAACGGCAGTCATTGTTTAGGCATTGAAAGGTGCATGCAACGCAAAATATCTCTTAATTCAAATTCAAAATAAACTTCTCTTATCGAGATAGAAAATGGAGCTGGAGCTACAGATCTTATCACAATCATAGAATACTACCGTGGTCATTACGCACATGCATATCCACACATGGGGAAGAGCCGATCGTACATGCGTTCAAAAACAACAGCAATTGTTTGGCTTCACTGCAGGACAAAAGTGCCACACGGTGAAGCGTATTTAATTTGCGGTAAAGCATATTTGTTGTGAGCATACCGAAAGTGGCGCTCCCTGATGCATACAACTTGTAGGAGCTTCTTGCTCAAGATCCCACTAAGTTTCAACAGCCAGATTGAATGCGGACAGAAGAGAACAAGCACATACACCCACACAGAATAAACATCCTTGCTGCACGATCATTGATCGAAGGTGTGCCTGTCAAAAATCTAGCTATATATGTAGCGAAGGGTATTGGACCTCTTGGGTTGCTCATAGCAAGCAGACTAATAAGAGTTAACATCTCTTGCGCATCAATTGATATCTCCATGCACTTTTACAAGCGTGAATGCACACACAAATGCACAAATTGTAACATGACAAGTGAGGGCTAAGTAATACCCGTTTTCGTTTCCACCGTTTTCAACTCTGGTCACAACGGCGCAATTTTTTATCAAACGAGTAGATCAGAGTCAATATTATCACTAGAAACCAGATTCGTAATGACATGACGTGATTATCTCAAGCTATCGCGCACACAAGTGTGATAAACAAACTAACCCGCCAACGCACTTCAGCTAGCTCACATGCTTTATATATAGTTTCATGTACATGTACATCATTCGTCAGACATTCAGAACCGCTTCTCATCTGACGATCTAATTTGTGCAGTATCGATTGCCATATGTGTTTATGACGGTATGTCGTTTTATGAGAAAGGGGGCCATATCAGCTGTTTAAAGAAGAAACGAGAGTTATCGTGGAGGCTCACGTTGGGAGCACAGTTATAAAAACTGAATTAGTAACCAGACTCCTAGTACGTGTCATACACACAAATAGTCTAAAACAATCTAGAAGTTTTCCAAACATTCTGGCGCTGCCTGCGCCGATCAATTTTTCATGGGTATATTGACCATATAAAAAGAAATGAGCGAGTGTGGAATATCACCGCTACTGTATACAACCAAATCTCTTTCAATGACTCACTCACAACTTTTCTACGCGTATTCTCCGGGAAAATCAACCACAAAAATTAACCCCCGAACGCAGAGATGTTACTTGGCTCGCGACTTCAACTAAACTTGAGAAAGTCGGCGTGAAGCAAGCAGCTGGCTTCAAAACGCCCAAGTCAGCCTTCGCGTTTCATAGATGCTCAGGCTGTCTTGCTTGGTCAAGTCAAGAACGAGCTTTAAAGCAGAAACACGCTGCTAGCCTGCTAACGAGGGTAATAATGAAGTTGTTCACGTAAGCGATGCATTACACCAAAAAAGACCATACGTTTTAAAATAACTATAAAAACGAAGGGCCACAAGCATATTCTTGCCATTTTACGGCTAACGAGCGGCACATGGTGCCTGCCGCCACAGCGATGCGCAGTGTTGCTTCTGTAAAGCGTTCGTTGCCCGCTGGTTTTAGTGGCCACCCAAATGCGGCGCGTTTCTCCACGGTTGCTTGTTTGGAGGTGAAGCAAGCATTGCGTTGGGTTCTTTCGTCATTTTTTTTTTTTTCAATCGAACGCCACGGCATGTATTTGTGCTGACCTGGCTCACGAGGTGACGCGATTTTCACGGTATTTGCCTTTCTGTTCGCCTGTGTGCATGCCTGTAGTGGGCTAGGTCGGAGTTATATATGAAAAAAAAAAACAAGTTCTGGGAACAAATGTGATTCGTATCCTTTTGTTGAGCTTGGTAAACAAGAGAAAAAGCGGGGGTCAGGACATTTCCCTCAGCAGAATTCTGTCTTGCGGGGTGCAGCAGTGTCTCGCTGAATGATGGTGAAGCGGATAAAAAAAAAAACCGTGATAGGGGCACCTCTTTTTCACGTGTGTGAAATGGCACGTAGCGTTGTGCTACAAGCGATGCCTTTCTGAGCGAGAAACAGCGCCCTAGACGGGACGAAAGGATAGACGAGGCACACGGACACAGCACCGAGTCAATTTTTTTTTTACCGAAAGAGGCGGAAAATTTCGTCGTGTTATAGAAAAAGAGAGATAGCCTTTGCGGTTACGGAACACTTCGGCGTTGTCGACGCCGGGGCTATTAATACGCACGTGTGTGTAGTCGACACAACCTGTAACGCAAGGGAACTCAGCCACGTCATAACAGTCCGCCGGCTGCGAAAAGCGCACCAGCATCGCATACAGGTGCTTTGCGATGTGTAGCGTAACTTTTCCGACTGCACGGCACACTGTCGACTACGGAATGCGAACGAAATTTCCGGTGACTGGTTGGAATGTGCCAGCGCTGTAAAACCTGAGAGCCATCAGTAGCTGTAACACTGGATGCATGGGCTGTCTTCGGTTGTCCCCACTTTCACGGAGCGGCAACATAACGAGCAGCTGCCCCACGGCGTTCTTCATGAATCTATACCTAGCGTGGAATTGTTGCTTGTCGTACAACTCCATCGGATTTCCTTGGTCACGTAAAGCGGTTCCAAGAATCTTCGGCAGGCAGTGAGCCTCAAAAAATGCTACGCTTACCCCCGAATGCAGATATGTTACTTGACTCGCGACTTCAACTTAACTTGAGCAAGTCGGCGCGAAGCAAGCAGCGGACTTCAAAACGACCAAGTCAGCCTTCGCGTTTCATAGATGCTCAGGCTGTCTTGCTTGGTCAAGTCAAGAACGAGCTTCAAAGCAGAAACACGCTGCTCGCCTGCTAACGAGGGTAATAATGAAGTTGTTCGCGTAAGGCACGCATTACACCAGAAAAAGACCATACGTTTTAAAATAACTATAAAAACGAAAGGCCACAAGCATATTCTTGCCATTTTGCGGCTAACGAGCGGCACGTGGTGCCTGCCACCACAGCGATGCGCAGTGTTGCTTCTGTAAAGCGTTCGTTGCCCGCTGGTTTTAGTGGCCACCCAAATGCGGTGCGTTTCTCCATGGTTGCTTGTTTGGAGGAGAAACAAGCATCGCGTTGGGTTCTTTCGTCGTTTTTTTTTTCTCAATCGAACGCCATGGCATGTATTTGTGCTGACCTGGCTCATGATGTGACGCGATTTTCACGGTATTTGCCTCAGTTCGCCTGTGTGCATGCCTGTAATGGGCTAGGTCGCAGTTATTATGAAAAAAAAAAACAAGTTCTGGGAACAAATGTGATTCGTATCCTTTTGTTAGCTTGGTAAACAAGAGAAAAAGCGGGGGTCAGGACATTGCCCTCAGCAGAATTCTGTCTCGCGGGGTGCAGCAATGTATCGCTGCATGATGGTGACGCGGATTAAAAAACCCGTGATAGGGGCACCTCTTTTTTGTGTGTGTGTAAATTTACGTAGCGTTGTGCTACAAGCGATGCCTTTCTGAGCGAGAAACAGCGCCCTAGACGGGACGAAAGGATAGACGAGGCACACGGACACAGCACCGAGTCAATTTTTTTTACCGAAAGAGACGGAAAGTGTCGTCGTGTTATAGAAAAACAGAAATAGCCTTTGCGGTTACGGAACACTTCGGCGTTGTAGACACCGGGGCTATTAATACGCACGTGTGTGTAGTCGACACAACCTGTCACGCAAGGGAACTCAGCCACTTCATAACAGTCCGCCGGCTGCGGAAAGCGCACCAGCATCGCGTACAGGTGCTTTGCGATGAGTAGCGTAACTTTTCCGACAGCACGGCACACTGTCGACTACGGAATGCGGACGAAATTTCCGGTGACTGGCTGGAATGTGCCAGCGCTGTAAAACCTGAGAGCCATCAGTAGCTGTAACACTGGATGCACGGGCTGTCTTCGGTTGTCCCCACTTTCACGGAGCGGCAACATAACGAGCAGCTGCCCCACGGCGTTCTTCATGAATCTGTACCTAGCGTGGAATTGTTGCTCGTCGTACAACTCCATCGGATTTCCTTGGTCACGTAAAGCGGTTCCAAGAATCTTCGGCAGGCAGTGCGCCTCAAAAAATGCTACGCTTATGGCGAGGCAAGCAAACTCGAAAGCGGCCACCTTTTACGCGACGTCCATTCGAAAGGTGGCCATGTTGGAATAACACGTCAAGTCGCTTTCAAGCAAGCCCCGCAGCTGGCTTGAAACTTGTCCTGACTTCGACCGAGCCAAGTCGCCTTCAAGTCATCCGCAAGTTCGAGAACGATTTATGGCGACCAGCAAGACGGTCTTGAATCAAGAACGAGTCAAGTACGAGTCAAGTAACATCTCTGCATTCGGGGGTTATGGCAAGGCAAGCAAACTCAAAAGCGGCCACCTTTCACGCGACGTTCATTCGAGGGGTGGCCATGTTGGAATGACGCGTGAAGTCGCTTTCAAGCTAGCCCCGCAGCTGACTTAAAACTTGTCCTGACTTCGACCGAGCCAAGTCGCCTTCAAGTCATCCGCAAGTTCGAGAACAATTTATGGCGACCGGCAAGACCGTCTTGAGTCAAGAACCAGTCACGAGTCAAGTAACATCTCTGCATTCGGGGGTAATGCAGAGATGTTACTTGGCTCGCGACTTCAACTTAACTTGAGCAAGTCGGCGCGAAGCAAGCAGCGGACTTCAAAACGCCCAAGTCAGTCTTCGCGTTTCGTAGATGCTCAGGCTGTCTTGCTTGGTCAAGTCAAGAACGAGCTTCAAAGCAGGAACACGCTGCTCGCCTGCTAACGAGGGTAGTAATGAAGTTGTTCGCGTAAGGCATGCATTACACCGAAAAAAGACCCTACGTTTTAAAATAACTATAAAAACGTAGGGCCACAAGCATATTCTTGCCATTTTACGGCTAACGAGCGGCACCACAGAACACGTGGTGCCTGCCACCACAGAGATGCGCAGTGTTGCTTCAGTAAAGCGTTCGTTGCCCGCTGGTTTTAGTGGCCACCCAAATGCGGTGCGTTTCTCCATGGTTGCTTGTTTGGAGGAGAAACAAGCATCGCGTTGGGTTCTTTCGTCGTTTTTTTTTTTTTTCTCAATCGAACGCCATGGCATGTATTTGTGCTGACCTGGCTCACGAGGTGACGCGATTTTCACGGTATTTGCCTCTGTTCGCCTGTGTGCATGCCTGTAATGGGCTAGATCGCAGTTATTATGAAAAAAAAAACAAGTTCTGGGAACAAATGTGATTCGTATTCTTTTGTTGAGCTTGGTAAACAAGAGCAAAAGCGGGGGTCAAGACATTGCCCTCAGCAGAATTCTGTCTCGCGTGGTGCAGCAATGTATCGATGCATGATGGTGATGCGGATAAAAGAACCCGTGATAGGGGCACCACTTTTTTATGTATGTGTAATTTTACGTAGCGTTGTGCTACAAGCGATGCCTTTCTGAGCGAGAAACAGCACCCTAGACGGGACGAAAGGATAGACGAGGCACACGGACACAGCACCGAGTCAATTTTTTTTTTACCGAAAGAGACGGAAAATGTCGTCGTGTTATAGAAAAACAGAAATAGCCTTTGCGGTTACGGAACACTTCGGCGTTGTCGACACCGGGACTATTAATACGCACGTGTGTGTAGTCGACACAACCTGTAACGCAAGAGAACTCAGCCACTTCATAACAGTCCGCCGGCTGCGGAAAGCGCACCAGCATCGCGTACAGGTGCTTTGCGATGAGTAGCGTAACTTTTCCTACTGCACGGCACACTGTCGACTACGGAATGCGGACGAAATTTCCGGTGACTGGTTGGAATGTGCCAGCGCTGTAAAACCTGAGAGCCATCAGTAGCTGTAACACTGGATGCACGGGCTGTCTTCGGTTGTCCCCACTTTCACGGAGCAGCAACATAACGAGCAGCTGCCCCACGGCGATCTTCATGAATCTGTACCTAGCGTGGAATTCTTGCTCGTCGTACAACTCGATCGGATTTCCTTGGTCACGTAAAGCGGTTCGAAGAATCTTCGGCAGGCAGTGCGCCTCAAAAAATGCTACGCTTATGGCGAGGCAAGCAAACTCAAAAGCGGCCACCTCTCACGCGACGTCCATTCGAGAGGTGGCCATGTTGGAATAACACGTCAAGTCGCTTTCAAGCAAGCCCCGCAGCTGACTTGAAACTTGTCCTGACTTCGACCGAGCCAAGTCGCCTTCAAGTCATCCGTAAGTTCGAGAACGATTTATGGCGACCGGCAAGACTGTCTTGAGTCAAGAACGAGTCAAGTACGAGTCAAGTAACATCTCTGCATTCGGGGGTAACCCCCGAATGCAGAGATGTTACTGGGCTCGCGACTTCAACTTAACTTGAGCAAGTCGGCGCGAAGCAAGCAGCGGACTTCAAAACGCCCAAGTCAGCCTTCGCGTTTCATAGATGCTCAGGCTGTCTTGCTTGGTCAAGTCAAGAACGAGCTTCAAAGCAGAAACACACTACTCGCCTGCTAACGAGGGTAACAATGAAGTTGTTCGCGTAAGGCATGCATTACATAAAAAAAAGACCGTACGTTTTAAAATAACTATAAAAACGAAGGGCCAAAAGCATATTCTTGCCATTTTACGGCTAACGAGCGGCACGTAGTGCCTGCCGCCACAGCGATGCGCAGTGTTGCTTCTGTAGAGCGTTCGTTGCCCGCTGGTTTTAGTGGCCACCCAAATGCGGCGCGTTTCTCCATGGTTGCTTGTTTGGAGGCGAAGCAAGCATCGCGTTGGATTCTTTCGTCGGTTTTTTTTTTTTAATTTAACGTCACGGCATGTATTTGGGATGACCGGGCTCACGAGGTGATGCGATTTTCACAGTATTTGCCTTTCTGTTCACCTGTGTGCATGCCTGTAGTGGGCTAGGTCGCAATTATGAAAAAAAAACAAGTTCTGGGAACAAATGTGATTCGTATCCTTTTGTTGAGCTTCGTAAACAAGAGAAAAAGTGGGGGTCAGGACATTGCTCTCAGCAGAATTCTGTCTCGCGGGGTGCAGCAGTGTCACGCTGCATGATGAACCGGATAAAAAGAACCCGTGATAGGGGCACCTCTTTTTTATGAGTGAAATTTTACGTAGCGTTGTGCTACAAGCGATGCCTTTCTGAGCGAAAAACAGCGCCCTAGACGGGACGAAAGGATAGACGAGGCACACGGACACAGCACCGAGTCGATTTTTTTTTTACCGAACGAGACGGAAAATGTCGTCGTGTTATAGAAAAACAGAAATAGCCTTTGCGGTTACGGAAGACTTCGGCGTTGTTGACACCGGGGCTATTAATACGCACGTGTGTGTAGTCGACACAACCTGTAACGCAAGGGAACTCAGCCACTTCATAACAGTCCGCCGGCTGCGGAAAGCGCACCAGCATCGCGTACAGGTGCTTTGCGATGAGTAGCGTAACTTTTCCGACTGCACGGCACACTGTCGACTACGGAATGCGGACGAAATTTCTGGTGACTGGTTGGAATGTGCCAGCGCTGTAAAACCTGAGAGCCATCAGTGGCTGTAACACTGGATGCACGGGCTGTCTTCGGTTGTCCCCACTTTCACGGAGCGGCAACATAACGAGCAGCTGTCCCACGGCGTTCTTCATGAATCTGTATCGAGCGTCGAATTGTTCCTCGTCGTACAACTCCATCGAATTTCCTCGGTCACGTAAAGCGGGTCCAAGAATCTTCGGCAGGCAGTGCGCCTCAGAAAATGCTACGCTTATGGCGAGGCAAGCAAACTCAAAAGCAGCCACCTTTCACGCGATGTCTATTCGAGAGGTGGCCATGTTGGAATAACGCATGAACTTGCTTTCAAGCTAGCCCCGCAGCTGATTTGAAACTTGTCCTGATTTCGACCGAAACAAGTCGCCTTCAAGTCGTCCGCAAGTTCGAGAACGATTTATGGTGACCGGCAAGACTGTCTTGAGTCAAGTACGAGTCAAGTAACATCTCAGCATTCGGGGGTAACCCCCGAATGCAGAGGTGTTACTTGGCTCGCGACTTCAACATAACTTGAGCAAGTCGGCGTGAAGCAAGCAGCGGACTTCAAGACGCCCAAGTCAGCCTTCGCGTTTCATAGATGCTCAGGCTGTCTTGCTTGGTCAAGTCAAGAATGAGCTTCAAAGCAGAAACACGCTGCACGCCTGCTAACGAGGGTAATAATGAAGTTGTTCGCGTAAGGCATGCATTACATAAAAAAACCATACGTTTTAAAATAACTATAAAAACGAAGAGCCACAAGCATATTCTTGCCATTTTACGGCTAACGAGCGGCACGTGGTGCCTGCCGCCACAGCAATGCGCAGTGTTGCTTCTGTAAAGCGTTCGTTGCCCGCTGGTTTTAGTGGCCACACAAATGCGGGGCGTTTCTCCACAGTTGCTTGTTTGGAGGCGAAACAAGCATCGCGTTGGGTTCTTCCCTCGTTTTTTTTTCAATCGAACGACATGGCATGTATTTGTGCTGACCTGGCTCACGAGGTGACGCGATTTACACGGTATTTGCTTTCTGTTCGCCTGTGTGCATGCCTGTAATGGCCTAGGTCGCAATTATTGTGAAAAAAAAACAAGTTTTGGGAACAAATGTGATTCCTATCCTTTTGTTGAGCTTGGTAAACAAGAGAAAAAGCGGGGGTCAGGACATTGCCCTCAGCAGAATTCTGTCTCGTGGGGTGCAGCACTGTATCGCTGCATGATGGTGACACGGATAAAAAAAAACCCGTGATAGGGGCACCTCTTTCTTATGTGTGTGTAATTTTACGTAGCGTTGTGCTACAAGCGATGCCTTTCTGAGCGAGAAACAGCGCCCTAGACGGGACGAAAGGATTGACGAGGCACACGGACACAGCACCAAGTCAATTTTTTTTTACCGAAAGAGACGGGAAATGTCGTCGTGTTATACAAAAACAGAAATAGCCTTTGCGGTTAGGGAACACTTCGGCGTTGTCGACACCGGGGCTATTAATACGCACGTGTGTGTAGTCAACACAACCTGTGCCGCAAGGGAACTCAGCCACTTCATAACAGTCCGCCGGCTGCGGAAAGCGCACCAGCGTCACGTACAGGTGCTTTGCGATGAGTAGCGTAACTTTTCCGACTGCACGGCACACTGTCGACTACGGTATGCGGACGAAATTTCCGGTGACTGGTTGGAATGTGCCAGCGCTGTAAAACCTGAGAGCCATCAGTAGCTGTAACACTGGATGCACGGGCTGTCTTCGGTTGTCCCCACTTTCACGGAGCGGCAACATAACAAGCAGCTGCCCCACGGCGTTCTTCATGAATCCATACCTAGCGTGGAATTGTTGCTCGTCGTACAACTGCATCGGATTTCCTTGGTCACGTAAAGCGGTTCCAAGAATCTTCGGCAGGCAGTGCGCCTCAAAAAATGGTACGCTTATGGCAAGGCAAGCAAACTCAAAAGCAGCCACCTTTCACGTGACGTCCATTCGAGAGGTGGCCATGTTGGAATAACGCGTGAAGTCGCTTTCAAGCTAGCCCCGCAGCTGACTTGAAACTTGTCCTGACTTCGACCGAGCCAAGTCGCCTTCAAGTCATCCGCAAGTTCGAGAACGATTTATGGCGACCGGCAACTTCGGCAAGACTGTCTTGAGTCAAGAACGAGTCAAGTAACATGTCTGCATTCGGGGGTAATTTTTCCTGCCCATATCGATTATATCCTAAGGCGGCGGAGCTCAGCGTTTTTCGTTGTGGACGGAAATCTGTGCAATCGCAAAACAACGCACCGGCACGATTCGCGCGATGCGCTGTGAACCTCACGAGCAGTGCTCAGCAATCTCTTCCTCTTGCGCTGGTTGTTGTCGCATGAAATGACAGCGCAGTGGTACCCACATGATATTTTATAAGCTGGCGCAGTGTAAACCGACGCATTTTCGCTTTTTAAACATCCAGAGCCACTGCTTGTCATGCTAGCCAGGTGCGCCTAGGCAATTCCAAACAAATTACGGCCTCTCTGGGAGCCAAGGTATACAGCCGAAGGCGCCTGGGTGCGAGATAGGCGTGCTCTCGTCTATTGCCCGATTTTGCCGCGAATAGGGTGGAGCCCATAACAGAACATTATCAAATGTTCAGCCGTTTCATCCTCCTCTGCACACGCACTATGTATACATATATAGTGAACTATAACTATGCTATACCCGGCGACAACTTTCTGTGGCAGCACAGCGTAAGCTACCGGGGCGGAGCTTCAGCACATGTGTTACTACGCCAAGTAGTTCGTTTTCGTGCGATTTTGGTTTCGCAAGCACATCCAACATGTACTTTGTGACACGATCACCAAGCAATAAATATTACATTTATTTAGGAGCAAATAAATAAAATGTTCATTTCATTTTTTCAAGAAAAAAACACGAAGCTTCTCTGAAGCGTTGAGATTTATTTCATAAAAAAAAGGTACGGTCGAGCAGGTACTGGGAGATTGGAACAACGCAAAGCCAAAAAACCATTTCGCAAATATCAGTGCATACCAAGGAGGATTAAAAAAATTGCTGGAGTGGAAATGATTGCGCAGAAGTGAAGCCGTTCCTCTGGCAAGATGGCGGTTGTGGCGGCCATCTTACTAGGGGCATAATAAAGTGTCACCGTTCAGCGAATAACAACGAAGCGTTTCTCTCGCACGCCCAACGAGTTTAATGTGGGAATTTTTTCGGGCCACATAGTGCTCCAGGTGCGTCTTAAAGTTACTAGTTTTCTGAAGTGAACCTCTAATTGGAGGCAAAACTCTTTGAAGATTCAGTCATCCATACTTGTTTCTGTGTGTTATTTTGTCGGGAACAACTATCCTTTAATATAAAACTAACGTAGCATTTACATAATGTATCAAAGCCACTGGATCTTTAAGTGGACACTATCAGAAAAGAGCATGTTTCCGCCATCTTGGCCGTGGCAAAAAGTGGCTTCACTTCTGCTAGCAAGGCATTGCAGGAGCTTCCACTCCAGCAATTTTTTTTTATACCTCCTTGGTGCATACTTGGTCGGCATCATTGTTTTCCTTCTTTTAGAGAGGCAATGACTTTCTGTAGACGCTCACGTTATTTTTTAAGGGACATGAAGGCAACGATGGAAAGCATAAATGTTGGCACTGATCGGTTATGAGCAGGCGTCTGACGTTCGTATATCCGAGAGGGTGCAACGCAATCCTTACTCCGCCAAGAACGCTGTTTTTGCATAGTCAACAAGGTAATGGACATGGCCGCGTCTGTTACCCAGGCAAAGCGCAAGGAATGACTCCCCTCCGTAGACGCCTGACGGGAGTGGTTTTACAGTACGTGATCTTCAGCATTATCGTATCAACATTATTAGGCAGCCGAAACAACGACCACGTACGCAACGCAGTTTAAGAAAAGGCTCATTCCATGGTTTTGCGTACACTTTCCAATCACACTTTTTCTTCCACTGCAGCGTGCAGCGTGTGTTGCTGAAGACTGGCAGGTCGCCGGTGTCACTTTCAAGGTGGCTATAGCGATTAAATTCCCACTTTCGCTGATAATATCACTCGCACAAAAATTCTCGGCGATCGCATAAGCGCGAAACAAAATGTTTTACGACGCACCGCTGTCTTCGTTTCTTCCTGCTCGACAAATACAGTTCACCTAATGAACCCGCACTCATGCTCGCTGACAAACTTCGATGTGAACTTGCTGCAACCAAGCGACGCCATCGTTGTTTACCGGGGCAAGGGAAAGGTGAAATGGCACCAGAAAACTAGAAACAGCAATGAAAGAAAAACTTACACGGTGATCTTTTAAAATAATATTGCGAACAATCTTGAACATAACAGCTACATCTTTTCTTTTTTATGTTTTCCAATATGCTACGCAGTATACAAAAGTTAGCGTTCGTGGACTACATTACTGATTGTTGGCCTAGTTGGTACTTGCTTACTGACATGATTTGGCCGCAAATAATACACACACAAAGTAAAGAAACACTCAACGACAAGCACAAGCGGTTAGAAACACTCAACGCCACTTGTGATTGTCGTTGAGTGTTTCTTTACTTTGTGTGTGTAGTATTTGCGGTCAAATCATGTCAGTAAGCGTGGACCACATGCAGAAGCATAGTAAATAATGGCGTGCTTGGGCGTCGTAGCCTTGGCTGAGCTATAGTGTACTAGAATATGGGGTAGTGTGTTCAGGGAGGAGCCGAATCTGACGCAGATGGTATTGACAGCCGCGAGATGGCGCCATCTTAGCATGGGTGGCGCCATCTCCCGGCTTTTGGGTGAACCGAGCGTTTTGGCCCTCAAAAGGTTCGTGCCACCCGGTGGCAGCAGACGCGGCCCTTAGTACACCAATTCAGGGAGTGCAAAGTGATATGGGATGGACATCATTTGAGGGCGGGGAAGCTAGCAGCAAGATAAAATTTGAAGAGCGATTGAGAGAAATGGGGGAAGAGCGTTGGGCTAGGAAGGCTTTGTGCTACTTGTACATGAAGAATGTCGATACAAAATAGAGGAAGCGAACCAGGAAATTGACTGGTAAATAATTAGAAAACAGCAGGTGGCCAAACCAAAAATAACTATCGGTTAAGAAGAAAGTGAAGGAAACGGAGACTGACTTGTGAAGAATTGGCATGATTAAGAAGTCCGCACTAGAGATCTATCGAACATTTAAGCAGGATATTGCCAAGGAAAGGATCTATGATAATACTCGGGGTAGTTTTGTACTGTTTGAGGCCAGGACGGGAGTATTGCGAACCAAGACATATCGGGCCAAATACGAAGGGGTAGACACAGTATGCAGTGCGTGTGGAGAGGAAGAAGAAACTGCAGATCACTTGATAATGTTCTGTAAAGGGTTTCACCCTATAGTTCAGGATGATGGCGCAGAGTTTTTCAAAGCACTGGGGTTTATGGACAGGGAGGGCAAAATAGACATTAAGTGGGTAGACTTAACTAGAAGGAGGTTATCTGTTTGGTGGCTAAAGTCAAGGCACGAGTGAAAATTAAAAATTAAACCCTTCACTGCAAAGTACGAATCATCAACCTCACTATTTAAAGAGAAAAAAAAAGATAGATCTAATGGTTAGTTCACTAAGTATTACGGCTAAATGGCGCTAGCCGCCACACGATCTAAAGGGTACAGCCACATCCATCCTGTCACCTCACGCTTTGCCTTTTATGCACTTCTGTGCTTCGATATTAGTAATGACAGGGCTTTATCGTCCCAAAACCACCATATGATTATGAGAGATGCCGCAGAGGAGTGTTCTGGAAATTCGACCACCTGGGGTGCTTTAACGTGCACCTAAAGTTAGGTACACGCACCTCAGTATTTGCGCCTCCGCCGAAAATGCAGGCGCCGCGGCTGGGATTCGATCCCGTGATGTGCGCTTGCATACGCCGCACTTGTAGTCTTGTGTTTAATTGCTGACACGTCCGCGAAAAACTTTCTAATGGGTTTGTTTGTACTGCATTCAAAACTAAACGAAATGTCAAAGCTGCAACACACGGTCCAAATGCAGGCATTAACAAACGACGGCGAAGCAGTCATCCCTGGGGAAACGAATGAAAAATTAGGAAGATTGAGGTATCGAAGGAGCGTCTACAAATCCGAAAGTTTCTTGTTTTATTACTGCTATATCGAGTCGTAGTCTGCACACTGCGACAGCTTCGACTTCCTTCGTTACGCGCACGGCATCGTTGTTGTCGATAGTTGAATCATGCAATTTTAATTATGTAGCTAAGGGGACAAAACTGACATTTGATTGAGAGGCACGCCGTAGCTGAAGACTTGGGAATAATTTTGACCATCTTAGGTCTTTAAACGATTACGCGCCCACCAAAATACTGCTGCTGTGGCCGGAATATTATACTGTGCAGTCCAAAGGAAACATTACTTGGCACCACTGTCAGAAGAAACCCTTTATTTACAAGCGCGCATACTACAGTGAGCAGTAACACCGAATAAATTCGTCGCCATTCCGTGGAACTAGTTCAAGATCACTTCATCACGGTGGCACCTTTATGGACTCCGACTGATTTTCGCGTGCTGCTTTTTTTTTTTTTTCATTTTGCCTCTCGAGACTGGTTGATACCCTTCACGAAAAAATGAAGTCGTGACAGCACGTAAATTTCCGCTCTCTTTGACACGAGATGCGGTGCGATATACAAACTCAAGATAAGCAAAGCTTGAGTAAGCGTTCCAGCGAAGCTGCAGTCCCTCTTCGCCACCTCGGAATCGTAGTCAGCAAGAAGGTCTATCGATGAACCTGGATCAGTGGCCTCGTCGTAAACACAGGGTGATGCAGTTTTCTTGGAGATGGTAGATTCGACCGCCGAGTTCTTCAGCTTTCTCGGAGGTCTTGGATGCGGCGCTTTCTTCGATAAGTAGCTTCGAGCTACTTATCAAAGAAAGTAACGTCAGGCAGTAACGTCAGCACGGCGTCCGGCGTTAGCTCTGGTCCCCTATGTGGTACGCGAACTTCTTCGCCGTTTATAACGTGCACGTAGTCTCCGAGAACACATGAAGACTTGAAGTGTAGCTCAAATACAGAGCTAGCAGCTTTCGTTCAGGGTCCCATCCTTCGATGTAAATTCTGTTCCCAAACCTTCCTCCATGCTGTTGTTGTTATTGTTCTCCTATTGTTAGTGGCGCATACCCACTGTGGGGGATTGGCCAAGAATCAAATGGCTCATCTTTGGGTGCAGCGAAAAGCGACGGCTGCTCACTTTTTTTTTCCAAAGGTGTACCCTGTTTCACACCTGGGTGCAAAGCAGTGTCGTTGCCGCCGATGACTCGGCATCGCCTCACTGTCGCGTGGCCAGAAAAAACATTGCCAGAAAAACTTTCGTTAAGCGGGCGCGAACACAAGCAACTAGGTCACTGAACAGCACCCGAGAAGGCCGAGCGGCGTGGAGCTCACAATCCAGCCAGCCCATGCTATGGCAGTGCCCCCTTGAGAACCGGTTTTTTTGTCCACGTGCGCCGCTTCACGCGATGCATGGCGAGAGAGGGGCCTGAACACACTACCCCATATTCTAGTACACTATAGCTGTGCTGCCACAGAAAGTTGTCAACGTGGCTGTTCTGTGCCTTCATATTTGGCTCAGTACGTCTTGGTCCGCAATACTCCCGTTCAGGCCTTGAACAGCAGCGAACTACCCCGAAAATTATCGTAGATATATTTTTTTGCAATTTCCTAGTTGGAAGTTCCGTATGCCACCAGTGACGATTTCGTAAGTATTCCAATCTTCCACATGTCTCTCTCTGTTTTCTTAACCTTCTTCTTAACCGACGTTTCCTTTTGGCTCGGTATTCTACTGTTGTCTAAATACATGCTTGACAATTTTCGAGTTCACTTTCTCCATTTAGTATAAACATTCTTCATGTACAAGTAGCTGAAAACTTTTCTAACCCAACGCTCCTCTATCATTTTTCTCAATCGCATTTCAAATTCTACCTTGCAGCTAGCTTCCCTGCACTCGAACGATTTCCATCTTATGTCACCCCGTACCCCCTGATTTGGGGTATTCCCGTGTGGTCCCAAAGCAAGTCTACCTATGCCAAGTTGTTTATTTTGTAATCTTGCTTAAACCTCTCATCTCATGCACAAGACCGCATTGCCGAACGTGAAACCCGAGACCATGACACCTTTCCAAATCCCACTCAAGAGTCACAAGCACAACGTCATACCTACTGTAGGAATTTGCGTAGTTCCACAGTGTCCTATTTTTCATTACAGCCATAAAGTTTCCTAATATTTTAAAAAACTCTATGATTACAGCCAAATGCCCGGCAACAGCGCCACTGCATTTTCTCGACGACGGCTAGTCACACAAGTGCGTCAGAGAACATTTCCGTGGCGCACACATTTGAAAGTTTCGTGTTTGGCGACACTGCAATCCCGTTTCTTGTGCAGAAGTGTGTCACAGTTCTGAGTGCTGATGTGGTCGAGAGCTGCACACACTAGGTGACGATAGTTACACCCAGGTACTTCTCGTTTTTGGAACATAGAAATATTACACTCCCCGCACACACAAAATGTATTATGTAGTTGTGACGCTAGGATGACTGGGAGACGTAGCCTGGCTCATATCTTCCTTCTCTGCCTCTACCATCAGTCACTACCTTCTTACGTTACATGGTTAAGTGTTTGACACGACTGGTGGCAGAATCGAGGAGGCAGTGCTGACGATCTTGGATCTTGCTTAAGGCCGCGATGAAGCACGGTCAGTTTTATTTTCGGGGACAATTTCGGTATTCAGTAGCAGATGTTTTAGAGCTCTCTCAAACCGAAACTGGTCAATGAGGGGCCTGTAATTATTTATCTTTCGAGTACTGCATCAAACAGATCGTGTTATAACTAACAGGCCCCCAGCAACACATTGCAGAAGAATAACGCGAGGCCAAAGCTTTTGTGTCAGTACGCCTTTAAAGAACCCCAGGGATGGTCGAAATTTCCGGAGTCCTTCACTACGGCGTCTCTCATAATCATACGGTATTTTTGGGACGTCAAACCCCAGATATTATTTTTATGTGGTGCGTGATAAACCTTCAGTCGCTTGTACTTGTATGTTCGTAGTCCATGCTTTCTACCACACAGTATACATCTATCATGAATCACAAAATGCCACATTTGTCGACTTTGACTACACCTAAGATACCTTTCAAGTCAATGATGTGCGAAAGCCGCGAGACACAACCCATTCTTACATTCTTCAGACTTCGTGTACGAAACACCACTCTCAAGAAACTTTAATAATTACAATATAGCAGAATCACAATTTGCACAGAAGACGCCCCACGCATCGGAGTAGGCAGCACAGTGCAGTTGCTAAACGAATGTCACCACCTCGACATAACTAAAAACAAAAAAAAAACAAAAATATCGAATAAACAACCGGTCAGCTGTGCGCAGATGTTCACCCGCTTGCTTTTGTCGAGATGGCGCAAATGCTACCCACGACCTCCTCTATAAAAAAATTATGCTACCACGCGCCGACCTGATCACCTGCCCTTAATGAAAGAACCCTAGCAGAAAGATAAAGTCTCGATTTGCAAGTTTTATTCATTGGGGATGTTATTAGAAGTAATTGTAATGTAAATCTGAAGAAATGGCAACAGGTGGCACTGATTAACGCTTCTATGACTAAATGCACATATATACCCAATAAAGTGGAGGGGAGGGGGGGGGGGGGAATGACCACCTCATAGTTCAGTGGTAGAGCATCGGATGCGTTTTTAACAGGTCGCAGGTTCGGATCCTGCTGGTGGAAGGTCATTTTTTTTTCCACTTTTCTTTCTTTGAATTTACACTACAATAATATCCCATATACTTTCACTGGCCTTACTGTCTGTTCTCGTTAATATAGTGTCTAAAAAAGAAAACAAGCCTTCAAATTTACACTTAATTTCCTTTGAGCAGTGTCTTGTACATTTAGGCACAAGAACATTGTTGAATGTATCAGAAATAGATACTCGTCTTATGAGAAGTATCACCATAGAGATACCTAAGAAGTATCTCAGATATGACCTAAGTATATGTACATTCAATACGGCCCAGCACTGCTGCTAAGGACTTCTGATTTGGAGCAATTCTTAGAGCAGCAAAATGTTTATTCTGGAGCACTTTGCAGCAGAAAATTTTGCATCAGGGGGCTTATGCTGGAGCAGCTAATTTAAATCTTGGAGAGAGGAAGGTTAAGTGAAAGGCAGGCAGGTTACCCAAAAGAAAATTTCCGGTTAGCTACCCTGCACCGGGGAAGGAAAGGTAAGAAGGGAAAAAGAAAAGAGAATTGTTTTAAAAAGAAAACGCGCACGCACTCAAGTACAGGAGTGTCAGTCGTTTTGCGAGTCCGGTTGACCGCATAAACTTCAGCAGCGCCTTTATTGCTTTCTGGCTGAAAGCTCGAACGTTCCAGCACTGCAAAATTGACTCCTCCGAAAGCGGCTGGTTATCGAGCCGGGCTATCGCTGCCGAAAGCTGTTGTCTTTGGGAGCTGTAATGAGGAGAATCACAAAGTACGTGTGCGATGGTTTCCTAACTGCCACAGTGATCACACACAGCCCTGTCAGCCATTCAGATGCGGTAAGCAAAACTGTTCGTGAATGACACTTCAAGACACAAGTGGCAGAGGACGGTTGATTACAATCACACAGGAGTGCAATGTAGCAGCAAGATGCTTCAACATTCAAGCACCTAAATAATCAACATGGGGCTCTCATGAAGGGCTAGAAATAGTGATTCCTTGGAAATCTCACGAAGAAAATCATCTCAGCACCATTTCATATTTTACTCGATAATGAAAAAATAAGGGCGTCATGCAGTAGTATTCCGAAATAAATTGGAGATCCATTTAATGTTGAGATTCCGTGAAAGTGTTCAAAAGGGCATTTAACAGAGGATATAACAAACTTCATTTTCCTTTTACAAAGAAGCTTCACTTCATTTGTACTCCAGTGTGCCTTGCCCTGATGCATGCGCTGCCCTGACATTCTTTGAACAGGGTGACTCCACCACGCAGCCATTTTTTGCCTCGTGTCTCAAACGTCTCAGCTAAGCAGCCATGTGATGAGACCCTGGCAGGATGCGGGGGGCATTACTATAGCAGCTATGCCGCAGCACACGTTGCAGATGTCCTCACACTAAAGCTATGCTTAAGTGAAGAAAGCGTGCATCAAGGCAGTGCCGAAGACCTTGTAATGCCCTCTAGGGACCAATGAAAAAAAAAAAGAGAGAGAGAAAAAAACACCCAAAGAGCTTCTTATACAGTCGCCTATGATGACTCGAAGGCGAAAGCCTTTTTTTTTTTTTCCCTCATTGAATGTGTTGATACTCCCCCGCCTTTCTCTGAAAGCTTTCTGCATTCAACGTAGTTTTGCGCTGTCCCTAGATCGAAGCCATTGCAAGCTTTCTACAGATCCCTGGTTTTGCACCACCTCCTTCATCGGCGCACCGACCACAGAGGCAGAGCCACCCTATGATGTCATGTGATGGTAACCTCAACTGTAGCACGATGAAAAGCTGCTATTACAAGACTCTCAGCGGCGACGTTGGTGCAAGCCTTCTTTACATCATGCGCACAATATGAACAATATACAGTGAAACCCCTTTCATACGAACCTGCTGGAGACGACAGCATAACTACGCACTAAACGTAATATGCATTAACCACCAGCTACAAATTTGCATCTCCTGACATGCGCCATCACCGCCAACAAAGGAAGAAACTCAGTGCCACAAGAAATATTGCCTAAACTGCCCACCACAAAGCCAGTTCTTTCTTTTTGCTGAAGTACAGAAAGGTTTCCGACTCTCGCACAACAACCCAATAGCACGCAGTGGCGACGCCGAAGAGCATTTTGCAACTACAGCGGCATCTGGGATACACAGTGTGGTACAGCGACAGAACGAACGAAATCGGCTGTTCATGATACGGTTTTTCCACGGTCTGCTTCTTGGCGAAACCTGACACAGTTTTCTTTTTTGATTGAAATGTGGTACAGTCGCAGAGAGCAAAATCGTTTGCTGCATGGGTAGTTGCATGCAGCCCTTCGCTTACTCTGCACACACCGCGATTGCCGATCCGCTTGTGGTAGAGTACACCCTCTCCACCTTAGGCCATGCACAGATTCAGCGAGTAGCCTACTGAGTTTTTAAAGGGCCACTCACCAGGCTTGACGATTTTGAGCTGACATGTGCAAGGCGAACATGGGGCATTCACGATCACGTCTGCCAAAATTTGCAATGCTACATGCCGCAGAAAAGGGACAAATTTCTAGATGAACGCTGTTCCCCCTAACTTTCACAGGCGATGCCCAGAGAATGAGGGCATGAATGATGGCATGTCATGTCCAGAGAATGAGGGCATGGCGTGCACATATAAATTGCCCCACGCACACGGCAGTGCAGCGACGTCAGTCTTCTACGTAGACAACTGTGCTCTGACGTTGCTGACAGTGGCGCATGACATGACGAAAATTATGGAACACAAAATGCGTAATGTAATTTGTTACTTGAAGAGATTACTAATAAAACTTAAAATAAATAATGAGCACGTCTTTATTCCATTTTTTCCCATAAATCACAACGGCATGCGGGGCTAATGTGCCTGCGTTTTGCATGCAATCGTGTTCCCACGTTAGCGCACCAAGCAGACGCCTGTACAGGAATAGAAATCAATGTTCCTACACGTTCGATCACTCATTATGCTCATCTATTCTACCGTGTCTAAAACCCATATTCAGAAACACTCCTTGACTTGAACTTAACTTGAAACCACCTTCAATGCAGCACGTTTGAAATGCGTCTGTGCGTTTGCGCTGCCTTTGAACCGCCTACGGACAGCGCACCAGAAACGCGTTTGTGCTGCATTGAAGTCGGAGGCAAGTCAAGTTCAAGTCAAGCGGCGTTTCTGAATATGGGGTAAGCCAGTGTTTCCAAACAATCTCGCAGAAACAAGCAGTAGACCAGAAAATTCCTGTCATTCTCATTTGGCGCCAATTCAAATAAAAAAGACTTTTCTCAGCTTGTAATGAACCGATTGAAAAAACTTTTTATGGCATAATGGTTCTCATTGGGCCCACAACTTTCATTGTCTAACTAAAATTTGTTATGGGGCCTGGTGAGTGACCCTTTAACGTGGCGATGAAGAGCTTTCCGCAAGCAATGCGCTCTCTGCAATGCTCTAGCAGTCCTGGCAGTCGTTAAATAAAAGCATCAAGCATGATAACGACAGCGCTACGCTTACTGTACGGTGCGCGTGTTTAATACAGCAAGGTTTCTTGGTGCCCACGGCCCGCAACGCTAAACTCTGCGACAGCGAGCTGCTTGCCTTTCTGTAAAGTGGTACCCACTTGACCACGGTCCCGAAAAATGAGAAGGCAGCGATCGGCGGCCCAGGGCGTTCAGGTAGTCCCCTACAAAAGGTGTGCAGTAGGCCTGATGTGACGCTACGCCACACGTGTGCACTAGCAGATAACCGGGGATGCTTACTGAAATAAGGCTTTTTTCCCACGACAAGTCATACCTGCGCATTTGTCAGTGGTCGCCACCTCGCCTTAATTTTTTCGTCAATAATTACTAGCAAACTCATCGCAGCAATCACGCGGAAGTTCGAATAACTTATCGGCCGATCTTCGCACTTAACTTGACAAAAAACCGTTCATGGCACATTGCAGCATCTGCAAGTTCAGCGGTGCAGTAAAATTTTGTGGCACAAAATGTTATCACGGTATGCAGTTAAAACGCACTTACTGGTAGGTATAAGCCAACCACTACGGCTTAAGTGGTTTGCGAATGCATTAGTCTCTATGAGACTTTATTTGGGGATTTGTCACAACTACATTTTAACTGTTAGTACGCTTAAAGCAGGTATGCACTAACGAGGTTTGACTGTAGTGGGAAGTCAAATGGGTGGTTTAGGGTAACTTACATAATTTGTCAGAAATGTGCATTTCTCAAACCTACTATTTTGCATGAGAATGATCGAAATATGCAGGAAAACATAGCCAGTTGATTTCCTTGAAACCTATGTCCCTTAGAAAACTACTAAAATTTTGGGCACGATTCCCCGGTTCCAGCATGAATATGACAGCTCAACATTACACAGTGTGCAATACAAATGATTGGAACTATTACAGTCGACTCCCGATAATTCGAAGTCGCTTAATCAGAATTATCGGTTAATTGGAAGTAAAGTTGGGGTCCCGTCAGTTTTGCATGCAGTTCAACAGGAAGAAATTCTCGGTAATTGGAAGTAGAGGTCTAAAATTTCGGTTAATTCGAATTTATTTTCAATCGAATTGCCGGAGGAAATCGTATTTGTTAAATTTCCTGTGTTCGAAGTGCTAAACAACAATGTGTGTGCGACCGGCACCCAAGGGCATTGCAGTTGACCACAGCGCCGCAGCTCAAAACGTCAGCTGATGGCATCGCAGTTGCATGCAGCGCCCCAGATCACGAAGTGGCTGCTCCGGCGGTTCTGGTTCCGGGCCTCATTGTTGATCTCGTTACGGTTGTGTGCAGACTCAGCGTTTCCACATGCGACGAAGCTCCACATGCATTTACTATGGCACCAAGTGGTGCAGATGATGACGCGTCTTGTACAGTGGGGGAAAAAGACAAGTGAGCTTGACGTTGATGGTCTCCTGCCAGCTCTCGGCGACGTCCCTTTTGAGTAGTACATTGCCACTGACAGTTCGGTAGAAACGTGCGGTGCACTGTCAAACGCTGAGATCATGGAGATGGTTCGGCCCAGCGAGCCTAGTTACTAAACTGAGGTTGACGACAACGACGCCGCAAGTGAGCCACTACCACGGGCTGCTGATGTAGCCGCAGGCCTTGCCCTCGCGCAGCAGTTTTCACTGCTGAGAGCAACAGAAGCATTCGGGCACATATACAGTTTGCAGGACTTGCTTTTTGCTGCAAGATTCAGCAAACAGAAGCAAACGGCAATCGCAGATTTTTTCTCATAAACTGCTTTGAAATAAATGTATTTTTCGTTCATTGTGGTTAATTGGAATTTCGCTTAATTCGAAGTTTTTCGCGGTCCCCATGAACTTCCTATTAACGAGAGTCGACTGTAGAAGCTTCACCTAAGGTGGAGTGCCATAATTTATAAAATTGGCAAAATTTTTTGCTTCCCTTCTTTTTATACAATATGATTCAGGTTTAGGGTGACTTACATAATTTGTCAGAAATGTGCATTTCCCAAACCTACAATTTTGCATAAGAATGATAGAAATATGCAGGAAAACATAGCCAGTTGATTTCATTGAAACCTATGTCCCTTAGAAAACTACTAAAATTTTGGGCACGATTCCCCGGTTCCAGCATGAATATGACAGCTCAACATTACACAGTGTGCAATACAAATGATTGGAACTATTAGAAGCTTCACCTAAGGTGGAGTGCCATAATTTATGGAATTGGCAAAGTTTTTTGCTTCCCTTCTTTTTACACAGTATGATACAGTCTTCTTTCTGTCCAAATTTAGAACAGCTGCCTTTTCTAACCATAAATTCTTGCCAACTCAGTTTTCAGTCATCAAAGGTGCACAACAATGTGTGCAGCTGAGCAGCATATATTTTGATGCTGCATCACCATGGTACAAGCTTCTAAACTATCACTGCATTTTATAAAGCTATGCAGCCAAAACATTAGAACCGAAGAGGAAGTATTTGAAACATCAAACAAGCCTCCTGTTATGATTATCAGAAGCAAATCACACCAATATTGAATAAAAAGTTTGAACCCACAAGTAACCATTCTACTTTTATTTTTGCAGTAACTGATTAAACTCATGATTGGGTAGAAAGGAACTGAACAAACTTTAATTACACGACCTAGCAGGCATACACCATGCTAGCCCTTAAAGACCAATCGAGAAGACGTGAAATTTCACATGCATCACGGTGTGAGCTCATCGACATGCGAGTCGTATATCATAAATTGAGTCAATAAGTACCATAAGTAGACAGCTGTTGCCTTAGTATGCTGCAAATAAAGAGGCAAAATTTATTACTCCATGGCTTGGCGTGCAGCTATACTTGGGTTATTAACAGTCTCTCCTAAAGACTCCAGAAGTTCTTTGCGATAATCTTCAAAGTCTCCATCAATTTCTTCAATTCCCTTGTGCTCAATCACCCACAGTTGGCAATTTGTTTCACGTATGAGGCGCTCATCGTGGCTCACAATGATGACACCTAAAACAACAAGCAAAGATAGGCAAAATTTAGACTTGAACCTATGTGCTTTTGCAGGAACACGAACAACGACAATGAGAGAAGCTTACCTCCTTCATATTCCCCGATGGCCTCTGCCAAGGCATCAATTGACTCAATGTCCAGGTTATTTGTGGGCTCATCCTGACAAGAAAAATTTGCAACACACAATAAATAAGCATTACATGTCACAATATATTAACTGTAGCAGTTAAGCAGAGTTACAGTTGAACACCTTTATAAGAGAAATTAATGTAACAGAAAATAGGGTATAAGAGACACTAGAGTGCTTACATTAAAATAGGGGTTGATACGAAAGTGCATAGATGGTACTCTGTTTATAAGAGATACCTGATATAAAAGACGAGAATTGCTCGCTAGCGCATGTCTCTTATAAAAGAGTATAGCTGTATCATACACAGTTACCAAATATTTGTAGTGGTATTGCAGGAAAATTTTCAGAGTGTAAAAAACTATGTGTGCTCAGCAGAACACACATCACAAAAATATGGGTCATTCCATGCCAAAATGTCTATAAAACTGAGCCCCAAAGTCCCAGAATACATTCTTAAAAACTTGACTTTTAATATGAATTATTGGTGTTTTAGGTCCCACAACTTGTAATATGATTATGAGGTGCACAGCAGTGAAAGGATCAAGCAATTTCAACCACCTGGAGTTTTGTAAACTGTGCACCTAGATTTATATTGCACATGAGCCTCTCGCATTTTACCTCCTTTGAAATCGGGCTACCTCTGCTGGGATTCGATCCAGCAACTTTTGGGTCAGCAGTCGAGCACCACAACTACTAGACCCTGCAGCAGGTAAAATAGGGCTCAATTATTTAAACATGCTATCATCCTACAATTATATTATTTTTCTCTTTTAGTTCCTGAAAGTTAGAACTAATAATTTATGTCTTCAAGCTCCCTGAGATGAGAGTAAGACTGATTAGGAACACCGAGATTAAACATTATTTTAGAGGTGTGTGTGTGCACACACACACATGCATGTGTGTATGTTTGTATGTACATCTCTGTTGAATATGTTCACCTTTAAATGTATGAGTGTGTCCTTAATATATATATATATATATATATATATATATATATATATATATATACATACGCAGGGTATGTCAAGTAATATGTATGCCAAGTATTGTTTAAAAATCAGCAAAAAACGCTACTTGATTGCTGTCTTCACAGCTGCTTTTTCTGTAGCAGCAGGACTCTTAAGGGGAGATGCGGGTTGAAAAACGCGAGTTTTCTTCAAAAGTACAAATTTTTTATTTTCACCTGTTTACCAAAACAAGCGAAAACAAAAATTTTAAAAATAAAAAAAAATTAAAAAATAAAAAAATTCCTCTACTGTTATGAAAAAAAATACAGGTGGAGACTTAACTGGAAATGCTTTATTATTGCATCTAAAGAGCACAAGGTGCCTGTTAAGAGGCCCAAAAAGTGCAGTTTTTGAGCACCTTGCCGCCGATAATGCACCACCGCTCGCTACTGTTGATCGCATGAGCCGAAGAGCCGAGCCTCACCTTCAAACAACAACAGTTTCCCTCGCTGACGCAGCGCAAGAAATAATAAAAAGAAGCACGCTTCTGCACGTTTCTCGAGCGCTGCGACTGGCTTATCAAGTGATACGGATCGGGGACCACCATTGGCCGCTGCGCACCTGTATGTGCTGTGAAGCCTATTTGCGGGGTCCATGTCTTGTGCAGCGCAGCTGAACAATGCTTTTCTCGTGTATATCTCCGTTATGAATAAAAAAAGCCACACGTGAAAGCCGTTGTGTGGCATGCTCTGTAGGAATGGGTTACAAGCAGCTGGTCCGATTTGCAGCAGTTGTTGGCTTGCAAAAGCCAATGCATCAAGAGTCATTCACATCCGTCAGCCGTAAAGCTTTGTGATGCGGAAATGGATGACGTCAGCACCAATCTTGTGAGGTCGAAAGAGCTCGCAGTGAGAGAACTTAGCAGGGACGATACTGCCATTATGTACGACGGTTCGTGGCACAAACATGGCCACAAAATGGCATGACACTGGACTTAGTTTGGATTTCGCAGTCCTGTCGAACTTCTTCCTAGCTTGCAGTTGGCACATGGTTCTGCCAGATGGAGCGGAAGTTTGACAAGTGTTTCATGGCCCAGCCTGTGAGCAAAATGTCTGTGAGGATTCGGCTCGAAAAAGCCGAGAGGGACAAATTTATGGTTCTGGCGTATTTTAGTCGCAGTGGCCACTACAAGAAAGATTGTTCTTTTTGGTTGTCAAATTTCATCAGATTTAATGATATCTTTCAGAAATAAAAACTCAATTTTAACTTTAAAACACAATTTTCTCAAAACACAAACTTCGCCATTTTTTTTTTCAATGTGCCCCTCCTTTTTCGGACACTTGTAGTGCTCGGATCTGCATAAAATTTCGCCCAAATTTTTTCTAAAATATGACAAATACGACTATCTAGTTTTAATTTCAATATTTTATTGTATTATAAAGGATCATATGTAAACCTTCATTAGGATAGGTGAAATATGTAATTTTTATGTCTATTATTTTTCACACCTATTACATATTTTATGTGCTTTCTAATTAGTTATTTACATTCTACACTTTATTTGAAACATTATGAACTACGAATGGTAAAAAATTACTGAAGTTTGGGGATGAAAAGAGGGGGCAAAAGGATTAAGGTTTTCACTTTGTCATGTTTCAGAGCTAAAAGTATGCAACTTCCAAGAAAACTAATTATATATTTAAAATCAGCATAAAACGTTCCATAAACAGCTCAAGTTTCATTGCTCTAGGGCACGGTGTAAGAATAGTTTAGGTGAGAGAACGGCGCATAGGGGAAGCTACGTGGAAAGAGGCGCATGCTGTTCTGGTTAGAAAACCTCTCCAGAGAGGGCGCACTAAACTAGCCACCCACCGCCGCCGCTTGCTCTCCCGCCGCATTCTTGCTGTCCCTTCACTCCACGCTGGACATGTCGTTGCTTGTTTTTCTGAACGTGCTCGCGTAAGTTGGCACTTCGACGTCCTTCGTTGTTCAGTGTACTAGTGTGCTTCGCGACGGGGAAGTGCTTTGTACCCTACTGCAACACACGCTAAAGGTCGTGCAAAGAAAAGTTTTCGCTTTTAATGCCACCGCAAGATCAAGCCAGGCTTGAAGCATGGAGGCGGGCGATCCCTCGCAAGGACCGCCCTTCAACGG
This sequence comes from Rhipicephalus microplus, assembly GCF_043290135.1. NCBI lineage: Eukaryota > Metazoa > Arthropoda > Arachnida > Ixodida > Ixodidae > Rhipicephalus > Rhipicephalus microplus. The sequence goes on from NC_134710.1 coordinate 252,911,159, forward strand.
GCAGACCGTGTGTGCGAAAAACATTTCACCCCGCATTTTATTTTGAAAGCGTGGTCTGCAGAAATTAATGGCCCCATTCTGATGTCTGGCAGCAGAAGAGCAGGACTTTCAAAGGACGCCGTGCCATCTATTTTCAAAGGAGCGCCTAGTTACTTGTCTAAGAAGATATAGAGTCCTCGAAAACAGTCGAGACGGCATGCTTGCGATGCAGCTGCCTCTGAGAGCACAGGCGGGACCAGCAGCAAAAAGCTTTCTTTAAACCTTTTTTACCGAAAGCTTTTTTTAAAGCTTTCAAGATTAAATTGGCAAAGAAGATGCCCTTTCAAAGCAGAGGGATGGTTATTCTAGATGAGATACAGGTCAGGAAAGAGATGACTGTAAATACGAAGAACATGACATGCTGGTCTTGTTGACTATGGAGACCAAGGTGGACAAAGCAATGAGCTGGCTGACCATGGTCTAGTGTTTGCTTTTGCCCCTTTTGCTGACAGCCATTTACAACCAGCAGCAGTATTTGCATCAAAAGGTGCAACTAAGGGTACACTCCTTGCACAGCTGTTGCTTCAGTGCATTGTGCATTTAGAGCAGGCAGGAGTTTATGTTGATGGTGTGGTCTGTGACAATGCATCTACCAATAGGGCCATGTAGAAGCAACTTGGGGTAAGCGGTGCTCTAGGACATGTCGTAAATGCTTTCGAGCATCCCCTAGATCCATCCAGAAAGGTGTATGCTGTGGCAGATACCCCTAACTTGTTCAAGTGTATTAGAAATCATCTTTATGATAAGAAAATATTGAAAGTAAATGAGAAAATTGTGAAGTGGTCATGCTATGATGCACTTTTTGTTGCTGACACGAAAAACGCAGCGGAGCTTAGGGGGTGTCCAAAGTTGACTTACTCACATGTTAATCCATCACATATGCTCAAAATGCGAGTGAAGTTGACCACACAAATTTTTAGCAACTCTGTTGCTAAGGGCATTTCTTTCTATGCACAGAGAGGCACACCACGGCTTGAGAATGTGGAATCAACTGTGGAGTTTACGCTCCTAATGAATGATCTTTTTGATGCCCTCAATTGTTGCTTTGCTGCAGAAAGCCTCACTCTTGAATGCAAAGACTTCCATGTTCTAGAGTCAGCATCTAGGTGGCTTGATAGCTGGGAGCAGGAAGTAGTGAGGGGTGACATTCACAAAGATCTTTTTTTAATGCAGTCTACTGCTGCTGCTGAAGGCCTGCGTGTTACACTTAGGTCTGTTCAGGAATTGTCAGCATTTCTTCTGAAAGAGTGCGAGTTCAAGTATGTCCTGTCAGCCAAAAGGAACCAGGATCCTTTGGAATGCTTTTTTGGTATTATAAGACAAGCAGGTGGCCAAAATGAGCATCCAACAATTCCGACATTTTTGCAGCTTTATTGCATGCTTTCCTTGTATTCTTTGCTCAAGCCACAAAAGTTTGGTAACTGTGTTTTTTCTGAGAAAAACCAATCTGCTTTTCTCGCCCTGAGTGATTTCAGAGAAGTGTTCCAGTCTGCACCTTTCCAGCGCACAGATAAAATGCATGACCTCAAGGAGAAACTAAATGGCCTCATCAGTGAGGAAACGTGGGAGTGCGATGAAGTGTTTCAGCATGATTATTCTGATGCGGCCGCCGTGAACTGCATTGTATATTATGTCACTGGATTCGTGTAGCGAAAGCTTGCCACTCAAACTTACTGTACAATTTCTAAGGAGGCCCTGGTTGGGCAGAAGGTATTTTAAAGCTACCAGAAGCCGACTTAGTAAATTGCAAAACCAGAGGGGGGCTCACACATCCGAATCTGCATCTACTTCTTCTGTTTAAAAATGTTGAGGAGCACTTCGCAAAACATGCTGGTGAGAGAGATGTATATGATCGCACGACAGATGCAGTGCTAGAAAATTTCAACTTCACATTTCCATGTGCTGCTCACAAAGAAGTTCTTGCCAAGCCATTGCACTATTATGTGTGCCTACGCATGCGGCAATACTGTAGGCAGCTAAAGAATAAACATGTAAAAAAGAACCAAGACTTGCGCAAATTGTCGAAACTTGTATAATTGATTTAGGAGAAAAGAAATGTGTAATGTGTGTGCAATAATGCTTATGTATACTGTGATCATGGTGTACAGTGATGTACCCTTTGTTTTGTGTTTGTATGTAAGGTGTTTCATTTAAAAATGTACTGCTGATCTAATCCAAATAAATAAAATTTAGGATTCTCACCCACGCAAATGTGTGTCCATGTTATGAAGTATAGGAAGAAGTCATAACGAATCCTAAGATGTATATACATGAGAAGTTACAAAGAGCAAAAGTGTTGAATGGGATATCACAACTCATTAGCCAATTTTTCGGCCAAGATGTAGCTAGCATTCTATGTGGGTTACTTTCATCCCCTAAACTTCTTGCGCGCTTACTGCCAGCGCTAATGTTATCGCATAATAAGGCCCTCGCGAGCGGCGGAAAAGAAACTCAGCATGTACTCTTGACTGCCTACGACTGTGACGAAGATGTAAATATTGCGCAGATTTCTTGACGTAATAGGCGGTTTTAAAGAAACTTCCCGTCACCCCCGCAAATATCGGCCAGACAACCGGGATATCGCCACAGACGCGCTGTTACGACTTTGCTACATAAACCTGAATGCTGCATGCTTAATGAATTCAATCATAAAATTTTTAAGGCAGAAAGGTCAAAGAATATATATTAATAAACGATCTGCTTCATAAAAGCTGCATTCGGTGCCATAGCTAGGCCAAACTGACTTCTTACTTACCGAGCTTGAGCTAGGGTAGCTCCAAGCTCTACCGGCTCTGCTGCGCCGGCGGGGCATTAGTTGCTAGCGCCATCTGCTGAGGGGTTTGAGAAGCAGAGCTTTGTCGCGAAGCGAAGAGCGGTGGCGTTCTCTCACCTAAACTATTCTTACACCGAGCTCTAGACTGAATATGAAAAAAAAATGTGTCTCTGAATAGCATCTCCCCTTAAGAGAGTTGAAATCATAATTTGGAACAGTAATTAAAAAAGCTAAATTAATTAACTTTATAAATGATGAAGATAGGCAGTTAAGACAAACGTGAGAATTAAAGTCCTTGATGCGCAAAACACATTGCCGCAAGATGGTAAGTTGGACCAGTTGGTTTGCATCCATCGTGAACTTGTTAACAGCACAACACTAGAAACACAGGACAGGGAAGGAGCAGAAGAGAAAAGACTGCACTGACTCACAACTGTTCTTTGTTGGAAAAAAGGTGAAACATATATTTACAGGTACTGGCAGCTTACATCACGACTCTTGCTATGCACATGTCGTAATGTAAGCTACCAGTACACACACACACACACACACACACACACACACACACACACGCGCACACACACACACACGCACACACACACACATATAATGTTTCACCTTTTTTCCAATAAATAAAAGTTGTGAGTCAGCACCGTCGTTTCTTTTCTCTGTTGCTCCTTCACTGTCCTTTGTTTCTATTGTTACGCTGTTAACAAGTTCATGACGGAGATAATGCCGCTTTGAGATTTCAGAAAATCAGCCTCTAGTAATAACTACAAGTTAATGAAATCTGCCTTTTTCATTTTTCTGTGCTGCCCTCTGGTGTTTTGGGAGGTTTTGGTCTGGGCTGCAAGAACTAGCACTGCTAAAATGAAGGCCTCCAAGACCAGGAGTTGTTACGCGACGTTTCCACTAGAGAAGGGCACATGCGGCATGGCATCGTGGAAAAGGCGGATTCTCCTGAATTCTGCAGCAAAACCGAAACCAAAGGACGAATGAGCGCAACAAGCAGACGACTATAATAACGTCCCTGTTTAAAACAGTGGTTAAAGAGGTGCAGTTCTTTCCCATTTATCAACACATGTGCGTCGTGCATGCTGTGATTGTGAGTGCAGCGCATCAACACAACGAAATCAGTTGATGGTTGATATAACAGTGGTGCAACAGCCGAAATAGAATCTGCAGCGCTTTTCGGAGCAGCAAAATATTACTCTTGGAGGAACAAAATCCAAATTTGGAGCAAGTTGCAGGGGAAAAAACATTCAATTTTTATCACGAAAGACCAAACTTGGAAAGGTTTGAGAAAGAAGGCTTAAGTTTAGAGAAAAAAATATATGTACAAGCCATTCAACATTCCCTGAATCATGCAGAGTGAATATGAGTGCTGCTATTTTAACAAAAGTAGTGGTAGTATTTTCTTCAATCACCGCACTCAGCGAACAATGATGAGGCCCACATTCGAATTTGCCACGCCTGTCAAATTTTTGACAGAGTCTGAGGATTCATATATGGATCTTCCAAAATTGCGACCATGAGATTCGTAAAACTGAAAAAAAAGAAAGAACTGGCACACAGTTTTCATTTTTTTTACAACTGCAGAAATGTCATACAATACTCCAAATAATTTTGCCAGTAACTTTTTTAGACATCAGCGATTCTATTAGTACTCACAATTATGTGGCGTATACACGCAACAGTTTTGAACAAACTGTGGTATGTCTAGAGACTACTACTATAATCTTAAAACGCTTTTCCGCAGGCCACCCATGTACTGCGGCGAATGCGGCTTAAGCGCTGTTTCTGCACGGGTTAGAACAAGACCAAGAAATTTTCGAACCATTAGCAGCCCTTCCCCGTTTTTTTTTTTCTTTTAATGACGGGTTAAGCTTAGGGCACAACTTCTCGGCTCACTTGCAAGGCCCGTTTGACCAGATATGCCTGTTGGCCTGGCGACGGCACCGGATATCAATCGCATGTAGCATTGCTGTCACAACATGGTCATGGCATGAACTAATGCTAGAAGCGTACAAATTCGATGCACTGCGAGTTTGTATGGTTCCAGCTTTAGTTCCTAATGGTTCCTAACATGCCATGCCTGCGTTTTCTGACTAAGAAATTCATGCCTCCTGTGAAATGTTGCTAGCTACGCCAACACATTTTTGTCTTGTAGTTGCACCGTCCCCCCCAGTAGATGTCCACTGCAGTCAGCCAACCGACGGGCAAGCAACGTTGCAACTTCATCTGTTCCATCATGTCTTGCCTAATAAGCAACTACCTTACACCGTGGTTTGGGATTGGGGTTTGTCCGCTTGAATTGATTGATCACACAAATTACAAGTGGCCAAAGGTGCCTCCATTTATCGCTCAAATTAGGGCAGCTGAAAAAATTTTGAGGCTAGTCGGGCATTTTGGTGCAATTTTGATGAATTTATTAGTTTTAGCGCAGCTTTGCAGTCCTGCATCAATGCTCCGTCATTGCAGTGGTGCTATTTCTTGTTTTGATTTCACCGCATAATTAGAGAAAATTCAATTAATTAGCAGTTATCACTAGAGGCTGCTTTTCTGACATCTCAAAGCGGCCATAGGCTCTTGACATGAAGGACTTCAATTATGCCATTTGACTTGACTGTCCAACTTCACAAATAAAAAGTTAATTATTTATTAGCTTTCCTAATTACTGTCCCAAATGATATCACTAACCAACTTAAGATATATGCTGCTAGCAAAAAAAGCAACTGTGAAAACAGCGAGCAAATAATGCCTTTTTCTGATTTTTTAAGAACATTGAACAAATTTCTTGAAACATCCTGTGTGTGTGTGCACGTGTGTGTACGTGCAGCAACTATATTTACAAAAACAGGGATTTAGCAATACTGCAATAGTTTTAAATACATGCACTTTGCACTAAGCATGATGGTAAGAAGCCTAAGGGGACGGGACACAAGCATGTAAAAGGAACACACACGAAGCGCTACTGCACTCTTGTGTCGGGTTTCTTCATCACAATCATACTTAAAGTGAAACGAACTAGCCCAATCTAACATTTTGCTTAAACTATTTTGCCATGTGAGGTAAACATTACGATAAACCACCTTCTTGAAAGAAACCGCTCTTTTTATCGAAAAATGACGAACACAAAAAAAGAAAACGCTCTGGCTCACCAAAATCAGCACATCTGGTGCTCGGAGACATAACTCGGCCAAGGCCACTCGTGCTTTCTGGCCACCTGAGAGATCACAATTCTTTATTGTGTGTGCATGGCTCACAAGTCCAAAACTACCCAGCTGCTTCCGTGCATCCTGGTAGTTGAGGTTGAACAGCTTCTGCAAAAGTGCCCCCATCATGAACAACATGGTTCAGGTTTAGACATGCATGCTAGTGATGCATCCATTGAAATTCCTTTAAATGACAGCTGAGCACAAAAGCATCTCAGGCCAAGTACCAACATATCCAACATACGAAGGCAGCTTAATGCACAGAACAGTTCGCTGTTGTGTACAATACATGTCTATTTTTAAGCATTAACCCTTTCGTTACACAACCTATTCAAATTGATCACCGATGATCGATGTTTTGTATTGTCAATTTTTGCTCGTCTAAATCCTTTCGCGTGTACCCAGCACTTTCTAGTGGTTAGTCAAGCCACTCAACTTTCAGAATCAATTTGAATCAGCCCATTTCGGCTACATGGTGATGTTTGACAAATGTTTGCGCAAACCAATGTGTGTGTGTCGTTGAGAAAATGCACTTGGCTAGCAAAGTTGACAGAAGTGCGTACCCCTTGTGATTTTGCTACTTTAACATCAAAGTTCTGTAATAAAAAAATCTTTACAAGTCAAATATCAAATTAATGTGCCAGCTTCACAATCTCACAGCACTGAGCAGTAATAGTTACCAGAAATTTCTGTCAGCTATTCAATAGAAAGCTAATGCTATGAGTTAGGTAAAATTTATTCATCAAAAAAGTATTTACGAAAGTCAGCCGCAGGTATAAAGTGTGAAAGTGGCCGTCCCAGCCAGTTTTCAGCAGCCTTGGTTTCGCTTGTTTGATTATATCAGACACACGGCTGCATCTAGTGTCACTAGTCGGTCCTATGGCATCGTCTCGGATGCACGGGAACATGCCTCTGCTGCAAAATACATGCGCCATTCTCAACTGTTTTGCAACTGTAGCTGAATCGGATGAGGAGAATGAGCTCAGAGGCCGAGGTTCACAATACCTCAGCTTTAAGATTTATATCTACGGTGTTTCGTGTCAGCCTGACATCCACAGCCATTCATGGGTTTGTCTTGTTTATGGCCTCAAGTTGTCTCCTCCGTTTCCAAATGCGCAGCTGCTGACTTTTGTGCACAATCTTACAGCTACTCTGGTTACGTGCGGGGTCCTAACATAGCTAGGGCGCAGTGCATTGGAATCGGCCGCACAGTATCTCCTCACGACAAGGAGGCAACCGGAGCACATTATAGCCCTAACTACGGAGCAGCTTGAGGCGTTTTAGAACTGCTTGCAATATCGTTTTTCTTTTTAATACGATGTGCAAAAATGTTAAAAAAATATGTTCGGATGCATATATTAGTACACCAACCTATGCAGAGTAAAGTGGCTCATGGAAAAACAAGACATTAGACAAAATAGCCAAGTTCAATCGACGTATGATTTATAGAGGGATTATTCACAATACAGGCACCCATCTATATTGGAACACGTGCTGACTTATAACACAGAAAAAAAAACTAAAAATTACTAAGAAAAGGTGTACGAGTTCACTTGTATCTCGCGAAAAACCAAGCAATCGTTCACCGCACGGCACAAGACAAGCAAGGAAGCAGCACCTCTGTTCCGAATTTCGTTGTCTATGTAGACTGAGAAACTTTGTACAACATTTATTATTTTTTATACTGTTACTGGGCTATTTACTTTCAAAATGTATATACTGAATTTTCTGTTTTAGATATTTTTGCATATATATTGTATTATTTAGCAGCTGGCAACCAAAAGTTACACACTTTTCACATTTTTATTCATTCCAAAATAGTTTTGTTGCTCTACAACATAGAGTTTTTGAAAGAGAATTTCATTGTGCGAAATTTGATAAGCTGCAATGCATGCTGGAGTACTTTTCAAACAGGCAAGCGCTGTTTTTCAGAGACATATAAAAATTAACCATTTTCGCGCGGTATTAGCCTGAAAAATAAGTCACATTCTAAAATGTACTATACTTAAAGCACATAAGTCAGTATAAGAAGCTTTTAAATTTTAAAAGATGACAAGTTAATGCGAAGGCAATATATTCGTTTAACCTTTGATGATGATGATGATGATATATGGTGTTTTTGGCACAAGGGCCATTTAATGACCAAAGAGCGCCCATTCATGGGACAAGGAATGTGGACAATGATTGTGATTAGCGGCTGTATAAGGGCCATAAAATTCCTTGCAGTAAGGCAGGTAAAAACATACAAGTAATAAAATCATGACCATGCCGTGAAAGGTGTGTGTGGTGTGAATAGGTGACAAAAGTTGGTGATAATGAAAAACGATGGTGGACATGTATGGCATTAGCACAAGTACCTCACTCGTTCATACCCTTGCGTCCAAGGGCCGTGAGGCAAGTGCTTTCCTGTGTAGCCACCGCAGCAAAAACCTCTCTGGAGAGGTCGTGCTACGGAATGCCCGGGTACATGATATGAAAATTATGAATTTCTTTTAAAAACGCTAACAATGATTTATGACTAAAAAGCGGTTCCCTACCAACGAACATTACAGGGTGTAAAGGTATATGTTGTCGGTAGGGTAATGGAAAAAGTTGTTTTCTTAGAGTTTCTAAGTGTTTGCATTGGATTAACATGTGAAGGACTGTTAATGCTTCACCACATCTGTCACACAATGGTGGATCGCCACTGGACAAAAGATGTGTGTGTCGTGTATGTGTGTCCTATCCTGAGTCTCCTTAGTATTACCTCTGTATGACGCAATTTCGATATGGGCAGCCAATGACCAAGGTGTGGCTTAATAATGTGTAGTTTGTTTTTTGTGTGTGTATCCCACATGCTCTGCCAGTAGTCCCTGAGGTTTCGTTTGAGAGACGGCTTAAGATCAAGGGCCGGGATTGATATGGGTGTAGGGGCAGTGCTTTTGGGGACGGATGCAGCGAGCTGATCCTCCCTCACATTGCCTTCGATCTCACGGTGCCCTGGCACCCAGCACACTACAACATGTTGTTTGAGTGTGTAGAGTGTGCATAAAATGGAGTAAAGTGAGACAAGGACTGGGTTTTTTTGTTTTTTAAAAGTGTGCAGAGCCGTTACCACACTGAGGGAGTCTGTATAAATTACCACTTTTTGTATTTGTAATTGCTTGATGTGTTTAGCCGCCACAAGTATCGCATAAGCTTCCGCTGTGAAGATACTTGTGCCTGGATGTAGAGCGCCAGCATCCGAAAAGGATGGGCCGACAGCAGCGTAGGACACAGAGGAGTTAGACTTGGAGGCATCTGTGAAGAACTCAGGACGTGTGTATTTGAGTTGAAGTTCCAGGAAGTATGTTCGAATATGGGCAATAGGCGCATGTTTTGTAACTTCTAGAAAAGACACATCGCTGTCAATAGTCTGCCACTGCCACGGTGGCGGGTATGCTACAGGAGCCATTAAACTGTGTTCGAGCGACATTCCAGTTTCCTCAGCTAGACCCTTCAGGCGAATTGAAAAGGGCTGCCTCATCAAAGGCCTGTTTTGAAATAGAATGGAGCTCGACAAATCATTATTAGTAGAGTATGAGGGGTGCTTCTTATCTGCTTTCACCTTAAGGAAATAAACAAGGGACATGTAAGTTCTCTGCAAATGAAGCGACCACTCATTTGACTCAACATAAAGGCTTTCCACGGGACTGGTGCGAAAAGCACCCGTAGAAAGGCGGATGCCCAAATGGTGCACGGGGTCCAGCATCTTCAAAGCACTTTGAGTCGCAGACTGATAAACAACGGCCCCATAATCTAAGCGGGTGCGAATGAGGCTTCTATACAGGTTCATGAGACATTGCCTGTCACTACCCCACGTAGTACGTGACAACACTTTTAAAACATTCATGGCTTTTAAACATTTTGTTTTTAAATACTTGATGTGCGGTACGAAGGTCAACTTGTTGTCCAATATTAATCCTAAGAATTTATGCTCCGCATTAACAGACAAACGTTGACCGTTCAGTTCAATGTCGGGTTCTAAGTGCATGCCTCTCTTTCGGGAGAACAAGACACACGTGCTTTTTTGTGGGTTCAGTCGGAATCCATTTTCCTCTGCCCATTTGGAGACCTTGTTTAAACTTAACTGAACCTGCCGCTCACACATTGCCAGATTGAGAGACCTAAAGCCAAGCTGGACGTCATCGACATATGTACAATAAAACATATTGCGAGGAATGGTCAAGCGCAAGGAATTCATTTTTTATGAGAAAAAGTGTGCAGCTAAGTACACCACCTTGTGGCACGCCTGTTTCCTGGACAAATGTTTGGGAAAGAACCGTGCCCACTCGGACACGGAATGTCCGGTTCGACAGGTAACTTTTGATTATGTGAAACATTCTTCCGCGCACGCCAAGGTGGGACAGGTCTCTTAGAATTCCAAAACACCATGTTGTATCATAAGCCTTTTCGATATCGAGGAACACAGAGAGAAAATATTGTTTATGGACGAAGGCGTCTCTGATCTGTGCCTCGATACGAACAAGGTGGTCTGTGGTGGATCTACTTTCTCGAAATCCGCACTGAAATAGGTCGAGCAAATTGTTCGTTTCAAGAAAATGTACAAGTGGGCAGTTTATCATTTTTTCGAAGACTTTGCACAAACAGCTTGTAAGTGCAATAGGCCTATAACACGAAGCTAAAGAAGGGTTGTTTGACTCGTCACCTTGCGTCGACCATGATTGGCCGCCTTATGCAACATTGAAACCCTACTACGCAGAAGAAGCCAGTGTGACATCGTCATCAAGGCAGAGGACCATATAACCGGCTGGCGGAACCCTTCGCCCTTCAGTGGGCATTGGATCGCAGCAGTGATGCCGGCGGCTGACAACCCCCTTTGTGTTTTTGTTCAGCTGGCTGCAATCCTTGGAACGTGCCCTGCTGCCTGCGCGGATCGACTGCGACTGCCTCCCGAGATCGACGCATGTCCCTTGTTTGACTCGTCACCTTGCGTCGACCATGGTTGGCCGCCTTACGCAACATTGAAACCCTACTACGCAGAAGAAGCCACTGTGACATCGTCATCAAGGCAGACGGACCATATAAACGGCTGGCGGAACCCTTCGCCCTTCAGTGGGCATTGGATCGCAGCAGTGATGCCGGCGGCTGACAACTCCCTTTGTCTTTTTGTTCAGGTTGGTCCCGCCCCTCCCCTTTTTTCTAAACGCTCAAACAACCTTTCTGCTGCTGTTCCCATGCCCAAGTGTTCTTGCCTGCACCGTTGTGGAGTGTGTTTTTGTTGCTAAAATGTTGTTGGTCAGCGGAGACGTCGAGCTCAACCCTGGTCCCCCGGAACAAGACCCTAGCAAACAGAGCAGTGACGTTCTTCTGGCTATTCAAGATTTAACAAGAGCAGTGACGTTCTTCTGGCTATTCAAGATTTAACAAAACGCCTTGAACAACAGCATGACACCCTCATTAAATCCATAGACGAAGTGAAAGAAAACCAAAAGTTACTTGAGTCCAAAGTGTTAGATTTGACCACTCGGCTAACTGATCTAGAAAAACGAGTCGATTCGTTTGAAGAATTTCTAGACGGCTCTCACGTGCAGGAAATGATAGCCACCGCCGTTCGAAGTGAACAGGCTTCGCTCCGAGCGCGTCTGGATAAGTTCGAGGATAGGTCTCGTCGTGAGAACCTGATTTTCTACGGAATCGAAGATTCAGCGTCAGAAACTTGGGCCGATTCTGAAGAAAAGGTCCGATAGATTCTTACCTCTACGTTAAACTTGCAGCTACCTGACGATGCTATCGTGCGTGCTCACAGGCTAGGAACGTTTTCGCGGCATAAAACTAGGCCCGTGATAGCACGTTTCACCTCTTCCAAAACTAAAGATAGTGTTTTGTCTCAGAAGTCTAAGTTTCGTGACACAAATACATCAATCTGTGAGGATTTCTGCAAGGCTACACGCGCCACCCGGAAAAAACTAATCGACTTCGCCAAGTCGACTGGTCACAAATTTTCTCTTAAATACAATAAAGTGGTCATTGGCAATAAAATATGCACCTACTGCGCATCTTCAGATCGCGTGTGCGAAATAGAAACGGACTCGCTTGACCCCTCAAATCTTCCTAATCGCGATGATCCTGTCATCAGAGGTCCATCTTCTCCACTGTAGCTAGATGCTAACACAAGTTGTAATACCTCTAACCCTGACTGTTGTTTTTTGCTTTGTAATATCAGAAGTGTTATCAACAAGCGTGATGCCTTGTCTTCGTTAGTAAACACGTGCCTTTCTGATGTGATAGTTTTGACCGAAACCTGGCTGTCGTCAAAAGTTGAAAACCGTGAGATCCTGCAGTGCGACAAAAAATTTTCCTTTTTTAGGTGTGACCGTGGCTCGCGTTCTGGTGGCGGTGTCTTGATCGCTGTTTCAGAGGAATTCATGTCTTTTAAAATTCCCATTGTATGTTCCCTTGAATTGGTGTGCGTTCGAATCCGCATAAGTCACAAAGATGTCATTGTTTGTGCCTGTTATCGCCCTCCGAATGCGCCATCTGGTTTTTCCAATGATTTTCATGACGTCTTAAGTGACTTGCACGTGAGGTTCCCTGCCACACCAATTTTAATCCTAGGTGATTTTAACTTTCCTGATATTTCGTGGAACAACTCCCATTTATCGCCTGGCTCTGGCTCCTCTGAAAGCGCCTGCTTCCTTAACACATGCGCGCAATTCAATTTAACGCAGCTGGTTATGTGCCCAACTCGCATTACACATTCAAGTGCTTCAACTTTAGACTTAGTTCTGACTTCTCACCCCGATCTCGTGCAATCGCTTTCTGTTTTGCCAGGCCTCAGTGATCACGAAGCAATCGTTTTCAACCTCCCCTGCGCATCGCCCCGTAAACAAAAAAGTAAAAAGCGATTCAGGGACTACAGTAGAGCTGATTATGGAACCATTATTACCGAACTTGAACATTTCACCTCCGTTTTTCTAGAAGACTTCAACCAAAGATCTGTCAACGATAACTGGATGCTGTTTAAAAATAAAGTTGCCGAACTCATTAACAAGTACATACCACTACGCGAAATCGCATGTAACAGTCAATCACCGTGGTTCACGCCAACATTGAAACGCCTGTCCAATAAAAAGAAGCGCGTTTACCGCCAAGCCAAGCGTTCTAATTTATCTGAAAGATGGGAGGTTTACAAAAAGGTAGCCGATGAATACGGGCGTGCTTTATCCGCGGCAAAGGAGTCCTTTCTTCAGCAAACGCTACCGTTAATTCTGCAAAACAATCTCCACAAATTTTGGCAGGTCGTTAATGGGGGCGATAGGAAACAGATTGAACTAACCACTGACACGGACGAAGTAATTTCCAGTGAGAACGTTTGTATCACCCTTCACCATGCATTTTCTTCATTCTTTACGAACACTACTCCTGCCGTCCTTCCAGGCGTTCAAGCTCGCGATTTCATTGTGATGAATTCTGTACACGTTGACCGGGCCGGCATACGCAAGTTGATCCAAAATTTAAAAATTTCGTCATCACCAGGTGTCGATGGCATTTCCTCTAAATTTTTGAAAAACACTGACGTTCATTCCTCAATTATTCTGTCGAGACTTTTTGATCAGTCATTGGAAGAAGGTGTTCTCCCAGAGGACTGGAAGGTGGGGAAGGTGGCTCCCTTGTTTAAATCAGGAAACGCTCATAGTCCCGGGAACTATCGCCCCATTTCACTAACCAGTGTACCATGCAAACTTCTCGAACATGTAATTTACACCCACGTCGTGAGTTATCTTGAAAGTAACGCCTTCTTTAGCATTCACCAACACGGGTTTAGGAAATATTATTCATGTGAGACACAGCTTCTGGCCTTCACTAACGATTTATTCTCTGCTGCTGATCGTTCATCTACTGTTGATTGTGTCTTCATAGATTTTTCAAAAGCCTTTGATACCGTCTGCCACAAGTTACTTCTTCTGAAACTAAACGCGCTAAATATTGATGCTAACGTCTTAAAGTGGATTGAATGTTTCTTATCTAACCGCACCCAGTTTGTAACTGCTAACGACCATTGTTCCCCGACTAGCCCTGTAACGTCCGGCGTTCCGCAAGGTTCAGTTCTTGGTCCCCTACTATTTCTTATCTACATCAACGACTTACCTAAAGACATTTCATCATCCATCAAACTATTTTCCGATGTGTGTAATTTACCGTGAAATCCGGACTAACGCAGATAATCTTGCCCTTCAAACAGACCTGGATCACATTTGATCATGGTGCGACGCATGGTTAATGAAGCTAAACGTTACTAAATGCAAGGCTATGCGAATTTCCCGTTGTATTTCTCATAATGTACCGTGCGACTACACACTTAACCACAGCAATCTCGATCTGGTTTCGTCCTACAAGTACCTTGGAGTGTATATTTCTAACAATCTCTCTTGGAACAAGCATGTCGATTATATTACAAACAATGCGAATCGCACGTTAGGCTATCTGCGCAGAAACTTTTCTTTGGCTCCGACTAACCTTAAACTTCTGCTTTATCAAACATTAGTCCGACCCAAACTCGAGTACGCGTCATCAGTCTGGGATCCACATACCAATTACCTCGCTGACAGCATCGAGGCGGTTCAAAATCGCTCGGCACGTTTTGTCATGTCAAACTACCATCGCACGTCCAGTGTTACCTCGATGAAAGCCAATCTTCACTTACCCACTCTCTCACTGCGGCGTAAAATATCTCGCCTTTGCCTGTTCCATAAGATCTTTCATTGTATTCCGTCTTTTAGCAACACTCTTTTCCAGCCCCCATCGTACGTTTCCTCACGCAACGATCATCAGTTTAAAGTGGCGTTCCTAGCGCCCGCACGAATTTATATTTTGAATCATTCTTCCGAAAACTGCAAATGAGTGGAACCACCTTCCCGCCCCTATCGCTGCTATCACTGACCTCACTTTGTTTAAAAACGCCCTCTCTAACCATTTTGCGTAAATTCGCCACTTAAGTCACGCTGTGTTTTCTCTTGTTAGTTTTTTTGTGTGCGCGTGTCATTCAAAGACGCAACCATGTTGAACATTGTTGTTACAACCACCCTGCCTCTTCTTCACATCACGCAGTCTTTCTTTTCCTTTATGGTTTTCAGACCGCCATTGTGAGCATATAATTTTGATTTGCTGTATTTCCTGATTTTCTGTACTATGTATACCCGCTCCTCTCTGTAATGCTTCGGCCTTGAGAGTAAATAAATGAAAATGAAATGAAATGAAAGGGTCCTTGCCTTCTTTCAAAATTGGAATAATAATAGCCTCTTTCCAGGAGGTAGGAATAGTGCCAGAAAACCAGATAGCATTGTACAAGCAAAGTAAGGTTTTTCGTGTTTCGATTGGTAGGTTTTTTTAACATTTCATACACCACACGGTCAGAACCTGGGGCAGAAGTACTGCAGAAGTTTAGAGATGTTTGGAGCTCAGCTAGACTGAAAGCTTGGTTATATGCCTCGTATCTAGTGCATTTATGTTCCAGTTTTTGTTTTTCTATTCTTGTTCTGTATTTTTGGAAAGTGTCAGTATAGTGGGATGAGCTGGACACCTGTTCGAAGTGTGCACCGAGGAAGTTTGCCTGATCTTCCAAGGTACCCTGAGTGTTTACGAGTGGAAGTGTGTGTACTTGTTTTCCTGCTATCCTACCGACCATGTTCCACACGTTAGCCTCCTGTGTGCATGAATTGATCCCTGACAAAAACTTCTGCCAGCTTTCTCTTCTGGCCTGCCTACGCGTTCTCCTGCCTTGAGACTTTATTTTCTTGAAGGTGTCAAGATTTTCGGCTGTCGGTGAGTTCCGAAGCAGCCTCCAAGCTCTGTTTTGCTGTTTGCGCGTGTTTCGGCACTCAGAGTTCCATCATGGCACACGCCGTTTCCCTGGGTGTCCATTTGTTTGTGGGATCCATTTTGTTGCAGTATCAATTAAAAAAGCTGTGAAGTAGTCGACAGCAACATCAATGCTTAAAGTACATATGTCACTCCAATCTATACGAGCGATGGTATAAAACTGTTCCCAGTCGGCTCTGTTTATGAGCCATTTGGGAACACGGGGTGGACACTCAGTTGCTGTAGTTGTGCTCAAAACTACGGGGAAGTGGTCACTTCCGTACAGATTACCGACGACTTTCCACTGGAGTAGACGCACAAGAGATGAAGATACTATGCTTAGGTTTATGGAGGAGTAGGTGTTATGTGCGAGATTATAATAGGTT
Organism: Rhipicephalus microplus; assembly: GCF_043290135.1. Lineage (NCBI taxonomy): Eukaryota > Metazoa > Arthropoda > Arachnida > Ixodida > Ixodidae > Rhipicephalus > Rhipicephalus microplus. The sequence goes on from NC_134710.1 coordinate 252,927,412, forward strand.
GGTTCTTTTCTATCTAGGAGACATGCGTTCGACGAGAGAAGGAACTGTTCAATCAGTCGACCTCGCGCGTCGCAACGAGTCTCCCCATAGCCTGCTATGCGCATTGAAGTCTCCAAGGAGAACATAAGGCTCCGGAAGTTCATTAGTTAAAGAGTGTAAATCACGTTTTTGCAGCTGATAGCTAGGAGGAATGTAAATAGTGAAGATTGTGATCAGTTTATCAAAAAGAACCGCTCGAACAGCCACTGCCTCAAGGGATGTTTGGAGTTGTAAGTGTGTGCATGCAATTCCTTGATTCACTATGATGGCAACACCTCCAGATGATGTCATGGCATCATCACGGTCCTTTCGAAAAATAACGTATTTACGAAGAAAATTTGTGTGTTTTGAGTTAAGGTGTGTTTCTTGTATACACAGCACTTTTGGTGAGTGTTCGTGTAAGAGTTCTTGGATGTCGTCAAGGTTTCTGAAAAGGCCCCTGACGTTCCATTGTATAATTTGAGTGTTCATGGTGAATATAAAATAGTGCTGTGTGTACGAAAAGCGAGTGGCTGTTTAGACGGGGAATTTGAATTCACTTAACAGGGCCGTCACCAGGCCCTGTTATTTGCTTTTTTGTTTTCTTGGCACGCTCCAAGGAGCCACGCCGCTCTTTCAGCACCAAGGGTACCGACGTATCCGTTGCCTCCTCGGAGGCACTGGATGCCCGCACATGCGGGCTGTTAGTTCAGATTTCGGGCCTCACCTGGTGAGGGGAGGCCTTGAGACCCGAGGACTCTGGAGCCTCCGGTCTCTGTTTGGGAGTAGGCGGTGTAGCCTGGGCTACAGCCGCCTTGGGGGCAGGTGCCACAACCGCCGGCTCGGTATGCGCGGGCCGAAGGAGTGGCGAAGGCTGGTGCGGCGGTGCCCCCTGACGCGCCGCATCAGCGTATGTAGGTCCATAGAATGGAGCGACTCTTCGCCGTGCTTCCTCAAATGATATGTTCTCCTTCCCTTTTAATGTAATTATTTCTTTTTCTTTTTTCCAGTATGTGCAGGAGCGTGAATATGCGGCATGGTTTCCTTCGCAGTTTACACAGTGTGGCGGTTGTTTGCAGTTCTCAGGCACATGGCCTAGGACTCCACATTGTGCACAAGTCTGGCGACCACGACAGGTTTTAGAGCCATGGCCATACCTCTGGCATTAGAAGCAACGACGAGGGTTTGGTATATATGGCCTGATAGATGTCTTCGTGTACCCTGTTTGAATGGAATCTGGTACTTTACTGGATGCAAACGTGAGTATTAAGTGTTTCGTCGGTATTTCATTATTATCTCTTCTGATGATAATTCTCTGTACATTATTGAAATTTTGGCTCTTCCACCCTTCCAAAAGTTCAGTTTCGGTCAGGTCAAGTAAGTCTGCGTCAGATACTACTCCGCGAGTGATGTTCATAGATCTGTGTGGTGTTACGGTGATCGGTACGTCACCAAACGTTGAGAGGCTGTCTAGCTTTACAAATTGTGCTTTGTCCTGAGTTTCGAGAAGAAGGTCTCCGCTAGCCATTTTGGTTACTTTGTATCCAGCCCCGAGAGTTTCAGTAAGACACCTGGCAACTACGAAAGGAGATACGGTCCTGGCTTGCTTTCCGGTTTTTTCACAGTGAATGACGTGGAAGTGGGGAAAAGTTTCTATTGGCTGGTTGAAGAAATTTATGTCGTCGGTGCGTACCCGCTTTAGGCCAATACGATCAGACAGTAGAGGGAATGCTCCATGCATGCCGGTCTTATTTTTGTTCAGCAGCGTTGGCGGCCACCCACCACGGAGCCCAACAAGGGGACGCTGCAAGTTTGCAGGTGCTGAAAGCTTGCAGACATCAGCCGTACAACACTGCCATAACCCAATGCGCCTAGACCAAGGTAGGCTATTTGCACAGGGTTAACCCTTGCCGCCAGGAAAATTGGAAGTAAACAGAAGAGAGTAGAAGACAGGACAGATAGATAGTGAGAGATAAAGACGAAGATGTAGGCAGAGAGAGATAGGAAAAGGCGACTGCCGATTTCCCCTGGGTGGGTCAGCCCAGGGGTGCCGTCTACGTGAAGCCAGGGCCAAAGAGGTGTGTTGCCTCTGCCGGGGGGCCTTAAAGGTCCAATCATCCAGCATTGGCTCAACCCCCAGGATCCCCTTTTCCCCGGACACGGCAATGCCACGCACGGCTAGGCGTGGGAGGGAGTCAAAACTCCCCCGTTAGCTCAGGTCCGTGGTGTCGCTACACACCAAACGCCTACTTGCGCAGGCGCCCCTGCGGACTTCGCTTAACCTTTAAAGTGGGGCTTTGTGGCAGTGTGAACTTTCCCTGAATAGGAGCAGTCACGGTACCGCACCCCTCCCTTACAGTGAAACCACTTTTACAGGAGTATAACATCACCGTAGATTGGGTTTCTGACCCGACCTGTGCACCCATTCTGAGCACACAGGCACCCTAAGGGGCGCCGCCGTCCACCGACAGCGAGTTGTGACAACCACTGCCTCTGAGCTTTTACAGGAGGTTACACATGGTGTAAATACTTGTCTATTTGTTCATTTCAAAAACTGTGAAATTTAGAAAAACTTTAATTCTTTTCAAAGTAAATTCAAATACAATAATATTCATTTCAATGTTCAAAGTGCTCAAATATTTGCAAAAGCCTAAAAAAGAGCACTCTTTGCAAAAATAAAACCCAGGAACATGCTTCTTTCTTGTCATAGCCTCCCTCAATAATGATAGTAAGGCATTTTTAAAAAGAAGAAACTATTTTGCAAAGAAAGCAAGAAACAAGGTAGAAGGAGGAATTTGTTTTGAGAAAGCCGATGGGCACTTCATAGAAAATATATTCACAGTAGTTTATTCCATTCAAATGCATACAATATTGCCAGGACCAGTTTCAGTTCAAATTATTCATCAAACAGAACTAAGATCTTTTAAATTGAGACACTTCTGCTACATTAGGTGTACTTTTTTTACAAGAAATGCCCCCAGGCAGTTAGCGCAAGTTCTGCTACATTTTCTACACCCGCGATTTTCAAGCTGGTTTTTTTGCAGATACAGCTGACTGACGCTTCCACGTTTTATCCATATGTTTACCCCCTAAAGTCGACGGGGGGATAGCTGCCATGGTAGATGAGTTGGTGGAGCGTCAGACACATTATTCAAAGGTCGCAGGTTCGGTCCTTGCCCACGGCAAGTTACCTTTCGTCCACTTTTCTTCACATTTACATTACAATTACTTCTAATAACATTGCCTACACTTTCCTTGGCATGATTTTGGGTTAGATCTCATTAATATTAGTTCCGTGAAGGGTGATTTAGAGTTCTGCAAAAGGTTAAAACAAACGTGACCAATTCCTGTTCACCTCTATTGATTTGCAATACTATATGCAATTACAAAAAACTGCAGTTTTGCACTACTCATGCATGAGACCTATCTAAACAACTTGTAACATTCTGGGTGCTCAAGCACGTAGGCATCCAGGGCCACGTGCTTGCAGATGACATCGAAACATCTATAACAACCAAAGTAGGCACCTATTCCGTAATAGCCAAGCCTGCCATAAGTCTGGAGTGGTTCACACAGAGTAAACTGAGAAGCTCTTTGCAAGGACAGTGGGATGTAGAAAGCTCTGACAAGCTATACCTAAGCATAATTCGTGCCTAAAACAGAAGTATGAAGACACAATGCCCTATTCTGCGACTAAATAATAAGGAACATCCATGGTACCCACCTACGACACTATCTATGGTACGTATTTCTTATCTGGTGGCAAAGTGCCCCTTTGCAGAAATTGTAGCAACAGCCTTATCATTCTCTCTGTCTTTAAAAGGTTTGGATGTAAAGAGAAAAGAACTTTCTTTTTGTCTACCAAATCGAATTGCCTTATCTCCATCAACTAATAATTTTAAATAAGCAGGAAATGCTGCTATATTTATAAAAGAACAGGATCGGCCAGTTCACAGAGCTACTTTTTGTCACGAGAGCTTTGATACTATAGCTGTAGTAACAACACATTGAAGAAGCGCACTTGACTAAAGTGAATTATAAATGTTCTTCTGATGTAAGGATCGGCCAGTTCACAGAGCTACTTTTTGTCACGAGAGCTTTGATACTATAGCTGTAGTAACAACACATTGAAGAAGCGCACTTGACTAAAGTGAATTATAAATGTTCTTCTGATGTAAGACTTATACTCAAAAAATAAAACAAACAGGCAACCATTATTACTTCCCTAGATTGAAGTTGAACTAATGGCGAATTCCATTGGGAGAACAAGAGTAGAGGGGTAGTACAGTTAAAAGTGGGGGACAAAGCACTCGGAGAAGGGCCACTCAATCTGCTACTGAAATCTGGTACTGCATGCTTCCGGAGAGCAGGTAAGAGTGTGACAAGCAGGGAGAACCATACCATGTAATCAAAACATTCGAAGCCCCGGCATTCTTTGCAGGACAGCAGCAAAATATGCCTAAAATCTGTCAGTCGCACATTCGCCATTATTGCAATTTGCAGTTACATAGCATGTTTGTGAAACGGCACATCCAACAAATGTAGCTGCATACTTTTCCTAACTATCATCGTCACCACCCGTAGAAACGGCACCAATACGGCCAACATGAGTGGGGCCATCCAAGTCTCAAAGTAGACATGGTTGCTACTATTTGAAGCTAAGTGAAAACAAATGTAGAGAATGTGACATTTAAAAGTAATTGGACTCAAGTCGCACTGTGCCTACTCCGCTTTTCAAGCAAGAGCACTAAAACTGCTCCTGGCTGCTCTCAAAGTAGTAAAAATGCCCTCGCTCTGCCATTGGATGACAGTGCTTTAGCTCCTGTTCGACCAATGAAACACGCCTGCTCTGAGGAGAGCACTTTTAGCATGCTTTTGAGTGCTCCTGTTTTCCCAGTGGAATTCACTATAAATCGTGGTTTGAGTACTTCTCTCAATACCTTTGATTTTTGTTTCTCCTCTAGATCATTAAGTGTCTCAAAGTGGATCATCCCACTGGAAGAATGAACAGCCTTTCATGAAAGCATGACAAAGATGACAATTCATTTGGGTATCACTGATGCATATAGCATATTGAGCCTGTGGAGTGACCCTATTGACAAGTTGTACAGCCAGATTATGTAGAAAAAAAGTTAATGTGAGAATTACCCAAACATTTCACACTTTCAGCAATGAGCATTCTCTATAAAGACCACACAAATAAGCATATGAAGAAAAAGAGAGAGAAGAGAAAAAAAAGGAGTTCAGAAATTTAAAGTTCAAAGTGGTTATAACTACAACCGATCTAACTGCTAGATGTCATGAACTATTATTTGTGCAATTTCACACAACCGCAACACAAAAGAATGCCCAGCTAATAACATGCATGCATTAAAAGCAAAAGACAAGGAAAATATAATTACCTGAAGGTACTCAACAGGGCTTTCATCAGAATTCAGCTGCTCCCCAGAGTGCTGATCAAAACGACCTATCCTCTATACATGTTGGACGAGAAACAATGACAATGAAAGACAAAGGGCAAAAAAGAAGGAGAAAAAAAGGTACAGTTAGTTTCGATCATTCTAAATGATACAATAATTCTGCAACCCTCAAATAGCAGTCAGTAGCCTAAATGTCACACTGTATCTCACACCCACCCAGAGAAATCAACCACACACACGGCTACATAGCACAAAGCAAGGAGAGTTTGTGCATATAATTACCTCCGAGCTTGAGTGGACCTACTTATATTTCACCAAGTCAGAATACACTTCGGCCAACTTTCGATTGCACAATCGAAGCCTTGTATGTATGATCAGTTTCCACCGTCACATTGCAAAAGGCAATGCAAATGGGCCACTTCATTCATGGTGCCTTGATGTCTACACTGTGCATCACTTCTCTAGCACTTCTCTTGACATTCTACTGAGTTGGCTTTTGGAAGAGACTGAATTCAAATACATATGTAGCCAACAATAAAAAGAAACCATGGTTCTTAAGGTCACCAAGGTAGACTGAGCATGAACTGGGGGTGTTGTGCGAAGTCTTTCCCCAACCAACACAGCTGGGGGCCTTGACATTAAATCGAATGATGCATATGGACATTCATAATCATTAATGCAGACATTTAAACTGAGCTCGACTGAAGGTCCTAGATGGCAGCCATACATTTTCATAGTACTGAACTTCATCATTTCAACTCTTCAAATTATGAGTAGTCGAATCCTGCTATAACAAAGTTCACTACTATAAAATTGCCACCCCAATAAATATTTTCTATTCTATATTTCTATATTTTCAGCCACCCATAGAAATTCAAAAATGTCTCGTCACAAACAAATGCTTTTGCTGGACATTTATGCCTCAATGAATTTTTCGTGAGTGCTACCATACAAAGAAAAGAAACTGGCCTAAGACTGCCGTGAAATTTCGCAAGCAACTTGACAATTTCTTGAAGGCTTGTGACTTTCAGAGCAGTGTGGCCACGTCGCAATACCCATGTCTTCCTCAGAGACGTTCTTTCTGCTACTGCACGCACATCCCAGTAAATATTCCACCATTGAGTTGCTTGGCTACAGATAGTCTATACACCATGATTCTGCAGAGTGTAACCAAATTCTGCCGCAACTGCTGCGAACAAAAATTTGAACACGTCGACGCAATCCTAAGCGATAATAAAAGTGTGCGCGCAGCCAACGCGCATCTCACAAGGCGATGCTTCTTGCCACAACAATGCAGACAAAACCATGATACATGCAATCATAGATAGCAACAATGCAGTTCTCGACCTGCATTGCTAACTATGCAAGCCCACCGCGTACACAGTCAGAATGCATGAATGAAAAAAATTACTGTTAATTGCAACTGCCGCACAGAAAACTGGTTGCAATTGTTGTGATCGTCAATAGCGAATACGCCCCAAAGTGCACAGCTAACACAATCGAAGATTAAACACAGTAAGGCTGTAATATGGAGTGAGGCATTACAGCTTTCCTGTCATTTGTTTATAGCTATGATAGTGTGGAGCTTCGGCTCCGAGTTTTGAGCTGGCCTCTAGCAAAGCTTTGGCACGCTCATTTGCAGTGCAACACGCTCAATACGCTTCGAGGGTGTTCTGAATATGGTATTTTCTCGTGTAATAATACCTGCCCCAGCATGTAACCGCCATCTCACACTATATATCACCGTAGAAAAAAAGGCATTCGTTTCTTGATGCAAGCCCGTCTCTGTTGCATTACCGTGAAGGCGTGCTTCAGCTGACTTGCATACCAAAACCAGCGTACATGCCACACCCAAACTATGGCTCCAAATTCTTGGTATATTAGGCATGTTTTAGGTGCAAGAAAATACGGTCACTCGATGTGCAGCCTAACAATAGGAGTATGTCCGAGTGAGACACCAAAACCAGCGTACATGCCACGACCAAACTATGGCTCGAAATTCTTGGTATATTTGGCATGTTTTAGATGCAAGAAAATACGGTCACTCGATGTGCAGCCTATCAGTAGGAGTATGTCAGAGTGAGAGTTGAATGCTTGTGCTTGTTGGAACCAAGGGACAAGTCCTAATTATCAGATCATACTGAACTTTGTCGTCTTTAGACAGAGCTGCCAAACTTTAGACAGAATGGCAGGGCGGCAGTGGGCCGACGAAATCTAGGTGGACATGATCAAAGCGAGAATCCGGAGTGGGGAGTGTTCCCAGTGCTATCGAGGTATGGCATCATATCATAGAGCGCTGGCAAGCTACATATTCACGTGCCCAGAGTAGGATGTCCCAGTTTACGCCCGGCCAGACAAATCTTGTCTTACGCAGTCTTTCCGTGGCTCTAATACCCGGATGAGACAGTCTGTGCAAGGACTCGAACACATGGCGATGTAGGCTCGCGGGCACGAACGAGTGAGTTCTACTGACGCTTGTGTCATAGCTAACCCTGTCCTCGGATCTGGGAACTGGGATTCACTCAAGATTTGAGGCAGTAGTCCCGGACAACAGGCATTTCAGCTCGTCCCCTTCACATTGAGTGACTGCCAAAGCGGCAAACTCAACCTGCAGTGTGGGCATGGCGGCGTTCACAAAATTCTGTGAGAGGGCGTCCGCTACCTCGTTGTCGCCGCCTTTGACATGGCGGGTATGAGTCATGAACTCTGATAGAACATTTGGCACTATTCACGTGCTTTGTGCGTTCCACCGTCGAAGCATAGCGAGCACAATGCATAAGTAAGCGGCTTGTGGTCGGTGAGGACGAAAAACTCTACACCTTCCAGGAAATGGCGAAGATATTATCAGTGTACACGGTCAGCAGTTCTCTCCCAAAGCTGCTGTAGCAATGCTCGGTAGGCATTAGCTTCCTCAAAGAGAAGGAAATTAGGCGCCACATTTTCCCAACGAGCTGCTGTAATACAGCCCCAATGGCTGTATCCGAAGCATCCACCATTACATTATGCGGGACACCGGACCTGGGGTATTAAAGCAGTACGGCATTTGCCAAGGTGTCCTTGGCCTTGCAAAAGGCTTATTTTGCTTCTTGAGACCAGGAGAGAATGTTTGAGCCATTCCGTGAAGTGGCCAGCAGATCGTGGAGAGGTTGAAGGATGTGGGCATAGTGGGAAATGAAATGGAGGTAGAAGTTTACCAAAACCAGAAATTCCTGAAGCTGGCGCTTGGTGGTCAGCTGCAGAAATCTTTGCGCGGTTTCAACCCTGTTGGGTTAAGGAAGAATTCCTGAGGCGGCGATAACGTGTTCAAGAAACGGGGGCTGTCACACATCAAGCTCGCATTTGGCCATTTTCAAGACCACGCCATGCTCCACTAAACACTAGAAAATGATGCGCAGATGATTCACGTGTTCTTCTGGAGTGCTGCTGGCGATCAGCAAATCGTCGAGATAGGCGTTGAAGTAGTTGAGGCCACGTATAGCACCACCCATGAACCGCTGGAATGTCTGATCTACGATTCGAAGTCTAAATGAATTCGGAAGAATTCAAAAAGTCTGAGAGGCGTTGCGGTGACGGTCTTCAGGACGTCCTCCGGGGGCAACGGGAATCTGGTGGTATGCCAGCACCAGGTCGATCTTCAATAAGATAGTGGCACCGTGAAGCCTCGTCATGACATTGTGTATGTGCAGTACTGGGTATCTGTCTTGAGTAATTACCTGGTACAGCGCCCTGTAGTCCCCGCATGGTCGCCAGTCTCCCGATGTTGACTTTGGCACCATATGAAGTGGAGATGCCCAGGGGCTCGACGAGGGTCTGATAATCCCTAGCTTCATCATGTGTTCAAATTCCTGTTGTGCGACCTTTAAAGGAGCACTGACATCAAATTTCATAATCAGGATGTGCCATTCCTGCGATTGCTTGGTGTGCCTAGGTCTTCTTGGCAAAATTTGAATGGAATCCGTCGCGTGGAAGCTATTTTATTACGGCGACAAACAGTGCATGAGAATTTATTGGAAATGGGAGTGTCCTGCCATATCGACACTAGTGCTACGTGGTCGGTGTGATACATTCAACAAATACCATCCTGAGTGACAATAGGCTAAAAGCAACGACGTGTACAATCCGAGTGGTCTTATCGAGACGCGTCGAAGCCTGGAATCGCACTCCCTCGTCGCGGATTGCCGGCAGTTTTGAATCGTGCTAGGTACGAGTGATATAAATGAATAAATGTGATAGTTATTCACCACTCAGTTGCGTTTCAGGTCGTGAATCGCTGCTATGGGGTCTATAGCTATTCGCTGACACAAAAATCTCGGCATGAGTAAACTTGATGTCAGTGCTCCTTTAAATTCTCTGCCAGCAAACCCAAGGCCGCATGTGCACGGGTGGGCCGCTGGTGGCGATGTAGTGGCATACCTCGTGCTTTACGGCGGCGCTACCTGGCAGCTGCCTCGTCAACTTGAAAAAATCCTGTATAATGCGAATGAAACATTCTGCGCCGGCCAGCCCGAGCAGAGTGGGGCTCAGCGAATGGTATTGTGAGAAATCGCCTTGCACAGTTGCCTGCGACATGGGATCGTGAAGGTGGCGGTTGCGCAGGTCAACAAAGATTCCGAAATTCGGAAAAAAGTACACATTCAAGATGGCAAATTTCACTGCTGCGAGGATGAAGATACACAGGAACGTCCTGTCCAAGCCTAAATGGACAGGCAGCGAGCGATGTCCATAGGTGGCAATAGTTGTGTTGTTGACCGCCTGATGAACACAGCGCACTGAGAACACGCACTGAGATCAAAGCGATCAGTGGACCTAACCGGCAACACGCTCGCCTCCACACTGGTGTCCACGAGGAATCGAAGGCCGCTGTCACGGTCAATGAAGATAGGCGACGTTCAGGAGCTTTTCAGGCGACTGATAGGCGACGTTCAGGAGCGTTTGGGACACTGGTCGTCCTCAGTACCGGCCGCTCCCGTTTCCTGCATAGTCGCAAGGAGGAATGCATTTGCGAGCAGCATTGCCATGCTTCTTGTGGTACCAGCAGATTCTCTGTTGCGCTTCTGGGCACTGGCGCTCCTCGGGAGTGCTGCGGGCCTGCATTGTTACAATGGTATCGGCGAGGCGGGATATCTGTTCCCGGATGTCATGCAGCGTGGTCGTAGGCGTGCGGCCGGAGATTTCTGGCTGTAGCGCCGAGATGGACGGCGGAGCGACCGCCAACACAGAGTTTGCGAGCTCGGCGAATCGAGACAGGCAGATGTCGGCAGCTGAGGTGAGGAACATGCTCACGTTGACGGGAAGTGGCTGTAGGAACAGCTGTAAAACAGCGCTGTAGGAACAGCGGCATCAGTGGTGAATGCGCCGGCCGTGTGATACAGCTGCCTCATGTGGCGCAACATTTGGCTGGGCGTCCGGTCCCCAAGCACGGTGTCATGCAGTTGCTGCTGCAGTTGCTGAGGCTTTGACCGCGTGAGGCGGCTGATAAGCAGCTGATCGAGCATCGTGTACGAGTTCTTTGCAGCAGAAGCAACCAACAAATCACAAATTTTGCTCACTATTGCCGGTGGGAGACTAGCAACCGCTTCTTTGTTAGCCAAGTACTTTGTTAGCTTACTTTGTTACTTTGTTAGCTAAGTGGCAATATGACGAGTGGTGAATTGGGACTCTACTGCAGAAACCATAGCTGCGGGCTTTCTGTCCAATATGGTGGGAGCCTAATGTCGATGGCGGAGATTGCCGGTGCGTTATGAAAAGTCTCCATGGTGTCGATCGCTTGAAAAAGGTGCCAAGCCTCATCCGGATCACCACAGTTGGGATGCGTGTATGCGCGAAAGAAGCAGACACTACTGTGCAGCGTGGATCCCAAACATCAAGTGGTTTTATTCGGCTTCTCTGGAGGTTCCGGAGAGCAACGGAGGGTGGCACTGCCAGGTGGCTTGGCTTGGTTTGATTGACGCCACACATACATTGGTGGAAATTCAAGCAAAGATTCAGTCAAACATATGTTGAGGAAAATTACAAGCAACATTGAGCACGCGCCGGCACGCATGCCTTCAAACAACTTGAGGGACTACCCTGGAGACAATGTTAAAAAGGAGCTGTGCTTGCCTTCCTAGTTGTGCACATTTTTTCTGTACAAAACAAAATAGGAGATTTTTAGGCTCGTATTCATACTTGAGTGACATTTTTTGCGTCATAATTAAAAATATTCTTAGGAATTGAATAGTTCATTGATTGCACTTTTTTAATGAGTAGACAATCTATGATATATCGACATCGAAGGGAACTGCGAAATAGTTTGATATATGACAATTCGATATATGAAATATGCATATTCAGGGCTTATATTAATGCATTGCAACTATCGAAATGACTTTGGAAATCCTAATAAGCATTAACGTGACGATTGACTTACAGTATGCTTAAACGGGCCCTGCAACACCTTTTCAGAATGGCCAGGAAATGCTGCCGACCGGTAATCGAGGCTCCCGAGAACATGCGAGCCAAATATTATAGCGCAGCACGCGGCCTGGAATTCACAATAAAGTATGAAAGTCAGTTGAAAATTGCTTTCCCTTTTCTCGACGAATGACGGAGAAAACTCGAAAATCACTCGTAGAAAGCCATCATCAGCCATTGGCTGATTTGAACATGGTGCGCTCGGTCGTTACAGGGATTGCCACGGGAGGCCACGATTTGTCCACAAGTGCGTGCGCAATCACCCTGAAAAGGCTTCGTATTCGAAGAAAAAAAAATATAAAAAGCTCAAGGTCATGAGGCGCGTGTGACGCATTTTCTTTGCCCATGCCATCCCTCCCAGCTTAGCGTCCAGTGCTTTCGTCGAGACGAGAGAATGCGATTGCAGCGTGTGGCAAATCATTGCAACTTCGCTCGTTCTGGATGGATTTCCAAAAATTTTTGCGTCGCTGAGTTTGTCAGGCAATAAGCTGTTTTAGTTAATCCATTTCATAGTTACTTAAAAAAGTGTTTTAGAGCACCTTGAAAAAATGTGACAACTTCTTTTGCAAGTTACCGCACTTTATTTCGTGCGAAAATAGTCTGTAAACTTGTACAAGCATAGAAGCTTCCAAAATAAGCAAATTCAGCCCCTTCAGCCTCGAAAGCGGAGATTTACAGTGCACGCTGATGCAAGCTCTGTACATGGTAAAATCTTCAGCGGTGGCATCAGCATCTTCGTAACCACATAGGTCAACTTCCACAACACTGGCAATGTCAGGCATATCAACATCGACGCAGTCAGAAAGAGCGTCGTCGTCATCTGCACAGATGAAGTCCCTTTCTGTACTCCCGTCCAAAGTGGCCCCGCCGTGGTGGTCTAGTGGCTAAGGTACTCGGCTGCTGACCCGCAGGTCGCGGGTTCAAATCCCGACTGCGGGGGCTGCATTTCCGATGGAGGCGGTAATGTTGTAGGCCCGTGTGCTCAGATTTGGGTGCACGTTAAAGAACCCCAGGTGGTCGAAATTTCCGGAGCCCTCCACTACGGCGTCTCTCATAATCATATATAGTGGTTTTGGGACGTTAAACCCCACATATCAATCAATCAATCCCGTCCAAAGTGGCACTTCCATTGTAAGCTAAGATGATGCCCACTAGGTCGTTACTTGTCCCTAAAGCCCACGAGGAAACTGCACGCCAGTGCCTTACTTGACGTCGTTCCAAGCACCAGTAAGTATTTTTATTGCTACAAGTGACACAATGTTTAGTTCCGACTCCGGATGGAAGATTCAGCTGTAACGAAGCAAGACCTATTGAAACGCACACGCCAAAAGTGACAACACTGTCCACAAACAACAAACAAAATGACCACGTAGCTTACCTGATATTTTGGCATTGGCAATGACACTAGGGGCATTGTAGCAAGAAAAACCACAAAGAAGTGTTGCAAAAGCAAGAAAAGCCAAGAAAAGCATAGCCCTCAAGATGTGTATTTTATTACAAAATAGGTCAAAAATGTATCACTAGGTTGTGGATCTCAAAGGCCATGCTTTTTGGGCGTGCATGTCATCATGCTTAAACAAACAAGGAATGCACAAGGGGTGAGCTAATATTCGAAAGTTTTGAATTTTCATCGAATATTGCATTTGTAATATTCGTGTTCGATAACCACATATTCGAAAATTTTGAATATTTAAACTAACTTGAGTCTTCCTCGAATATTCGGTGTTCATGAATATTCCTTCGCATATGCCACTATGAGGAACTTAGGTTTGCGAAATTGCGACAAGAGCCTCAGTAAATCATGCAGTGATTACTACGACTTCAGTGCGAGTGCGGCGATGCCTGCATGGAAATTGATGGTAGCGTGATGATGGCTACTGACGAATGCGGCAGCACGTCATTTTGACAAACCTACCAACGATAAACATCTCAATTTAAATCATGTACTGCCTACATGACAGTACATGTGGCTTAGCGGTTTAGTGCTGTCAGGTAAGCGTATCGACCACGCCATCCACTGCTGCGCCTTTCTGCGCAGGACCCAAAGTATGTATCACTCTTGGAAACAAAGGCAACTCGCCACCACCGCCACCGCTCGGTCCCATGCTGAGCGAGCACGAAGAAAAGAAAATGTCTCTACGCAAGGCCAAATGCACGCGTATATGTTACAGGGCGTGGCGCAGATGAAGTGAGCTTAGTAGAGGATGTACTGCACGTAACTAGCTAGGGGCACGCTCAGCTTGACGTACGATGATATCGCATTTCATGTATAGCCACGCCAGTTTTCGCTAATAAATCACCGTACAAACCTACGCGCACATGTCGAAGCCTGACGAGTCGTCCGTCAGCTGTGCTGCGACTTCAGCATGCATACTGTATAAACCAGAATATAAGACGAGATATTTTCAATAAAAGAACGAGCTAAAGTCGCCCCTCGTCTTACATAGCGGTGTCTAGACGACAGTGTACCGCTGTCTGGCAACATGTGGCTTGCACGTGCATGAGAAGCTGGACACGGCCATATTCGCATTCAAATCCAATAGCAGTTTGTTTTTTTTTCTCTCTTGTCTGTTTTTTTTTTAAAGTTCGTGATTTGCCTCCGATCTGTTCTAAGTTCTCGCTCCACTTGACATTGTGTTTCATTTTTAGTTGTCTTTTTTTCATTCACCGAATATGAGTAGCGGTACGAGAAAGCTGGGTTTAAACTAGAGGTTGTTGAGTTCGCAGAAGCAAATGAGAATATGGCTGCTAAGCGCCGCTTTGGTGTATCAGAAAAAAGCGTGTGCTACTGAAGGGCGCAGAAAGGGAAGCTGCAGATGTGCAATCCTCAAAAAATGTCATTTTGTGAGCGTAGTGTGGTTCATTCGCAGCTGGAGGATACGCTAGGGAACTTTGTGTGAGAAGTTTATGCTTGCTCGCTGCCAGTGACCGTGAATACCATTTGCAAGAAAGCTGTGGAACTCACTCGAGAAGCTGGGCTCACGAGAGAAGAGTTTCATGCACCAAACTCTTGAGTGCGTCGATTCATGAGATGCAAAGGATTTTCTTTTTGGTGGCGCACATCCATCTGTCAGAAGTTTACAGACGAGTTCAAGGACAAGCTTATAAACTTTCAGGGCTTCGTGAACCGGCTTCGGGAGCAGAGCAACTACATGATGGGGCAGATTGACAATGCCGATGAGACCCTTGTGTGGTTTGACATGCCTTCATCAGCCATGATCATGCAGCGTGGTGCCAAGGATATGAAGCTGTTGTCCCCTGGCAACGAGCACTCCCGCTTCACCATCATGCTGGCATGCATGGCAGATGGTAGAAAGCTTCCGCCCTTCATCATTTTCAAACGTAAAACAATGCCGAAGGAAGTGTTCCCGCCTGGTGTTGTTGTTCGCGTCAATAAATAAAAAGATACAAGGACAAGGCCGTGATGCTCGAATGGATACGAGTAGTCCAGAACCGTCAGCCAGGTGCACTGCTGCGTCTTTGCAGCAGGCTGGTGTTAGATGCATTTTGTGGTCACTTGACTGACGTTGTGAAGCGCGCACTGGCGTTGTGAAGCGCGCATTTCTTGCTGCACCCTTGCTTTCTTCATAGTTCCGGAACAATTTTGTGATAGTGGATATGGTCGTGTGAATGAGCTGAAGTGTTTTTCCGCGCAATGGCATTCATAGAAAAGGCCATGCACTTTCAGTAACGTTACAATGGCATCATCACATATAGTTGTCCGTTGCTAACGGTGGTGCACGTAATGTGACAGACATGCATTGACGTAATGTGATGGACGCGCATCGTGCGGCAACGTCTCCTGAAATCAACTCTCTGTTACACCGTTGCTGCGATCTCACTTTCTTGCCAACGTCAATTTACTTTCAGCGGCCAGTGCGGTGAGGAGGGTTGCGATGCGGCAAACTCGTGCCCTCATTGCCGAGAGTTGTGGCTCCGTTAACAAAATGGCATATTGCGAACGTCTTTCCATCACACAACAGTAATCATCGATCTCGCACACTTACCTTGTGTTATCCCTGTGTGCCCAGCATACAGCTTGGTCACAATCTTGCTGCTATCATCCCAACATAGCATTTTTGATCGGAAAATGGCGAGTGCGCGCAGTTTTCAAGAAAGGCAACGGAAGCAATCGATATAACAAGTATTGAGTATTGCTGTGTGGGACGCCCTAGGTACTCCTATTTCCTTTGGTGGCTTGACCGATGAGAACAGAGGAGAAAATGAAAAAGAAAACTGTAAAATTGGGATCTTTCAAGTCAAAACTGACAGTGTGGGAACCTGGATGAATTGTGACCACCTAGGCTGCTTTAATATTCGCTCAGACTTAAGTGCACAGGTGTTAGCTGTTACACAATCAAGCCGATGGCCTCATGCTCACTGGTAATCATAGCAGGTATGAAAACTTTTTTTTGTAATATAAAAATGATGCAAAAGGTCAGATTCAAGATGTGGTGAACCCAAGACATCACAGTCACAACCTTAACTATTACAGCCTTATGCTTTCTGGCAAATATAGATGGTGACATTTTTTAAAAATTTTTGTATTTAATAATTGACTATAATAACAGTTGTACTGTTTCCAACATAAATATATGATTTGAGTAAAAGATTACTGGTGGGAAAAATGCACCTCTTCATTATTCGATTCATATTCGAAGATATGTGTTTGTGTTCGATTCGTATTCGAAAATTTCGGTATTCGTGCACCCCTAGAACCCACACATTGTGACGAGGCCACTGAGTGATTTTTCATTTATGTTATTGTGAGTGCCTTCGGCTAATGGCCCATCTGAAAACACTGTGCTGGCAAGTTACAACTGACGACGGATCGCGCATTCGAATTACACTGTCTTTTGTCACCTGCGCGCAAGGAAGGATCGAGTTGTTAGAATGCAGCTGAAAAATGAGCAATATTTCTCAAAATAAATGGACTTTCAGGGCTACCGTCCGGCAAAGTTTGCCATGACAATGTGTAACATATAGTTGGTTTTAGACAAACTTTTTGTGCCACTAAGCACTTAATGTTCTCAGCTTTTAATGATGCATATTGCTCTACATTGACTGTAGAATGTAAATAACTATCAGGAAAGTATGTATATAAAACATTTTATTGGACAAGAAGACTTGTAATGTGAGAGTGCTTAAAATACTCAGCTCATACTGATTGTGTACTTTAGGTTCACAATTATTATATAGGTGATATTAATTTTTAAAAGAGATACTTGCACTCGGCACTTGTTAACGAATATGTGGGCAAAATTTCATCCCTGTTGGGATATCAGAAATACTAAATCATGAAGTCAAGTCTCAACACAAGAAGTTGCCTAGAAATGCATCTTGAGAATCATTTTAAAGATGAGTAATTTGGCTTTCTGGGCGAGTTGTTTTATAGTAATAGGAAGAAGAAACCAGTGAAAACCACACGAAAACAGCAAAGAAGAACCGCACAGGACAAGCGCTGGAGCAATTCACACAATTTGCACTGGAGTAATTTGCAGAAGCGCTGGAGCGATGGAGCATTTTAAAGGTAAAGTGCAAACTCATCCATGTAGAAAAGATATGTTTTTCAAGATGGTTTTTTCCACCTTGAGAGCTCAGCAATCCTGGTTATTTTGAGTATGTGGCTTTAGTCAAGGTGTCTAACAAGTCAGCAGTTCGAAATTCCCTGAGATTTACAGGTTTTTCTTGAGTATGATTGTGAAATTCCCTGAGTGGCACATAACTTTCTGCCATATCAATACAAGAAGGCACCGTGCCACCTAATGCTGTCACTGTCTAGTAAGCATGTGTAACGCATTGTGCATTGATTTTTAAGTTTTCAATAGGTCAAACTACTTTATTGCAAATTTTGAATGAATGAAATGTGTAAAGTCGAGAAAAATCTACATAAAAAAATCAGGAACAGTACTTTGGTGTCAGCATCATTTATAGCTACAAACTATAGATGAGAACACTCCTATCTCGCACCGAAGCACCTTTGGCGGTATACTCTCGCTCGCAGAGACGCCATAATTTGTTTGAAACTGCTAAGGCGCACCTCACTAGCATAGCATGAAGTGGCTCTGGGAGTTAAAATGCGCAAAAGCGCCTGTTCACAATGCGCCTGCTTATAAAATGTCATCTGGGTATCACTGCGCTGTCATCTGATGTGACAAGAACCAGCCCAAGAGGAAGAGATTGCTGAAAACTGCTTGTGAAGTTCACAGCGCATCGTGAGAATCGTGCTGGTGCGGTGTTTTGCGAGTGCAGAGATTGCCGTCCACAACGAAAAATGCTGAGCTCCGCCGCCCTATAGGATATAATCGCTATCAGCAGAAAAAACTACGAGCCCAGTGAAGTGTACGAGTAGGTATACTTGTTGCATTTATTTAAGCGCGACTCTAGCTGTTCCACTTTACAGCAGCGATTTGCGTGCAGTATGCCAGTAGTATACAGCACAAAACTATTGCCGTACTCTTTCGCAGGCCGCATGTCATTGATAGGATATGCATATCACGACTCACGCGTGGATGCACACGCCGCGCATGTTTAGTAGAACTGTAATGGCCTACTATCGCTATGAAAAGAGATGTGAATGGCGCAGAAACCATAGCTTTCGACTCATTTGAGCTACGACATGTCTCGACTGTCACTAGGCGAATCCACATGTGCTTTCGGCCGGCGTCATCATAGCATTTTAAAATCTTGTTCCGGCTGGCACTTTTGCATAGTGTGTGTGTTCCGAGTGTCTGGCAGGACTGGCCATTGATAAACATGCGGTGCATGAGCATAAGTTGAAGCCAGATTGTAGCGCTACGTTGACGCCGGCTTACAGCAAAAATTCTGCCTTGTCACAGCCAAGGCATGCCGCAGTTAAAGCTGTTCACGTTTCAGTCGGAGAATATGTACCTGATGAAGTTACTTCCGCAGTCTGCAATGCCCGTGCTACAGACATTCTGGACTGTCGAAAAAGCTCTCCTCGACACTTCACACGAAATCAGCATCAAATTCCAACACAAGAATAGTGGAGAACATGCTTACAGCCGCACTCGAGTTGTGAATTTTCACGTTTGATTTGCAGACAGTCTGCTCGCGTGCCAGTTGAGGGTGTTGCTTCGCCAGGCTTGCAACAGATGGCGCCACACGCTTTTCAGTAAGGCACCAAGCACTGAGCTTGCTGTGTTCTGGTGTACACCACAGGCGTTGCTGAAGGAGTTCAGCCCGGCGGCGCCAGCGGAAGCTTACATCTTTGCCTATCTCCGGCCAACATTGACCTGGTCATTCAGCGATCCATCATATTATGTTCTGATTTCATAAGAGATGAAAAAAAGGTAATAACTAGCGCCTAAAACGCCGCAGCGCGGCCAAAACCCCTGGTTTTCATACGATGACCACTGTGGGTGACCACACTATGGCGGTTGCCGCACCAGTGCCCCTTGCACGCAACAGAAAAACAATCATTAAGGGGGGAGGCTACCCCCAAAACCAAACTTTTTTATTTTTTAAGATATCTTAGTGAAACTTTCAGGGTATGTTCACTACATTAAAACTACAAAAACTGAAAAGTTTCATAAAATTGTGTTCAGGGGTTGTAGAGTTACTGAGGTCTAACTGGTTGGTTCACTTGTGTGCCTGAGGAAAAGCTGGAAGAAATCCCAGGACATACAAGAAGGCTGAAACATTTGTGGTCATCCCTGGATAGATATCCTAGGGCACTAAAGAGCCATTTTTATCAATTTCCCCTCCAAAAAAATTGTTATGCAACTTCAAATTTCATGTAGCCAGTAATGATGATAATCATCAAAAAGTATTTGTTTATTAATTACTAATGGCACCAATTTCCAAAAAAAATAAGCTCGTTACACCCTGGCCAAATCATCCAGGAACATAACAAAAAAACAGCACACGAATCTGATAAGCAGTTCTTGAGATATCCCTTTCCTCAGCACCATAACAAGCTAAAAAATCCATTTTAAGAAAAGGGGCTTTGAAAGTTCAGCACATGTGCTTTTCTCAAAAAGCTCCAGCAGAGTAGCTTGAAGTGTCCTTATGCACTCTTTTCCTCTTAAGTCTTCCCTCCATTTTCTCTAAGTGCTGTTTAGAATTTTTTTTTTCAGACGTAGGGCATCTTTTTCAAGAGCCGACTGTATCAATTTTAATTTTGTCTGGGTCGCTGGCGTAGATTCGAGTCTAGTGCAAACAGAGTCTCGACGTCTCGCATTCGCATCGATTTCTTCCTCAGGGTTTGCAGATGAAGGGTCGACTGCCCATGCACGCTATTGGCCCCCATGCAGACGAAGTGCTGGGTCTGGCGATCTTAGCATGACTCGGTGTCACGCTCGACGGTACCGATTCAGAGCAAATGCTGGATTCCGCGGTCTCGAACACGCTCGAAGCATTCGCGGCTCCAGGTACACATGGTTTATCGGATTCTAGACTGGTAGCAGCCGACAGCACAGTTTTGCCGCCGCAAGCGCCTACGCACTGAGCATTTGCAGCAGAAAAGTGGAATTTCGATTCTCGTAGAATCCGCATAACGCATTTCCGCACTCTGAACTAGCGCACCGTCTTTGGCTTCAATGCCGGCATCACGCACAGCAACAAAGGTAAAGGGCACAGAACTTGTGCAAAAAGAAAAAAGACGAGAAACTGATAGAAAATACGGCGCAAGGCCAAAAGCAGCTCGTAAGCAAACGGCTATCGGGGCGGATGGAGCAGAGAGCAACAACGAGACGAACATGCCATCGCCGGGAGGGACCGTCCCCACTACCAGCGCAGCAGCCAATGACGGGCGCGCTTTCGCCTGCGAGAAATGAATGAGCTACTTTAGCCAATCAGCGATCCGCATCGCATCTTGGGGAAACACTGATAGCATCTCAACCGCGCTGTTCACGCCATTTTGAAAGACGGCAAGGTAGAAAGAAAGAATTCACAGTCAAAACAAGATCAAGATGGCGCTGGACGGCTGCATGGTCTCAGAATGGCGCGCGCGCGCGAAATTTGGTTTGATTTCGGCTCTTGCGCGTGTTTTGGGCACTGCAGCGGCCTTGAAATTAGCATTTTTTTTTTTCGCGCTTTGGGGTGTAATTAGGCACTGATATTTACAGAATGGGTAGTTTATGGGACATACAACTCAACAATATGGTTTTTCAAAAACAGACTTTTTTTTTATTTTTACAGTTTTCATGGGCTTTGTCCCCCCTTAAAGACAGCGTGACAATGCGTCGGACACTGAGCGACGACCCATCGACCTCCTTACCACTCGAAAACAGCTGCCAGCATCACCTAAAAAAACGGAAAAAGACCGACAAAGGAGGAATGACGCCACCGCTTGCAACACCGTTGACGGGATGTTCCAGAGAAGACCGGAAGCATCTGTAGCTTTCGCTGTGCTGCATGCAAACGACGCATCCGACTGAGACCGACTGCTACCCGCCGCTGCACACTTTTATAGCCTTGCGCCCGGATTCCAGACAGTTCTGGGGCCTTCGCTTGTGTGCAGCACAACGGAGGCTGTCTTGCACGCAAGTCGCGAATGGCGTCGCAAGCCACGGCGTCATTCCTTCGCAGTCTTTCTAGGCGATGCCAGCGCCTGTTTCTAGGTGGTAAGGAGATTGATGCAACATTGCTTGGTGTCTGACGCGTTGTCGCACTGTCTTTAATGGTTGTTTTTTCGTTGCGGGCACTTTAAAGGGGAAACCGCTGTCAGCGCGGCTGCTTTCCGTTATTCAAAGGAGCGCTCGTTTTGTGACATACGATAACAACTCAAAATGGATTTTAGCGGTGCTCCGGCGACCTTCGTTTACAAGGTGCATAATTAGAACCAGCATTACTGCGATTTTCATTCCCTCAAGGAAGTTTCAGCTGATTTTCCCAGAGAGGCCTAAATTCCTTAAGTTTTTCCTGAGATTTTCCAGACTGACCGAAATCCCCGAGATTGCCTGGTTTTCCTGGTTGGTAGACACAGTGTTAGTGAACTGCTTATGTGAAATTTAATTATTAATAGCCAGGTAACAATTTTCAGGGGCCTCTACTCTATGAGCTCCTTTTAGTTTTTCGTAGCCATCTTGTGCACTTTAAGGGGGGACGCGGCTTTGGGATCGCAAGAAATGGCGAAAAAATCGTTTTTTTGGAACTCAAATTCTCAGTTTCAGGAACCCTTTTTCTATCTGGTTCCAAAGTATCTACAGTGAAAACCGTGCAGAAGTGCTTAGGAAAATTCGTTTCACCCACCTAGGTAGCAAAACTTTTTCTGGAAATCGCGAGAAAACAGCAATTTCCAAAAAATTATAGCTTCGCGATGCTTGGGCCGGGAGCCGGCTTCTTGGGCTCATCGGAAAGAGCATTTCTTCGTGTTTAACTTTCCCGCCTCAACTGGCTCCTCCCTTTAACAACAACCCCACAAAAAACAAATGTTACAAGGTCATTTTGAGGCCCTTGATTGGCCGTGGCCGCCATGTTGCCTCAGCTTGCCTCACAATTGGCCCGATGCTCGCTCCAGAAGATCGGCGTCTACTGCTTGTGCGTCGCGAGGACATGGCTCTCGAAAATCACTACTTCGTGACGTGTTCATGGCTTCATGATCACTTAAAATATAATTACGCTTTAGTTACAACCAGTAAGCAGATGCGCGATCAGGTTACTACGAGCGGGCGCGCGGTCTACGAGCGCCGCGCGTCATCGGAGTCGTCTTTAGCCCTAACTCCGCCGACAGCGAGACTGCGGGCAAGAACGACGCGCTAGCCCATTCGTGGCGACGTGCTTCTTAGCAAGCAATGATGCTGTAAGCGGCGGCACGATCCGATTTCTACGAGTGGCCGCACCGGATGCACAATCAGATTACTACGAGCGGGCTTGCGGTCTACGAGTGCGGCGCGTCATCCGAGTCGGCTTTAGCGCTAACTCGGCTGACAGCAAGACTGCGGGCAGGAACGATGCGCAAGCGCACTCTTGGCGACGTGCTTCTTCGCAAGGAATGTAGCACATCTCTCGCTAGCTCCTGAATCACGTACAGGCATTTTACGCATAGATAGCGGACAACACAGTAAAGCTCGTCACCCCCCCCCCCCCCTCCCCTTCACTGCCAAGGATTGCTCGGAACAACGGCTAGCAGTTTCGCGCGTTGCCATTCGAAAATGCGATGACAAGCGCAGTGCGCGCCGATTTTGCCAATTTTTTGTCATCGTAGTTACACATTTCGTGCATCATCACCGAACGCCGCCGGCAAGTGCATTACGCCCTGGCTGCACCGTCCACGCACTCCACCGTCATATGGAGTGCTGTCAATATGTTTTTGTGATGCGATTCAGACGTGCTTGGAGCCGAGCTTGATGTCGCCACGAACGTCTATGAATGTTCCGAGGTTAATGAATTGCTGTAGATTAGAGTTTCCGCGACCGGCTGTATGATGATGCGTTTCATGGCTAAAGCGGCAAAAGAGCATGTATGAATAAGGAGCACAAATTTTTATATGCCCCTTTCGCGTCAGTAATTATATTGCTAAAAATTTCTGTGCCACCAGTCTTCTGCCCATAACTTTGTTATTTGGAAAGAAGGCATAGGCCGTCATGGTATGATCCATTTTTCTGATGCAATAAACCTCTCTCCAAATAAAGAAAAGTTCAGTAAATATTTGTAATAAGGTATTTAATTACACTAATTACAACTTCAGCACAAAAAATATGTGTAATAATTTCAGTATATGGTTTTATTCAATTACAATCTTTTCTGTCATACCTATCACACCACTCCTTCATATTGTCACGACCCCCTGACAATATGAAGGAGTGGTGTGATGGAACATGGCAATATAAAGAACTTGGTTTGAAATCCATACTTGTTCTATGTAAATCATGAAAAGCAGTAAATCATGATAAGAAGTCAAATATCACAAGACAAACCTGAGATCACAATTTTTTGGTGTTTAGAGACGTAAAGAAAAGTTGAAACTTTCAACGCAGCTTTCTCAATACTGTTTTTTTGACATTATGCTCAGCCCCTCCACATGGTTCAATGAAGAAATAATTTGTCTCTCGTAAAGCATTTGTGGTATCGCTTCGAAATTTTTATGCAAGCAAAATTTTATTTTTAGTGTCTGTGCCAATTTTCATCAATATCCAATGAGAAACAAAAACGTTCATCGAAAAAATTTTTCTTACAAGTGTGTTTTGGACATTGTGCATTGCTCGTGGAAAGAGTAGCACCGGAATGACTGGACCGATTTTGATTCCGTTTTTTTTTTTTTTTTGCTGAATCCCTGAACACTGATTGTGGGTACAGCAATCTTCAATTTCTGTTTTATGGCCCCGTTTTTTTTTCTAGGCGATAATTTGTCCGTGCCACTATTTCTGACAATGTGTGTCGGCAGCCATGATAATCTCTCAAAAAAAAAAAAGAGAACTTATTAAAGAATTCTGAGAGTGCCATACCCTGTAGCTTTCTTTTGAGTAAAGTTCAACACCATTCGCAACTTCCTGGCATGTTTTGTTACAGCGCTAGGCTTTCCATGAGCAGACCATGTAATTGGACCATGTAGCATTATGTAACTTAACTACTGAAGGTATCGTAATGAAACTGCATATTTCCCTATTCCAGAGACTTATGAGTATGCAGGTCAAATTTCATTGCTGTAGGTCAACAAATAAAAAAGTTTTTTTCAATGCCACCTCCCCCTTAAAAACAAATAAGAATGAAAAAATATGTTAAAGAAGAAACAGTTGTGTTTTTCGATTCTCATCTACCCTTAAGTGTGATGTGTTCAATGCAATAGCTAATCATAGCAGGTCAAAATGCCTACTTACCAGCCTATGGTTTCTTCGAGCTTCTCCTTGAAGCTAAAAAATGAAAACAAGAGGACAAGGCATTAACAAAAGTTCATTATAAAAAACAAAATGATGTCTATGTCTAAGCTGAACTTGCAGAAAAAAAATGAATCCTCGCATATCCACGAGGTGAATGATGATGAGTGGGCAAGGCTCCGGAAATAAGCTACCGTAATTACTCGAATCTAACGCGCACCTTTTTTCCGGTTAAGCGGGTTCATAAATCGCATGCGCGTTAGAATCGAGTACGAACAAAAAAATTACGGTCAATCTATTGCCATCGGCAAATCCAAAATGGCCGCCCCCTACGTGCGTCGGCATGGCGCGTCGGCCATTTCTGCCTATCTGTTTCCTATGTGTGGCACTTCAAACGTGTGCTGAGGAGTTCGCCATCTAGTAGTGCATTAGCATCGACAACGTGAAAGGGCTGACTCCAAAAACTCGAGTGCACCACGATGCCGCTTTTAAAAGAAAAGTCATCGCGTGTGCAGAAACGGACGGAAATCGGGCCCGCATCACGGTCGTTCGGAGTTTCCGAAACGTGCGTGCGAGACCGGCAGAAACAAAAGCAAAAGATTGTCGATAGCAAAGCTTCACGCAAAGGCTTCAGTGGACCACAGCAGGGTCGGTTTCCGCAAATTAAAGAGCTGCTCGGCGAGTATGTGCTTGAGCAGCGAGCGGCACAGCGGCCCGTGACGACAGAACTGCTCCAAGTGCGGGCTATGCAATTAGTCTTAGAAAAAAGTCTAATGCGGAGCCAGTTTAAAGCGAGCAGGTGCTGGCTAACTAACTTTATGAAGAGGAAAGGCTTTTTCCTCTGAAGGGGAACATGCATATGCGAAAAGTTTTGCGGAGGAATATGATGAAAAGCTTCACAGTTTTCAGAGGTTCGTCCTAAACTTGCGGCGCAACAACGGCTACCTGCTTGGGCAAATCGGGAATGCCGATCAGACACCTCTTTACTTCGACATGCCTGGCACCACAACCGTCGAGAAGAAGGGGGTGAAGCAAGTTCATGTGCTGACATCGGTCCACGGTAAAACTACAGTGACGGCAATGCTCTGTTACACGTCAGATGAGCACAAGCTTTGCCCGTACTTCATATTTAAATGGAAGACGCTCACGAAAGGAGTCGTTTTTTCGAGTGGTGTGATCGTGCGGGCCCGCGAGAAAAATAGGTGCGCATTGCAATCGATGTCTTACGTTTTTTTTTTTTTCGCAGTGGAAATCGGGTGCGCGTTACAATCGAGGGCGCGGTAGAATCGAGTAAATACGGTAGTAAGCAGTGGATCCTCCGTACATTTTGCCCACTCGATAATTATGTAAAGTCATGACAAACATGAGGTAGTACATACACACACTATTTTATTTATTCCTGTATGTAGTAGCGAGATTCGGCTTCCGTTGATCCATCATTATGACTGCTTTGTGGTCTGCGAAGTGAACAGCAATGGTTCTTGGATTGGATACTGTCAGTAATTGGCCTTGAGCTCAGAGTCAGCTTTACAGTGAGCCCGGGCTGCAGCTGCTTTGTGAGCCCTGTGCTCCGCCGCCTTGTTTTCATTCACAATATCAAAGTGCACTGGCTCACGACTGTCGAAAAAGAGAAAAATGGGCCAAGAACGAGTGTAGTTGGTAGTAACAGCCTTCTAGCGGTCTCCTATCAAACTAGAGCATGTGCCACAGTGGAGCAAGCACTGGAGAGCTATCTAGTGGTCTCCATTCAAACTAGAAGTGAGAGCACAGCTGCGCGTCTAGTGAGTGCTCCAAGTACTAGCGGCTGGCTACAGCGATGGGGGGCAATCCTCGACCATGAGGAGCTTTGCCCCTAAAACACCTTGTAATAGATTTGGTTGCTCACCGGAGTCAAGTCTCCACAAAGAAGCTTGAGAAATGTACTTTTCCCAACACCATTTGGGCCAACCACAGCAACTAAGAAAAAAAAAAAGCATTGACAAAAACATCAGTGGTTACATGACAACGGTGTGAAAATAGTAGCACCATATGTCTCACACCATATGTCTTCCGCCTAAAATGTCTTTCGAAAATACAATTATTTCCTGATACTGTAGCAAAGCCCACAAGACTGAGGGCAACACCAAAATCTTCTGTAGTGTTGGCTGCTATGTCTAGTTTAGCAGGCTTCATCTTCGTCACAACTTTTCAGAGTTACTATTAATGACCTGCCCATCATAAGGGAAGAACTACTTTCTCGGCAGATAAGAAAATGAATGCCTGGTTTAAGGAGCCCTGTTACACCTTTCCAAGTTGTCACCATTTTAGTGGACTCTTATTATACAAATCCCCGTCCACAATTAACGTCTTTTTATCTCATGAGCTTGGACATTTTCATTCTTTAATTCTTTTTTTCCCCCTTCAGATGTATCAGCCCGCACTCCTGGTTTAGCAAGGCATTCGGATGGGTTCGCAGTACATGGTATTCTATGAGAACTATGCCGGGATCGGTGAAATACAACGTAACAGCCGAGAAAACGCAAAAGTGAGGAACGTAACAGCGGTGTACCACTGTATGCGACTTAGCTATTGCTAATTTCGCATGCTTTAAGAACCTGTCCGAACCTTGCACTATTATAATTTTTAGCAGCAGTTTTGAACTGTTATACTATGGCTGTAGCACAGGTGCCATAAGAATTTTCTAGAATGCTGGGATATGGCTGCGCACTTCGGCAACAGTAATAACACAGAAGAACAAATAGACATCAGTGCTTTTATTCTATATATTTTCTCAGTTTCCTATAAACTAGTATTGTCCTTGTTACCTATGTGTGTTACCACGTCCCATTATTTCTAACCAACAAGCTCACCAGTACTTATTAGTATGCACTATTTTATTCTTACACTACATTGCACAACTTTAAATACCTCTAAAGCGATCTCAGAAAAATATTGTTGAGAAAAGAGAACATTTTAATTTGTGCCTCCTCCCAATGGACGGTAACAAATGGAATGCAGGAAGAGATGCACGCACATATCCGCGCGTGCACACACACATCCACACGCACACACAAAAGAGCACAGCTGAGTGATTTGACTACAGCAACAAGTGCACTTTACAGTTCAGTTTTTCTCTCTACAATTGCCATTTCTAACCAGAAAGCAAATCATGGAAATATCCAAGCCTGCTTTAGCTCTGCATTACCTGTACTGACATGAATGCAAGCATGTGCACACAACACACACTTATTCCATTCATATGAATGAAAAGAACCTACCCCTAGAAGTCATGTCAATACCAAAATCTAGGTTCTTGAAGAGTAATGGCTGTCCTGGGTATCCAAACGTGACATCTGAAATGAAGCGTAAGCACAACTTATATAAACTAATTACAAAAAATTTAACACCCATTCTAGGCAAACTTTAGGATGCAGGCAGAAATAAGCAAAAGGCAGTGGTGATCCAGCTAGTTTATGATTTGGAGTGATTTTAGAAGCAGGAAAAAGTCTGTTTTGGAGCCGATTTGGAGCAGACAAAACATAATTTATGATAATTTGGTGCAAAACAAGAATAAATTATCGGGGAATATTGTTATTAGTGTGTGAACTAGGAACAATGCTGCAATATGAACAAGGAGACCAAACAGACATGCAGAGAGCAGCCATTAATCAGGTTTTTAGCATCAAAGTGTCACAATCTGATTTACTGCACTGCAAAAGATGGACGTGACGTGCAAAAGTTAAGCGTTTGTGACAAGAACGGTTACATGTGTTAGTAACAAGGTAAGTATGTACGGCATATACTGCTTGTGATATGACAGGTGTCACAAGTTTATACAAAAAGAGCCTAATTAGAAAATCAGCAATTTAACAATTAAAGAATGAAGACAAAGAAAACTTGATTGCTGCAAGGGAGGACATACTGTTTGAATTTTTTTACGTAGGTGGTGCATTAATTATTTGGCACAACTCACTGTGGATGATGCTCCACCTTACGCAATAATCGCTAGAGATGCAAGAGATATTTTCCTTTAATTTAGAAGACTTCGAGCTCAGCACCTCTTGTTTTCAAGATTCAGAAAAAGAAGCATTTTAAAAATTGAACTGACATGATGTAAACAGCTGGTATGAAGGGGGTGCGGCGAGTGATGAATGTAAACTTGAAGAGGGGGATGCATTCATTCAAAGTAGCCATGAAGGAGACTAGTTCGTAAGTGGAAATGTTGGCTTTTGCAATGCTACGTCTTCACGAGTCTTGCCCCTAAATATGCTGTCAAGGTGCGATGGGTGAGTACAAGCCCCGTGCTACTGGCACGGCAGGGGAATACCTATGGTGATCTGCGAACAGGCAAAATGACAGATGGCAACTTACTAGTTAGGTAGGAAGAGTGCTATTATTTTTTGCTCTAATTAGGGGGGAGGGTTTCAGGAAGTCAATGTGCGATTTCAGAACAAATGGCTGCTGCGCTGAGCCCGCTCACAAGCCTAGTTCTCGAGTGTGAGGGAAACACTTGGGAAGATTTACAAGCTCGGGAAACTTATTCTACCTTTTATTGCGATAGAAATGATACTGACAGTGTCTATAAGGTTTCTACCGTCCCGGTCATGTCGCTCCGTCTTCATCACTCCGAGGCACATGAAATCTATCTCGTCTTTTATAGCGGTCGTCAAATGCTTAACAGAGAGGAAATGCCTCACCCATCTTTAACTATGCAGGGTGTTCCAGGTAACTTTAGTCAGAGTTTTAAAATATGCCAGCACACGCAATTACGACTCAACCAAATGCATGTTCCCCACCGTAGCCTGGAGTTAAGACTATTTTTTGTGTTCTCAAATATTGTTTAATTAGATCTGTTTAATAAACAAACTTTTGAAGGAACGAAGATGGATAAAAAAATTTAATGAGAAAGTTGTAGACTGGTTTGCAAAGCGTCTAATTAGACAGTTTTGAACTTTATATCTGCTAGGTATTAGTGTTTTTCTGCTAATTACAAATGCTCACGAAATACAAAAATACCTCGTGACAAACCCGCTCGTGCGCCAGTGTGCACAATGACTCTAGTGCTCCCTAATGTTCCGCGTACGAACGACCATAGCATTTGCCCCATTGCGCTGTCTCGGCAGGGCCGCAACAATGGTGGTGGCTTTACGATGAACACGTTTTGCTATCGGCCACAAAAACGATAACCACTGCGACTGCTTATCACTGTCATGAACCGGTGCGAGAGAAGCGTGTTGTTCATACGCGACACCATATGGAGCACTAGAATCATCGTGCACACTGACGCGCGAGCGGATTTGTCACGTGATATTTTTTGTATTTCACGAGCAGTTGTACTTAGCAGAACACTAATACTTAAGGGAGGACATGGGTCTTTAAAATTTTTTTTCTGTTTTTGGCTCAATCTTGACCAAACCTCACCATCTTGGACAGTTTTTCATGCTGATTTCAAATATGTAATTGTTTCTGAAATAGCTTAAGTGGATAAAAAGATATTAACATCTGTAATTTAATTAATTATGCACTTCATTGGGGGCTTCTTGGCAACTTAATCAAGCCAGATCCAAAAAATAAATGCATAGCCCCAATGCTGAGGGCTTTCTGTATGGGGTGATGCTATTTTTATTAATTTTTAGGCATTATATAGATAAGAAAACAGACCAGCAGATACAATGTATATTCTGTTCAATATTCGCTCATTACTATCCATAATTGTAATTAACAGTATGCTTCTAGAGTAATCAAAATAGCATCACCCCATTGGTAATGTTATTACAAATAAAATGATACCAAGTTTGTCATTCTCAATCAACAGTAACATATAAGAAAAACCTCTAAGGTTTAGTGTGGTGCACAAAAACATTGAACTGAGAAAAACGCATTTAAGGTTTCTAATAACTGTAACTTTTGCTAAAGTGAAGCTAGAGCAATAAAAATGGCACCGTTGCATAGCTCTACATTATGTGAGTATGGCTGTACCAAATGTGTCAATGCACCTTCCCAAAATATTTGCCACAGCTCCTTTAAAAACTGTGTACTGGCCGTTGAATCAGTATAAGGAACCCAGTCTACAACTTTGTGGCTGTTCTAGTGCATTGAAAACCAAAGGAAGACACTTGTTATATATAAAAACATCGCACTTTTATAATGCCTGTTTTATAATGCCAGAAATGCCTGTTATTGCCTCCGCAATAACAGGCATTTCCCACAGCCCGTTGTCGTCAGAATGCGCTGCCTCGGCCATCTCCGGCGTTCTCGGCGGCGCGCAGGCCGCCCCCTTCTGCCGCGCATTCCACGCTCGCTTTCGTTTCCTGCCGAAAGCTTGACGAGTGTTCTTTTTCAGGCGAGCTTCCCAAGCCATGCCGGTGAAGTGCAGAAAGACGTATACGTCGGCGACGTCGGTACACGAGCGGGTAGCAGACGAGATAACACGCACGAGAGCAGGCGCCGACGGAGCAAAACCAAACAAACAAAAAAAAAAGAGCGAGCAACCGTGGCCGCGCCGCCGCGCCAGCCAATGGTAAGCACGAGACGGGGGGCTCGCCGGCGCGCGCGCGCTCTAGCCAATCGGCGGTCCGGCAGACGGCGGCGCGCGCGGGAAGTTCGAACAAATTTTCTGTTTTGCGGGCTGTTTTGCGACTTCCGTGATGGTTTGAAAATAGATTTCAACCTATTTTTTTATCGAATTTAGAGTTAATAATTTGAGGAGAGGTGCTTATAGGTTCAAAGATTCGAAAAATGCGTTTTTCTCAAAATCAATTTTTTGGCCATTTTTTACTTTTCTAAGACCCGCATCCCCCCTTAAGAGATATAAAGTTCAGAACTATCAATTCGAACGTTTTGCAAACTGACCTACAACTTTCTCTTTGAAATTTTTTATCCATCTTTGTTCCTTCAAAAGTTAGTTAATTACAGATATAATTAAACAATAATTGAGAACACAAAAAATGGTCGAACTCCAGGCAATGGTGAGCAACATGCATTTGGTCACGTCGTAATGGCATGTGCCGGCATATTTTTAAACTCTGGCTAAAGCTACCTAGGACACCCTGTATAGCGCCAAAAAAAAACGAGAGGAGAAGGGAGTCCCTCCAGCACAAACTGCGGCCTTTGATTTTTCTAGCGCGGTCATCGCTGCTGCGCGCATTATCTCGCCATCTCGGCAGCAGTCAGCGCGAAGAGAATGTGCGAAAAGTCTTCCTGGAGTGACCAGCGTTTTGTAGATTTACGTGAGAGCAGATAGTACAGTGAGTTTCCAGCCTTATTTCGTATAACATTGCAATTTGTTTTTATCGCACTCATCGCTTCACCCTCACGGTGAAACTGTCTTTTTTTTTTTTCGGTGGACTGACAATACCAATTGTTTTTACGGCATTAAGACGGCACAAGAGCACTTGTTCTTTACTTGTGGTTGAATTCACGATTCAATTTCTCTGTGTACTGGTTTGGATACGTTGGTTTAGAAATCAAGACACGCGACGAGCCCTTGGACATTCCCGAGCAGCAGTTGCACCACATCATGACAGACGTGCTCTACAGTTAAACCTCGTTATAACGAGACGGGCTTTAACGAAATAATGGATATAACGAGCAAATCCTAATTCCCCTTGAAAGTCCCCATACAAACCAATGTATTCCAAACCTTGTTTTAACGAGGCAAAATTTGCCTGTTATGGGATATAACGAACAAATTTTGTTAGGAAGTAAAATTTTGAGCCGATGTTACGACAGTGCACAACGACAATTTGAGACGGCGCGCAACGTGAGAACTGTATTTAGCAGTTCAAAACTCCCGTCACGCGCCCTCCAGCAACGCGCGCAAAGCAGACGGCACGCGCTGTTTCCGGAGGAGAGGTCGCTGCGCGTGCGCCGCTTGGCTACCACCGACAGCGGAGCGCTCCGCGAACGTCTCACCCTTTTCTTTTGTGTCTTCTTTATATTCTTCCTCTCCACTTTCTCATGGCGCTGGGGCGCGCTACCTAATCTAATACCCGTGACACACGGGCAAAAGTAAAGTACTTTGAAGTAAACCCCTTTTGTCGCCTAAAGGGACCATTTGAAGAAAGGAGTGGCGCTGATGACACACGGCACCGGACTACTGCTTTAGGCGGTGCCTCAGAAGGACGCTGCAGAAAAAATGGCGCTGTATGTGGAAGCAGCAAGATTGGAAATATTAAAAAGAATCTGCGCATGTACATCACATTCAGCGACGCCGGAGTATAAAACCGTTTTTTTTATTGTTTGATGGTTTATTATGCGCATACCTGTAATTTTCTTTCGCTTTTTTTGCGTTTTTAGCAGCAACTTAAGTTCGTCTGGCAACTATGAACAGTCGGTGTTTTGCTGTTTTTGTTTTTGCTCCTCGATATGCGAGGTGCCCATGCATGTCGGGTTTTACAGGCCCAATCTTAACACACACTAAACAAGCAACAAGCGGGACGCGCGCGACAACGCGTAGCGTGAGGGGCCGTCTTATCTGAATGTCTGTGTCAAGTTGTCAATTTTGCTGTGAACTTGCGCCCGTGTACGCGGAATACCGGCGTCGGTGAGGCTCTCAGCAATCGCCTGGTACACTCCACCGTTGTGCTTTTGCCCTCGCAAAGCGTCCAAATGGTCCTCCCATAGCTTTATCAGCGCCCAGGTCTCCTTTTCAGTCCACTGGACGCGCGGTTTATTCTTCACCGACTGAGCCGACTGCATTGTTACAAGATACTACGTCGCCGACACAGCAACTGCCGCTGCCAACCCTAACATGATCGCGCTAGTGACGTAATGCAGGCGTTTGAGAGTGTGGACAGACTATAGGCCTTCACTTTTCAACAAATCGCACTGCTGCTGAAAATGAAAACATTTTCTGAGCGCAAAAAAATACTGACAGGGCACCGCAGTGTTGCGACACGTTTTCTTCTATTGATAAATTATGCACACTGTATGCGAGAGTACTCCCTTCCTGACAGAAAAGTAGATGCGGTATCTGCTTTTGCGAAAAGGATCTTTGCCGGAAAGGAGTTACTCCTTTGTCGTGTGTCACTGCTCCCGAACGCCTTTCCGAAAGATGTCCCCTTGTCTAAAGGACTTCAGGGTGCCCGT
This sequence comes from Rhipicephalus microplus, assembly GCF_043290135.1. Classification (NCBI taxonomy): domain Eukaryota; kingdom Metazoa; phylum Arthropoda; class Arachnida; order Ixodida; family Ixodidae; genus Rhipicephalus; species Rhipicephalus microplus. Next base: position 252,961,151 of record NC_134710.1, read on the forward strand.
GTGTCAGGGGCATAACATACCCCCTTCCCCTTGAAACCCCGGTTCCTAGAGGGCAGCGCAAAAAAGAGCGCCCCTTCTGCCCCTTCCTCTTCACAGTCACTTTCTCTGCAAGTGTTGTCGCTCGCCGACGTGAACCGCGTTGCTTTTGCATGCGTGTTTCTTCTCTTTTTCGACCGCTTCCGCCTTATCTTTGATCGTGCTGCGCTCGTGATTCCAGCAACATGAATGCGCCAGGCGGGAAGCGAAAGCGCATAACGCTAGATCAGAAGGCGGCTATGATAAAAGCCGTCGAATCGGGGACCAAGAAAGGCAACGTGGCAAGAGACTTCGGCGTATCGACGAGCACACTGTCAACCATTTTGAGCAAGCAGGAGTCCATCATCGACGCTGTTGCACGTGGCGTTAAAGGAAGCGCTAAGAGGATGAAGGCACCTGCCTTTGAAGCGGTCGAAAGGGCCGTTTATAAATGGTTCTTGGAAACGCGGGCCATGAATCTGCCGGTGAGCGGCGCCTTGCTGCAAAGAAAAGCGAGAGACTTTGCCTGCATCATGGGCAATGACAACTTCGTAGCAAGTTCGGGTTGGCTCCAACACTTCAAGGAGCGCCACGACATTGTCGGGAGAGCGGTCTGCGGCGAATCGTAATCTGTCGACGAAGCAGAGGCTACCAAGTGGGCAAAAGAAAACATCGTGCGGCTGCTAGAAAAATACAGCGCGGAGGATATTTTAACGCGGACGAAACCACTCTCTTTTTCAAGATGTTGCCGCACAGGACGTTAGCCCTCAAAGGCGAGCCGTGCCATGGCGGCAAACAAAGTAAGCTGCGGATCACTGCGCTACTTTGTGCAAATATGACCGGCTCTGGGAAGCTGCCAATTTTCGTAATTGGCAAAAGTGCATCCCCTCGCTGCTTTAAGGGGAAGAGGCAGCTCCCAGTCAAGTACGTAGCCAATCGCAAAGCCTGGATGACCAGGGAGATTTTTTCAAAATGGCTTTGCGAATGAGACGAGAAGCTGGCAAAGGCGAACCGCAAAGTGTGCTTTGTTTTAGATAACTGCACCGCCCACCATACCACTGCCGTGCTTCAAAACATCGAGCTGCTGTTCCTTCCTGCCAACTACACAGCAAAAATACAGCCGCTTGACCAAGGCGTGATTCTGTCGCTGAAGGCAGGTTACCGCAAGCGTGTGATAGACAAGCTCTTGCTCAACATGAGGATGAAGCGAGACACCGATGTTGACTTGTACGCTGCGCTCGAAATGCTTCAGGCGGCGTGGATGAGTGTGACGGCGACCACGATTGCAAACTGCTTTCGACACGCCTCATTTGCCGCCGCACCAGACGCCAGCGATGAGCCATCAGACGAGCCCACTGTGCCGGACGGTTTTGCCACATCAAACGAAGTCGCTGCATCATGGACGGCACTTCGTGACGCCGGTGTCGTGCCTGACAGCGAGTCGTTTTGCGACTATGTGAGTGCAGACTCGGAAGTGGTGGCAACGGAGCAGCTCCTGGATGACGATATTGTGTGCGCTGTCAGTGATCGTAACGAAACCAGTGACGATGACTCTGTCGACGAACAGGAGACAAACGTGCCGACAGCGTTGGAGGCATTAGACGCAGTGGACGTACTGCGCCGCTACTTCGGCACTCACGAGGGCGGCGAAGATGGCTTGAACATTGCGGCCGCAACTGAGAGAGCCATCGTTCGCATCAGGAAGATGCATCAACGTCCAATTACGGACTTCTTTGCAGCTAAGTCTGCCTGAAATGCAAGCTGTGTATTTTGAAGTGCATTAAAACAGGTGCATGACTTTTTCCTTTTCATTTGCAAATGCGGTTATTTTGTTGCATACCACCGTGTGGCGGGATGCTATTTCGCCCGCTATTTTTTTTTGGGGGGTAAGTACAGTGCATAATATTTGCGGTAAATGCCCGCTACGGCTATAACGAAATATTGGTTATAACGAGCAAATAGCGGCGGCCCTCCAATTTCGTTATAACGAGGTTTAACTGTACTTGAATATTTAGCCTTAAATTTATGGTAGGTATACCTAAGAACGTTGCACAGCACAATCCAGAGGCATCTACTTTATTGCGAAATATCAAACAAAATGTTTCACGGTCGAATCTTGATTTGCGTGAATAGTAAGTTTCTTGCACATAGTTTCTAGCACTTGTTGCCCAATGGCCATGGTGACTACATTACGGTATCCGGAGTGACTCGCAAACGAAAAAAAAAAGTCCCGTTTCTAGGTATTATAACCTGTTCCAAAACAAATAAGAGAGGCTACCACTGATGGCACTCTAAATTTTCAACAACGGAGACACAAGCAGCGGCGCAGATACTTATAGGTTATCAGCGGCATTATAAGAAAAGCTCTAGTGTTTGTTGCGATCAAAAATAGTTTTGGGCTATAAATGGTCCTATGCGGGTAAAAAGGCAAAATAATGAACTTTGGCGCAGTTGGCGCAAGCTGTACTCGAATGTGCACAGCAAGGTGCAGGGATATGGAATTGTAGCAAAATGGCTCAATTGGCGCAGTTGGATCACCACTGAAACAGTCATAATGATGAAGTAGACAACCGAAAGTTAAACATGTGCATACTAGTATGCACATAAACCAGGAGTCAGTTTTAATAATCTAAATGAAGCAGAAAACTATGGTTCTTAGTCCCCACTGCTAAAATGCCAAGTAAGCGTATATGAAAATATTTTGAATAGAAGTGATACTACATTTTGTACCCCTTTTTGCTCGGCACCAGGACGTGTCACTATGCATAAATGAATAAAAATTCCTATTTCTTTCATTTACAGCTACTGAATGCAACTGACAAAAATAAGGGTGTGACTCATTAGCTTACTATAAAGGCCAAGGATGGGTGGGTTCAGTGGTGGTGGGTTTGGAAACTTGAACTTTACGATGTAGTCCTTTGGCCTCTGGATCAGCTCTGCAGGGCCATTGTCTTCCTCTGTACCCTGCAGCTTCTGCTTGTTTTTCTGCTGCTTCCGCGTCAGAGCCTGCACTGTGGTTTTTGTCTGGAACAGAAAGTAAGTTCAAGATTGAAAAGGAGTTGTGTTTGACAACTGTAATTAATCCACTGGCTAGTCCATCCAACAGCAGTCAAGTACGACTCGCCACAGGACAAACTAGCTGATGCATTCATTTCTTGATGATTATTCCCGGCAATGCTGAGAGGGTAAATAAAAAATAATGCTGAATCTTTGCCCACCTTTTCATGTTCACAGAGCTCCTCTTAGTCAGAACACATCTTTTATGTCCCATAAGTTCTGTTTAATGAGATTCTACAGTACTGTACACGAATGGCAACTCACTTAGTGCTCTTTGCTCTGATATGTGAAAATTAATTAAACATAGACATAACAAAGCTATCAAAAATTAGCGATTGACTTTATTAAAGTGAGATTATGTACATAGGCAAGGTATCGTCACCCACTGATTCTTTTTGACACAACGGAAATCGCAAAACAATGTCTGCCCTCTATGAACTAGGGTATAGCTAACTGTACCACTTTAGCAGCCATTTTGTAAGGTGTGTTATTTAAAAGGTGTGTTTATATAAATAACTGTATGAAATCAAACTCCAGTAAAACCTCAATTATGTGAATTTCGTTGGGATTGCCAAAAATACTTTAGCAGCCATTTTATAAGGTGTTCTATTTAAAAGGTGTGTTTATATAACTGTATGAAATTAAACTCCAGTAAAACCTCAATTAGGTTGAATCTTGTGGGATCGCCAAAAATACTTTAGCAGCCAATTTGTACGGTGTGCTATTTAAAAGGTGTGTTTATATTAAGAACTGTATGAAATAAAACTCCAGTAAAACCTCAATTATGTGAATCACGTGGGATCGCCAAAAATATTCATATCATGTGAATTTCGTATCCACAGAAATAGAAAATTTGTGTGTGCCAAAAAAAAAATTCCATTTGTTTCACAGCTTTGAAGTATTGCCACTGAATTTTTTATATGTCAATGACCATACTAACACAGATAAATACCGAGCTTGTGTGCATCTGTGTATTTAACGGACACTAAAGAGAAACAATGACTTGATAAACTGTACTCTGGGAACACTAATGTCATTTATTTAACCATCATAGGTTTATTATTAGCAGAGAAAATCAAGGTCAAAGTTTAATTTCTAAATTTTGTGCTGAAATATGTAGGCATGATGTGACAGATTTAAAGTGTATTTTTTACACTGTGATGCCAGTGGCTCCACAAAATCTCCTCAAACATGGTGTGTTAAATCTGTGGCTTACTCAAAAGACAATATACATTTTCACCAATTAGAATCTATGTAAGCCCTAGTAGGCACCACCAAAACATGTGACGTCCCGGCAAACGGCAAAAACTTCAAGGTTGTGTCGCCCCCCCCCCCCCCCTTTTTTGTTCCATTTTTTGGTATCGTGACAATGTACTTTACTGATACGAGAACTGTTTTTCTCTTTAGTATCGCTTTTTTTAATCAGCTGTGTTGCGACTCGCAGCAACTAGTAACTCCTTCCAAATCTCAAAGTTTTCCCACATGATGGCGGAGTACTGAGGCAAAATTGACTTTAGGAGCGCATTATGCGATAGATGAAGGCCAGCTAATTTAATAACTGCAATCCTACATAACTACTGACTTATCGCGGTGGTGTTCGGTATGTTTTTTCGTGAAATTTGCGGTCGTGCCTGCACAAGTGCATCCTGAACAGTCATCTATGATGACTTTTCGTGGTCTAGTTCCTTCACCGAGACTGTACTCTTCTTTTTTCGGTCCCCTTCCACCTTTCATAGGATGCCTCTTGCACGAGGACATGGCTTGCATCGACGTGGCAGGCACGTGTAAACATATTACAACGACTGCAGATGGTATTGACGTGTTAAAAAAAGAACATGGCTCCAACCTCATCAGTCATTTAAACGCAAAGGCGCATGGAGGATCATTAGGACCTCCAAGATTCCCGCACAAAATTTTGTAGGCTACGACGTGTCACTGAACGTTTATTTATGATAAGTTTGATTAACTCTCACACACCTGTTCATACCTGTGCACTAGCGTAAATTTTTATCAAATGTTGTGGGGTGCAAATCTGTTCACAACAGCCATACTTTATTATATTGCACGCCAGTGTGCCTTGGCCGGGACCTAATAAAAATTTGTATCACCACAAAATTCGTATGAGCCATGATCTTACCCCGAGGTCCGATGTTTCATTGTATTTGATGAGTTACATATATTGTAGCATTCATTTACTACTTTTGTTTTTCTATGCAAAAACACTCAAATTTGGTTCTATTGAAGTTACAAAGATATGATTATGAATATGGACTTACAAAATATTAAATACTTCTTTATATCACACTTGTCATATTAAGGTTGGTTACATTAACTTTTAACTGCACCTGAAGGGATAAAACTCTAGCATCTATAAAATTCAAATTCTTCAATTAGGCAGCCCAACAACTACTTCAGCAACACAATGGAACAGAAAAGTACAAAAAAATGTCTTACAGAGGTACTATACTGTTGGGATATCCTATATTAGTGACTTATGTATAAGGATATCCATGCAGCTCAAAAACTTCTACAGCAAGGAATCATGCCAAGTAATATCAATACTAAATAAAATGAAGAACACTCACTGCTGTTTTGCTGGACATGCCTGAAGCCTTCATCTGCTTGATTTTTTTCTCCTGCTTCTCATACTCCTTCACAAGTTCTTTTCTTCGCTGGACGTACATTTTCTTAAATTGACCTGCATTAGAGGAACAAGTGTTTCAGGCAAGACCTTCCGGCACAATCACCAGATGACCCAATACAGTCATACGACCGAAATCTGCAGTACATTTCTATTTTCAGCATCAGGAGTGCTGAAAGAAAGACACGCCAGAAGCATACTTGTCACTTCAGGTACCGTTTCGTAAGTTTAGAAATATGGCTGGTAAGTGTACTTTTAAAGAGTTCCAAACAAAGTACTAAATGCGCATATTGATTTCAGAATGCCGTGACGATCAATAATGCCAACCGCAGCCATGCCCCCCCCCCCCCCCAAATTCCAAGTAACAATCTTTTTTCCTCCCCTAGCCTTTCAGCGATTCTCAGCCCCTCAGCATTGGCTGTGACATCAACACTGTTTCCTGTTTATGTCATCCCCCCAAGAAAACCTATTTGCATTCACCAAGTGCGCTTGGCCGCTCTTCCTCCTTGCAAAATAAGGACGAGAACTCGACCAGGAAGACAGATGAAACGACGAAAGGATCATAACAAAGAGAAAAGCAAAAGAAGTAGGGGCCTCTTTGGTATAACCAAACTCATGTATTATGTGCTGTTTCAAATATACTCATGCCTGTGTTTTCATTAAAAACTCGTGCCCCCCCCCCCCCCACTGCAACTTAACTAAATTTTAATCTCTGGGCGGTTTAGAGATCCTTTCAAACTAAGTGCTACACTTTCTGGGCAATTATCATGCAGCGAAAGAACAAGCATGAGTAAGCCAGCAAGGACAAGTGCTTAATCTGGTCAATAACAACGCCCAAAAACAACTATACATGTGACATGTGTAGTCCTTTATTTACACAATTGTTGGTTGACCCATTTTGTCCTCATTTAAAATCCGAAGCTGAGTGTCAACCTCAAATTGAAAACTACCGTCCTAGTCTTACTTCCGTCGTAGTCTTACTACCGTCGTAGTCTTACTAAAAATATTGCTTGCGTATTTCCGTGCAGCTAGCTTTCCTGCACAGCTCTCACACACTGCCGTTAAGCCACCTTGGCGCACCAAAATTTTTTCCGGACACATCGTAAATAAACTTTTTTTACAAATAAGCTCGTGCTCCTTTTTTTTTGCCATGCACTTTAGAGAAGTAGACTTACAATCGTGTAAATACAGTGTGCTAAAGCAGTCAATATCGCAGAAGCCTATACCTCGAGAAACTGTGAATTACTTTAAAATTGCACAGACCGAACACTTCTCTATCAAACAATCTTTTTAGGGCATTTTTAAGCAACGAAGTGACCCACAAGTAGCAGCAAACCTGAAATAATCAGAGCTAACAAGCTACACAATGTTTTTAAAGTATTGATTTACTTAGTGACATTTGTTCTGATAGTTCTGCACTTACGAGAACCTTGCTAAATAAACCTTTAATGAATCGAGTACCCTTCCAGTACCCTTATCACAGGACTTCCACAGGTGGGTCAGAGACTGGCGAACTGCCCTTTTACCTCAACAGACATTTTTGTTACCTTACTGCAACAGTCAATAATGCAAAATAAGCACTTGGGGGAGTTGGTAGCTATGCAATTATGAATTTCTTTAAGTTCTGTTCTAGAAACAAGCCACTGAAAAGTACCTTCAAGAAAGCAATAAGGCTTCCCCAATCAAGGACTCCTCAACAGTAAAAACCCACAATAATAATGGAAAACAATCATCTATTTTATTTTTGCAAGTGAGATGAGAAAATTTACAACATATGCCAATCATAAGTGACTATGGCATTCTGCATTGATACAAATACAGAACTCTATACATGCCAGTAGTGTGATTGCACACACGAGTGCCAAGGTGCCTGCTTTTACGGACAACCACCACCAACAACTAGAAGCCACTCGAGCAATGTTATAGATTTGAAGCCCTTTATCACCACTATTTGCAAGATCATCCAGTCTACACCACTTATTTATGCTCACTCATTTATCTGAATTAGAGCACAGGATCAATTGAGCATGGTAATATCAATGCACTGTGGCAACATGTGTAAGAAAGAGATAAGGCACACCAAAATACGTCCAAGAAGCAGAGACCATCATAGGAGGTTAGAAAAACCTCTTTGTAGTGAAGAAAAAGGGAGGTGGAAGAGCATTAGTGTAAAGACCAAGCCTATTGAAAACAATGAAGTGAATTAAGCAGATGACAAATATGGCAAAATACACACATGAAGAACGATGAGCGGAACGCGGAAGAGTAAAGTAAGCATAGACTTAGGTATGTCATTGGCACATTATTTAGCAAGTTATGTCAAAATCTTCATAACTTTCTGTGAACAGTCATTACTACTAAATTCAAAGTACTACAGCTGAACCCCACTACAACGAAACTCATGGGACATAGAAAAAGTTTCGTTGAAGTGAAATGTTCGTTGTCGTGAAACCGAAAGGAAACTATATAGCTGACCTGTGCTAGCGAAACAAAAGAACTTTCATTTCCAAAATTTGAAAAGTGTCGGCTTCTCCATTTTTTTTTTTTTTCTGAGCAGCGTCTAGACGCGATTCTCACACATGCAAAGTGACACCACGTTGAAAAGAATGCTGAAACTATGGCCACAAGGGCCTTCGTGAACGAACCTAACAATTGCACTAACACGCTAACACCAGCAACTGTCTGCCGTCAAACAGTATATCCAACAACGCTGAGATGCAGGGATGTTACATGGAGCGATGACTTGTGCCTTATTCTATGCTATTCTTACAATCCACTAGTAGCGGCTGGCTTATCATGTTGATAACACGATGAACAGCCGCTCTGGCCAGTGACCACACTGGCCAAGCGCTAAAATAAACAAAAGCACTAGAATCAGAAAAGGCACCTTTCCACGATTGCATCCAGCAGCAGCGTATAGGTAACTAAGCTTCAGCTTAAGATTGTCTGTGGCTCACAAGCAAGTCAGTGCCAAAGCCGGGCAGTCTCATTGTCATCGCTATCAAACAATGACAACTTGTGTGCTTAGTAAGCGGCAGCAGCTTCTGCTGATGCCAATGCGTGTTTTATAATTTGCAGACGTGTTTTTATGTTCATAAAGTGCACCAAATGTTCAAGATTGTGTTTACTGCACAGCATTAAATATCTGAGATAGGAATTGCATAGTCCAATTTCGTTGAAGAGAACGGCACAAGAAAAAGTTTTCGTTGTGGCAAAAATATTTATGCAAAGACTCCTATGAACTGCTGACAGGGAACCGAGAATTTTTCATTGTAGGGAGAATTTCATTGAAGCAGTGTTCATTGTAGTGGGGTTCGACTGTATAATGATTTCTATATAATCCACTAAATATTTAAAAACAAAAACAAATTATAGTAGCGCCTCTGAAATATAAATCTGCAACATCAAATATAGTCCTCATTCGCAATAAATGAAGCTACAGCCAGATACGGTAGAATCTCGATGATACGATTATGGTTGACTCAGATTTCACGATGATACAAATCTTAAGCCTGCTTCGAACAAACTACATTATATAAAATACGCCATCATTCAGTGTTACACGAACGGTTTCCCCAGCCACCATGCATGATATGAACACGTGATTGACCGCTGCACGCTAATGGCGCAACGCGGCTTGTCTGTGGGAAGAAGGCCCATTTACATTGCGCCTCAAAGGGAGTGAATGCGACAGAGCTCAGGAATTTCCCTCGCTTTCCTGCCTAAGGGGCTTGAAAACCATGCCGCGAGGCTGACACGAAAAAAATCGGCCCGAGACCAATTTTTTTTTGCCACACGATAGCAGACCGCATTTTTGCTTTGCGGCTTTGCCTACACCATCTGCACTAGCTCTCAAACCACGAGATATAAATGAGCCGCAAATTTAACAGGGCGGCAAAGGTGTCGGCGGTGGCTCATGTCGGCGCAATCGCGAACTACCCACGCAGCATGACAAAGCTTGCGGCCTTTAACGCAGAAACGTTGCGGGCGACACGCTGTCGGCGCGATGGGCGCTTTCCATGGCCTCCAGGATGGCGGGCGCGGGGTTCTATGCCATGCGCTCACCATCTCGAAGGCCATGCATTTACTTTTTTGCCTTGTTCTCGTGCCACCGTGCTTTCATGGTGCTATAAGCAAAGAGGTTTCTCCTGCATTTGACAGATGGCACTCTGCCTCAAAAAGCACGACATTTAAATTTATATAGACGTGGTCTACGTTCGTGCTCATCGAAACTGTTTAGCATGGTTGCAAAACTATGCTTTGACTTTAATTGCGTCGTTACTTTGTGACATAATGGCTTGATTTAACATTTTTTTTGATCGTCATGGCACTGGCTTTCAGACAGAAATAAAATGAACAGATACATTAATTTTTTTCTTTTTTCAAGAACCAAGGTGGAGAACGGGTTCATTATGCGAGTCGGTTTATAACACGAGTAAATACAATAGAAGAAGGTGCAGCAACAGCAAGTCAGCATGCCCGATGGTGTCTCACTTTTGTACTGCTGGTTGAATCAGTCGCCACCACTGCCGGTACGTCCACTCGTGTTGTTTCTGCTGGCATATGTCCCGAAACGTTTGTACAGGTGTAAGCTGTTTCTTTTCAGTGCTTTGCATCCATAGTTAGAACTCGGTATGAATTTTAATGCTCAGGAAACAAGCAAAATGAAATAAATTCCCAAGCGGTGAAGGCGGCGGCGCTAGGCAGAACGAATTTGAAAATTTTCAATGGGTGCAGACATCATTTTGCGGCCACTCTGGCGTTTTTCGCTAGAATGTTCCGGCGTTTTTCGCTAGAATGTTCTCGTGTGATGACTGATGACCGATTTTTTTTTTTTGTGTGTATGAACTTTGCGGCGCATTTTTCCAGCTGTGTAAGCAGCGAAGCTAAAGAAATTCCATTAGGTTTTGCCGCTTTCCCTCCCTTTGATGCCAAGTGGGAACGCGCACTCTAACTGCCAGCAGCATGAGTGAGGAAACAGCGGCAGTTTATTGAAAGGCGGTGTTAGCAGAAGAGTTCCAAAGAACATAATGAACTTTTTCTCAGCAAAGAAGTCATTGGCCACAATAATTTTTTTGTTAACCTTCATGATCAGCTTTGACTTGCTATTGGTTCATATGAATTTGAGATGATACCAATCTTTTGCGTGCTCCCTTTGAATTCGTAACATCGAGATTCTGCTGTATTTTTGGGCAGCTAAAATTACAATTCCCAGTCCCTTAGTAATGACGGCACCAAAAATTATAAAACTGGACTAAAGTCTCTGTAAATAATATAGTATTCTACACAGTACACACACAAAACCAGGACTACTAGCATTACAAAGACTCGCACAATCGGCAGGGTCTAGCCGGTGATGCTGTTCACTGCCATGACGACGTTGAAGCAACAAGGGAAAAACATAAACAAAGAAAAAAAAAACACTTTCCGTTGCTGTAGAACATCTATATGTGTGATATTTTCAGGAATATTTTGTGATTGCATACATCGACAGATATATGCATGCAAATGACATATGTAGGTGCTCAGGTTATGCATGCTAAAACCACAATGTGGTAATGAAGCATGTTGTAGTAAAGGTGCGATTCAGCAAAGCCAGCTAAGCACTACCCAGTAACTAGTCGTACATAGGCACGTGGGTGACTAAACTTTTCTACTATGCAGCTGCCCTGAATGTCGTGCACCAGCTAGCTATGTATGAAATTCGATTGCACCTACTCACATCTTGTGATTTTTAAATTTATAAACATTAGGAATACAATTTATTTTCAAAGCACAAAAGAATCTATCTAGCAAGTTTCACAAACATCTCCTAAGACGGCTAAACAAGAAGAGGATAGTTAAGCCTCTGCCACATACACTCAAACCTCATTATAACGAAACAGGATATAACAAATAAATGAATATAATGAAGTAAATGAAATTCCCCTTGAAAGCTCCATTGTGAACCATGCATTTTAAACCCTGCTGTAATGAAACATAATTGACCGGTAAATGTGTAAACCAACTAAATTAGTCTATCAAAAAAAAAAAAAACTACCGTAGTGTGTTAAGTATATCGTTTTCTGCAGGGTTTGGCACTCGTATGACGTGGCTCTTTCAGAACTCCCGCGCCGACCTTACAGTCACGCCCCGTGCGGCCGAGAGAGCCGTCCTTCTCACACAGCCAGCTGAGAGGATCGAGGAAGTGCTAAGCGGGTCACATCACCAAGAAGCGTCGCCGCTGTGCAAAGCGATTACCCTCTCACGACGGCCGGCAACGACTACGCCTCTGCTGCTACCATGGCTGCTACCCTCTGCACCGAGAAAGGAGGACTCCACAACAGCTTTCTTTTTTTTTTCCTCTCTCTCAGCGCAAGGCATTGAAAGGAGAAGGGTCTCTACGTGCAGAAACGAAAAAGGGAGGAGCGTGGCACAGGCCCATCACAGATCAGCATTTGAGAGACAGCAAACAATCCGCCACAGTCTTTTCTTTCCTTTTCTTTTTTTCCTTCTTCGCGCGCAGCGTTGAGAGGTGCCGCCGCGGGATTGGGCATGGTGCTGAGAGCATTTTCGGCCCGCGGTACATTTGAATTAACCGTCGCAAGTGCTTGCGCGTTCGAATTACAGGGCGTTTTTGCCCATTGGAATACACATAGCTTCGACAAGACCTGAGCGTGAGTTCGAATTACCCAAAAGTTCAAACTAATGAGATTCAACTGAGTTAATTTCCCCTGACAAGCGTGGTCGCGTAGCGGTACATCGGGCCGCGAGGCGGTTTCTTTCTTTGCATGCTTATAGGTGTGCCCCCATCTGAGCATACATTGCCACAAACTGCTATAATTGATACAATGAAATAATGGATATAAGGAAATAATTATGGCTCCCCTTTAACGTTGTTATAACGAGGTTTGAGTGTATCACCAATGAACACAACTCGATGTATCAGTACAACACTTCAAAAACAGCAGTACCACCTTCAATTTTTTCAATAGTAATTACTAGCCTTCTTTCAGAAAATGAATAATACCCCTGTCACACGGCCACCACCAAACTCCGTTGAACACCGTCAAAGTAAATCTCCCCTAGAGGGTTCGACGGAGAAGGAGTTGCGGCAGTGTCACACGGCAATGACAAGGTTGTAACAGTTGCCGCGAGGGGGCTCAGCTGGCGCTGTTTGATTTTCAGAAAAGTATTCTAATTTGATCCCTATTGATTTTTTCGTGAATCCTCGTTATGCGGTTTTTTACAAAAAAGCACTATAAAGTAGGTATGCGACTAACAAACCATTAAAAATAATTTCAAATAAAAACGCATTTGCTAAATGTAGCAATGCTGCTAGTGACATTGTGCTTTTAGTTGTTTTGTTGCCTGTGTACATGCCCGGTACGAAAGTACTTATGCTTCCTTGCCTCGTGAGCGCACATTTTGTGTTCTTCAGCCATGAGTGACACAGTGGACGGCGTGAGGAAGTGGTGCGATATTGCGCTGGTATTGATGTTGATCGGCTGGCGCCGGCCGGCCCGACTCGCGAGGCACGGTGTGTAGGGCATCGGTGTTGGAAGTAAGTGAACTCTGGCGGGCGTAAATATTGTAAACATACACGTGTCGTGAATGAGTACTACAACGAAAGAACGTTTAATATTGCTAAAATGTATTATTCTTTCACTGCGGCCACTTAGTGCTCGAAGTTTTTCTCTGACCTCTAGACTGCTGAGGACGAGAGTACCTCGTTTCGCTGCGAAGGGAGATCGTTGAACGTCCTTTGCGAAATGCTCCGTTCACCTTCGTTTGCGTAAGGGTGGCCATGTGACACCAACCGCATCTTCGTTGTCGTAAAGATGAGGGAGTTAAACGGTCTTCACGGGTGCCCGTGTGACAGGGGTATTAGAAGAAGTGGAGTTTGTAAACAATATTTCACAAGTTTAGGCTTAATCAGTATTGCTATTCAGTGCACCTTTAATAACCATTGTTGCTAATAGACAAATTGATTCCCCTATAAAAACATTCTAATTAAATTTACATCTTCTAAAACAAAAACAAAAGAAGGGTAGCAGGAAGCAGCTGGTTAGTGACTTACTAAAGTTTCCTCGGTAGTAGTAAAGCTTCTGGTTGTCTAGATGGATCACATCTGTGCAAACATTGTCTAAGAAGCTTTGGTCGTGGGAAACCACTAGCAAAGTTTTCTTCCAAACTTGAAGATAGCTGCAATGAAATTGAACCAACCCATTAGTTGAGTTCTGTGCAGTCATATTTGCCTGCACCTCCAAGCAACAGCCATAACCAGGTTGCACAGCAGACATACAGTCTCCCTAGTGTAACTGTAGCAAGAATATGCAAAAACCAACTTTGCTAAAGTTGATGTTGATAAATTTGAGCAAAACTGATGCGATTCCACAGCCAGTAAAATTTTGACAATTCAAAGTTGGTTAATTAAGCACCCCAGATAACATTAAGTACTTATTTCTGAAGTCCCAAAATTTTCCATCTAGATTTGAGAAGATCATCTGAATAGCCAGTGTGCTATTTTCCAGTTAGTTTGCGCACTTGGCCACAGCTTCGCAACAGAACTCCCATTCTTGGGCATTCCGATTAGTGCCTTCAGACCAGAAAGTTTGAGAAACATATTCATACGCTATTACAAATCAAATTAATGAAAACAAGAATATTCTTTTTAAAAAGAAAAACTCACCAGAATTGCATTAAAACATATGTTATTCTTACTTCCAAAAAGAAGACACCATCACTTATAAATACTTTCAATAAGTTTTTGTGAAGTTTTTACGCTGTAAATATGAAGGGGCCCCAACTACATGAAGTCAAAAGCACCAGGTTCGTGCAGACACAGACCACAGTCACAATGAACAATGGAGGAGTGGCCTTTCTAAAACATGTAAATTCTCTCAGGGCGACCCGTACAAGTACAGTTGCAAGTGCCCATTGCGCCATAACTTATAATTTTACAAAGCATGGAAGTACCCACTATGCCAATATTTTCATCATTCCACAAAGAAGCCAGATACCCACTACACTTCTGTAAGGTGTTATGTTCACTTTGTTGGTGCTGTGGCTGATGACAGAGAATTCTGGCTGAACCCTTTGTAAAACAAATAAGAAGCTTTAAACCACTCACATGTTACAAATCCACATTGTGCGAAGCCTGATTTTTATTTTACTCTCTACAATGCTACACTGCATTTGTTAACATGATTCCCTGCCCGACATTTGCCTGTATATGGACTTTTTGTGAAAACTCAAGCACTGGCTCTGTGATAGAATGTTCCGAGCGCCATGCAGAGGGCCGAGATTCAATCCAGCGCTGGCGACAAATAACTACACCAATGAAATTGGCTGTTGTGATCTCATAACAGCTTTTTCTGTAACAGATAAGAAAGCCAAGAATACCAATAGAGGAAACCAATGGAGGCCTGAGCTCCCATCACATGTGCTCCCTGACAAACAGTCTCCTTTACACTAAAATTCAGTGATACCTATTTATGGCAGAATGGAGTACTGTTGTCCATATTCTATCAAATACAAAGAAGTACCAACTAGCCTAATTAACCATGCTACTTAAGGGGAGATGCGGGTCGAAAAATGCGATTTTTTTTCAATATTACCGATTTTTTATATTTGCCTGTTTTGATAAGATTAGTACCTCTACTGTAATGAAAAAAAAATACAGGTCGAGACTTAACTGGAAATGCTTCGAAATTGCATCTAAAGAGCACAAGGTGCAGGTTAAAAGGTCTAAAATGTACAGTCTTCGAGCACCTTGCCGCTGATAATGCGCCCCCGCTCGCCATTGTTGATCGCATGAGCCGAAGAGTCGAGCCTCACTCTTCAAATAACAACAGTTTCCCTTGCTAATGCAGCAAAAAAATAATAAAAAGAAGCAGGCTTCTGCGCGCTTTTCGAGCGCCGCGACTGGCTTATCAATTGGTACTGATCGGGGACCACCATTGGCCGCTGAGCACCTCTATGTGCTGTGAAGCCTATTTGCGGGGTCCATGTCTTGTGCAGCGCAGCTGAACAATGCTTTTCTCGTGTATATCTCCGTTATGAATAAAAAAAGCCATTGCTCACACGTGAAAGCCGTTGTGCGGCACGCTCTGTAGGAATGGGTTACAAGCAGCTGGTCCGATTTGCGGCAGTTGTTGGCTTGCAAAAGCCAATGCATCAAAAGTCATTCACACCCGTCAGCCGGAAAGTTCGTGATGCGGCAATGGATGACATCAGCGCCAATCTTGTGAGGTCGAAAAAGCTCGCAGTGAGAGAACTTAGCAGGGACGACATTGCCATTACGTATGACGGTATGTGGCACAAACAAGGCTGCAAAATGGCATGACACTGAACTTAGTTTGAATTTCGCAGTCCTGTCGAACGTCTTCTTAGCTTGCAGTTGGCACATGGCTCTGCCAGATGGAGCAGAAGTTTGGCAAGCGTTTCATGGCCCAGCCTGTGAGCAAAATGTCCATATGGATTCGGCTCGAAAAAGCCGAGAGGGACAAATTCATGGTGCTGGCGTATTTTAGTGGCAGTGGCCACTACAAGAAAGATTGTTCTTATTGGTTGTCAAATTTCATCAGATTTAATTATATCTTTCATAAATAAAAGAGCTCTTTCATAAATAAAAGAGGACAAGAGTTCCCCATAAGAGCTCTTGTCCCTAGTAAGCTGTAGTTTTGAAAAAACTTCAAACTCAACATTCCTGTAGTCAACACAACAATAAACTTTAGCAATGCTACACAAAGCTGTACCATTACAGAATCCAGTCATAGTGTGTATTTAAAAACAGAGCTCATAGAATAAGTAGACCTGCTCTCCACACCATGCATGACAAAAAACCTTCGTACCACAATTTCTAATAAGAATCTGCGCAAACTGCTGATTTTACGTCCTTGCATATCGTTGCATTCTTACTACAGTGTGTTTTATTTTACTTCAGTATTATCAGGAATCATAGCATTGAGTGAAGCAGTTCTGTTTGCATACTGAGCTTGCAGCATTACAGCAGCTAGAGAGGCA
Organism: Rhipicephalus microplus; assembly: GCF_043290135.1. Classification (NCBI taxonomy): domain Eukaryota; kingdom Metazoa; phylum Arthropoda; class Arachnida; order Ixodida; family Ixodidae; genus Rhipicephalus; species Rhipicephalus microplus. Next base: position 252,977,871 of record NC_134710.1, read on the forward strand.
AGCATGAAGAATAACTAAAAGCTTATAAAGAAACTAGCTTTCCATATATATATTTTTTGAAAGCTGTGTAGCTTAAACAGCATAGTTATAATAAATTCACAGGTAATAGCCACCAGTTGCAAGGCCAGATTACTTGCACTCATTATCCAAATTATTTGAATGAGTCACCAGCCTCGTTAAGCTTACAGGCCCTCATATTGACAACCGATCTTAGAGCCACTATTTTTCAGTCAATATTAGTCGTATGCAAGAGATGGGAGAAAGTTAAAGGGGCCCTGAAACACTTTTCTAAGTAACCATGCAATGAATTCACTGGAACAGCTTATTGTCTCATGAACCCAATGCCGCAAACATTTTAAGAATCCGTCCAGTGCAAGTGGAGTTCAAAGATTTTTCGCATGCTGCAATTGCATTCTCTCTTCTCTCGTCCCGACGAAAGCGCTCGAAGCTAAACAGAGAGGGATGACAGGGGCAAAGAAAATACCGCACCGGCACTTCGTGACTTTGAGCACTTTTTTCTTTTTTTTCCTCTTCCTCTTCTAATGCACAACTTCTTCAGTGTGATCGCGCGCGCACGCGTGGACAAATCGGGGCCTTCCGCAGCGATCTCTGTAATGACCAAGCATGCCAATGGCTGGTAGATAGGCTTTCTACGAGTGATTTCTGAGCGCCTTCCGTCATTTGTCGAGAGAAGATAAAGCAATTTTTAGCGGACTGATAATTTATTGTGAATTCCAGGCAGTGTGCTGCGCTATAATATTTGGCTCGTGAGCTGTCGGGAGCCTCTACTACCGATCCGCAGCATTTTCTGACCATGTTCCAAATGTATTGCAGGGCTCTTTTAAAGCCTACAGCTTTATTTATTCATGTCATCAGTTACTGCCCAAAACAAGAGCCAAACATGGTTTGCGTATCCTGCAGGTGCATTGTCTTCAAAGCTATTTATATAAGGCCCCTAGTCCTAAACTTTCTATTGCTGTCAACAAGCAACAGGGCATTCATAATCCAAGGGGAAAAAAATTATGAGTTTTAAAAAAATATGTATGACACAGCAAGTTTTCAGCGTGATATGATGAAAAATTCTGCAAGGATACATAGCTCCAACAGTGGCGAATGGTTTCCTTGCAGTTACACAACAACTCTTACGCCACGGAACTGCTTAATGGAGTTTTACATTTATGTTTTTCAAAGGAGTTCATTGGAGGCCTTATGATACAGATATACAACATAGACCTCCTTTAACATAAGTTGCGGGAGTCGCAAATATCCACACTATAAAGCGGTACTGCACTATACCCAAAACAACCTTTTTCAAGGGTCGCAATAGCGCAAAACATGTTGAGCAAGCCGCCTCGCGAGTCCAAAAATCTAAACAAGCATGCGATGCGTGGTGCTTACAGCTATTCAAATTTTCGAATGTTAAAAAAAAAAAAGGAAGTGACAAAAGAACCACGTTGCCAACGAAATGAATGTGAAAAGGGGGAGGGGTGCAAAAGAAAGCAAATCGCAGATATTCGCCGACTACTTCCCAGAACACCTCGATTATGCGCATTACACAGAAACTATGTCTCATCCCATCTGAAATTTCACGCGCTGAAAGAAGCCAATCGTTCGATTTCACAGGTGCGCACCTAATTTTAATACGTCGCAATCGAATCGTGAAGCACCATTCGAATGCTACACGTGCCACTCTCGTTTTCATTAATGATATGCCCGCCTTCTTTTAAAGTGCAGCCATCGCAAAGAGTTTCACTGATTTCGTTCCTAACCGCAACTCAGGCTGCACGCAACTGCCACCAAAACACAAACACGTTGATTAGGCCTAGACAGATATGCGGGGTATAACGTCCCAAAACCACCATATAATTTTGAGAGACACTGCAGTGGAGGGCTCTGCAAATCTTGACCACCTGGGGTTGTTCTTAAACATGCAACCCAAATTTGGACACATGGTCCTGCAGCATTCCCGCCTCAATCGAAAATCCAGCCGCCGACACCGGGATTCGATCCCGTGACCTTCGGGTCAGCAGCCGAGTACATTAGCCACAAGACCACCACGGTGGAGCATTGGTTAGGCCTTGCTTGCCATTAGGTATGCTGTCGGGAAGCTTGTTCAAGACATGAAGATCGGGCGCCAGAAAGATCATACTCAAGAACTGAAATAAGAACAGTGTGCATGATACGAAGTTCGTGTTCACGGCTGGCAGATTAACAACGAAAACACTCGAAGCTTACACAAAACAGCGCACTTGCAGCAAAAGCGAAAGCTTGTGTGATAAAGCCGTAAAAGCTGTCAAGTTTACGGACCAGGTTGCTAATGCGATATCTGTAGCAAGTTCCACACTTAAGCGCAGCTGATAAGGAAGAGAGCGCATGTTGCATGTGGAGATGCATGCAGCCGGCAGCCAGCGGCCGGAGCCCTGCTAGTGCACATAGTACACTTGGCGAGCATGCGCAGCAAGCCACGGTCTTTTCTCTTTTCTTTTTCCTTCCTCCACCCTTCATTCGTTCACTCCGCATCCCCTCCTCCCCTGTAACGACCTTGTCACTCGCACCCCAACCGCAAACCCTGTGCGTCTGTTTTCAGACGCCCGCTCGCTACCGTGATTGTCACAAAGATTTTCTGGCAACCGCATTATAACCGGTCTTTCATCTTGGGGGACAGCACAATAAGTGGTATGTGTATACATGGGGTTCTATGAGAAGGTAAACGGGGATTGGTTTTTCCCGCATTGTAACTAATCCTGCATTATAAGCAGTCTCCACTATTTAACACTCCTAACCTTTTACACACATAAATATCTAAGAAAGTAGATGATGGAATAGCACCAGCCATGGCACAATTCGTAGTGTCCTGCGCACGCAATGCATAAGTTGTCCTTTATCCATATGTCTGTAGGTCCTTTATCCCATAATTACGGTGCTTCAATTAATAACCACAAATGGTGCCCTATATAATTTTCTTTGTTTGGTTACACATTCGTTTTATATGAAGCATGACATTGATGAGAAAGGTTAGCCGTATTCATCATTGTGCACCCTGCAATCATAGCCACGTGTAATAGTACAGTGGAACCAAGATTATATGACTTTCAGGGGATCGGACAAAACCGTCGTATTATGCGGGAGTCGTATAATCGTAAAACTAAGATGTGACACTCAGCCTTATCCAAAAAACAGGTTTAGACTGCCTGAATAAGCCCACGGCATGACCTTGTGCCTCTGCAGGGAAGATAGATAAAATTATTCTTGCCAGTGACAGCTAATGGCAGGATTACTTCGTTGAAAGAGGTGCAAGCGAGTCTTTATTCTCAACCTTAAAAAAATTCAATTTATCGTGCATTTTTCCATCGATAAATAGAATCCGAAAATTGCTTGTACGAAATAATGAAACCAAAACCGCGTAGCCAACATCCTGCCGTCATAAAAGTCCCCCAGACACAGTGTCATCACTACCAAATGATGGCGACGGACCACCCGTCTGCACAGCACGCCTTTGTGTACAACTGAGTTGTATGTTGCAATTTGTTGCCTAGTGAAGTGCAACTAGTAGTACCGCTGTTATTATGAACCTTGACGTCAAATGAAAGTAATTTTTCATGGTGAAAACAGCTGCACCGTGCCCATATTCGTGCGCAAGCCTGTGACTGCGAGTGCAACAAAGGCAGTAGATCAGCTGTATGACGATCGAGGTGTATGTAGAAGTGCATGAACTACCTGGAGAATAAATTTTCTATTCTAAGAAGACATCTTGCCTCACTCTCTACTTTTCCAATCGTCTACCTATGGGAACCCAAGTTCATATTTTGCACTCGTGAATATTTGCCTATGTTTGATTTGAATAAAGGTGTTTTTTCTTTCTTTTAGATGGAATCTGAAAGTCATTGTAAGATTCAGAGTTGGCGTAAAACTGCATCATATAACCAAGGTATTTAATAAAATAGTCGAACTCCACTACAACGAACACCGCTTCAACGAAATTTCCGCTACAATGAAAAATTCACGATTCCTTGTCAGCAGTCCATAGGAGTCAATGCATAAATACTGTCGCCATAACGAACACTTTTTCTTCTATCGTACAGCTTCAACGAATTTTACATTGCGATTTCAGGCTCAGACACTTATTTTTATGCAGTAAACCCAATCTTTAACATTTTGATGCATTTTCAAAGCCTGAAAATGCGTCAACGAAGTCTAAAACAAGCGTCGGCACCACTAGAAACCACCGCTGTTGAGCAAGCATGGGCCCCGCCATTGCTTGATAGCGATGGCAACGAGACTGCCCTGCTTTTGCCACGCTTTTGCCCTGCTTTTGCAGACGATACGAAGCTGAAACTCAGTGGCTCAGTTCATGGTTTCCGTAGCGCAGCTGCTGGGTGCAACTGCGGAACGATGCCTTTTCCGATTACGATGCTTATCATCATGTTCGCGCTTGGCTAGTGTGGCTACTAATGAGAGCGGCTGTTCGTCCGGATTATCAACAAAATCAGCTAACCGCGAGTGATGGATGATAAGGATGGCATAGAATAATACAAAAGTCGCCGCTCCACAATACCCTGCTTCCCTCTCGGCGTTGTCGGACACTTTTGACGGTGGAGAGCTGCTGGTGTTGTGTTAATGCAACTGTTTGGTTTGTTCACGAAAGCGGTTTTAGGCGTTGTTTCCAGAGTGCTTTTCATCGTGGCGTCGCTATGCATACGCGACAATCACGTCGCGTCGTTGCTGGGAAAGAATAGGAAGCAGCAGACATCTTTTTGAATTTTGAGAATAAATGTTCTTTGTTTTGCTAGCTCAGATCAGCTATATATTTTTTTTCGATTTCACTACAACGAAACTTTCACTTTAACAAATTTTTTTCCGTGCCCCATCAGTTTCGTTCTAGCGGGGTTCGATTGTATTTCTATAGAGAATTTGCCAGGACTAAACCGGTTCATCACGAAACTGGAGGAAGTATAATCGAAGTTCTACTGTATAGAAAAGCTGGCTTGCACAATGACGGAGAGTTGCAAAATTACACTATAAACTTTTTTACACACACCACCATGAGGTGAACATCTTCGACAGATATCTGTCTGGCTGAGTGAACTTTCATACTAATACGTAAACTCTCCAGCCAAGTTATAGTCTCAAGATAAAAACTTAAAGACTGTGAACTGACCCGACGTTTCGGGACCGATTCGGTTCCTTCTTCAGAGGTAACTGCTCGGCCGGCTCTGAAGCTCGCAATTTTTCTTGGCGGTGTTGCCCTCTCTATCGTCTTTCTTTCCACCGTTGTTGTTGCTACAGTGTTTTTTCAACTGGTTCCATAGATCGTGCACGTAAACACTAGGTAAGGTTGCAGTTGAGCGGTAAACATTTCCAGGCCTTGTTTTGATGTTCAGGACTCTAAGAACTGTCTTACTATGTGGCTACCCTTCGTGTCGATGACCGAGATGCGCATCGCTAAAATTGATGCGGTGGTCCATCTTTTCGCTGTGTTCAGCAAGAGCGTTTCGTGCAGCGTTGAGGTTACGTACATCGTTTCGATGTTGTCGTATCCTTTCGGGGAAGTTTTTTGTCTCACCGATGAAATTTCGTAGACCAGCCCGGGGAACCTTTTTCAGCTGTCCGTCTTTTGGTCGTGGCAAGAATAGCCCGATTGTTGAGACCGGTTTGTCTCAACAATCGACAGTGTCGAGAGCCTAGTCTTTCGATGTGGTTTCTCAGTCAATAAGTGTGCCCATGCCCCTCGCGATCTCAGTTGCCCGGACCGTCCTGGACAGGAATGAGAACCTCAGCAAGAGGACAAATCCGAACACAGACGAACTGTGCCATTTGATGTAATTCTGCCTCAACCCGATATAGTTTTCTGTCGGAAGTGATTACTACCAACAAACAACTGTAACTGCCAAGGGAGCCGTCATTTCAGCCACAGTGGCAAACTTGACGATGGAGAATATCGACACACGAGCTTCGGACACATTCTCCGTACCACCAAAAATATTTTTGAGCTATGTGGATGACGTCTTTTGCGTGATCAACAATTCTACCGTCGACAGCTTCCGGGCACACTTCTGTTCGATCGAGCTGGCGATTCAATTCACAGGGGTGGAAGCGGGCTTCAGTCTTTTTGAGCAGCTTTGGGAGCAGGAATAATGCGGTTTGGAGCAGTAGAAATGGAGTTTTGGAGCCGGAATAATGCGGTTTCGGAGCAGCTTCGGAGCAGTAGAAAGGGAGTTTTGAAGCAGCTCTGGAGCACCAGAAGGTGTGTTTTGGAGCATTTAAATTTAGTTCTAGAGCATATTTATGGGGCCACATATCATTGTTATTGAAATTTTTGCTTTCTGGTAAACACAAAACATTGCAGTGGCTTTTAGTAAGTATGTAATGCTGATCAAGCGACCAGACTTACCCGAAATTCATATACTATATTAAACCTTTCAACATCGAAGGTGAAAGCGTAGCAACTTAAAGAAAAAACATAAGCGGCGTTCCGGACATATCTGGACTTCAAACGAATGAAAAAAAATTATTGTTAAATTGTTGCAATGTACTAAATGTGATTAAAACACCGCATTCAACATGAACAGCAACTCAAGACTAGAGATGAGCTACTATATAATAAAAGGTATCTTCATATTGAACCCATAATGCTCTATAAAATAGGAGTAAAAAACTTATGTTCACGTCATTGAAGTGCCACAGCCGACATGAGAACCACGAGGAAATCTAGATGCGCTCGCGGTGCCATTGCTAGACAATCGAGTAAAATCAAGTAAAATGATGAAAATTATATGGACACTCTACGAGTTTTTGCCGTCGCCCCAATGTTCCACGTAAACTGCAAGTTGGTACCATTCCCCGCACATCGTACGTTCGACCTGCACGTGAAATTGTGCAAGCTGGGTTGATCAACGCTGCTCAAACAGAGATTAAACGAGACGGCCGATCTTCGTCACTGGAACGGTGAACGCGTTAGCATCCCACCGCGTGTTAGATCTGCCTTCGAATGCTCAAGCAGAGATAAAACATGCCACCCGTCTTGAACGATCATGAAAAGATACGTGGAGAAATGGGGGGGAGGGAATGGGTCGCTCGAGCGGCAGCGATGAACTTTGATTCTAAGGGCTTGGTTGCAATAAGCTGGCACGCGATCGGCAAGCATCAGCGCGCGGCTCGTAAACCGTTCTACGTGGTGCGCTCTCAACAGAAAGAGATTGTGCGATATGAGCATTTCTCCCTGGAGCGGCCATACTTATTCTCTTACACCAGCGTTTTGGAGTGTCGCGATGTCGAATCCAAGAAAGTTAGTTTTCAGCCTTCGCATTGTCACGGGGTTGTGACGTTGATGACAGAAGCAGCCGCTGTTTTCATGAGTCAACTTTTTATTTGGGCCAACCCGTGTCCGGAAAACGAACCTTCACTCTATATGCAATACACGCTGATAGCAGCGAACATAGAGCGTCGGCCGTCAATAATCTGCCACACAGCTAAGTGCGGCGGCATTTATACATGTGCCATTGAAGATTCCAGCGTTATCACGAGCAGTCGCGCAAGTTTTAGAACAAACTCTAATGTATGCGTTGTGGGCGTAATCTCGTCGGAGGGTTATAAGATTATCAAGATAGCCCCCAGTCATTTGGGTGTTGTTTCCCTGGTTTACCATGTCCCGTATACCAGAAAAAGAGCGACTTAAGATTAGACACATTTAGCTGGGTATACAAAGAAAATTCGTACTCTGTGAAAATCATGTTGCATACGCTGCAAGTAAAGCTTGCAACGACACTTTTAGTTTAACGTACCTTGATGCCTTTCACTCAACTAGATAAGCCGTATTCGAGATGCAAGGCTTTGGAATGCTTATCAGCACCACCCACGCTAGAAGCATGCTAGGTTCCAGTAATAACGTGACCTCTGTGATATGCGCAAAAAACATCCTGACGGCCAGGATAAGGGCCACCAGTGTACAAGTCAGGCCGTGTCGTTCACTGTGTAGATTTTTAGAATCGTTCCTAGGTGCACTGAATGTGCACATTCACCTTTGTTGTTTTGAACTTGGCTGCGCAATGCGCATGATCGGGCACGGCCACACTGGATCGACACCAGCGTTCTATCCAGCGCTGCTGCAGATGAGGCTTAGCGTACCCTGCAGCAAGTGGTCGCGTTCCAGGTATTCATGGCCTCACGATTACTACCGGCGCATTCAAGGAGTGAAAGCTCGCACAACGCCCAAGGTGTGTTATGTTGCACCATGAATAAAAGTACGTACCAAACTGCAGTTTTATTTACGGGTTCACACGCTGAGAGGCTTGGCAGAAAAAGACGCATTCCCGCACACAACCTATTGAAGGTGATTCTGGAAGATTTTCGTGAGACACCAGGCAATTTCTTCTGAATCATCAGGATGCCAGAACAAGGCGCTTGAATTTACCTTGTCTGGCATGAAAACATTGCCTTTCATAGTGTAGTACACATGCCTTGCATCAGGTCCGTTGTTGCTGTCAGCGTCGAATGCCACTGCTACCACCATATAATCTCGTTCTGGTTTCTTCAAGGTCTCGCCAGATGGTAACGTAGCAAGAGTTGCATTACGTATGCAGCGTCTTGTTTCGAGCGTACGCGCACATCTCTGGAATCGAAATGTTACGTACTGCACATGCCCAGTTCTCTCCAGTGGCAGTGCTGCGTACGTGGGCTCGTTCCGTACGCCCAACTAAGATTGTCTGTTATTGAACTCTGTTGTAGAAACTACCTGACATTTCCGAGCCAGCTAGCGAGTGTTATGGTAAGGAAATATCGCCATAAAGAGACACGCTCAGGCTCTATCCTCACCTTAAACATTCCTGAATTTATTCTCATTTGTTTTATTGTGTTAAGCCAGTGCAGCAGTACAACTCTTACTGTTGAGTGCTTTTTTTATTCAAAGTCAAATCAAGACAGCGCACACTGTGTACTAGTCGTCGTGCCTTCCTCGTCTTAGCATGCCGTGGTACACACACAGTGAAAAAATATTTATGAACGCACACATCATTACGGCGTTTTGAGGGAGTAAACAAGGTATGCTGCGAAATTCTACTTGTAGCACCCCATTACCACAAATAAAGGCTGAGAGGTTGGCGTTGCACAACGTTTAGTGCAGATTATTGACCCAGTTCTTGCACTAACAATGATATCCGCATGCCGGCCAGCAATCACACAAGCGAGAGCCGCTGTAGCAGACGACGCGGTTCAAAACTACAGTCCCGAATCATCTGCACACGCGTGAGTGGCTAACGGCGCGTGGTTGCAATGCTGGCCATACCAGAATTTGCTGATGAACTCTTTAACATTGACCCTTCTAAGAACCCCCATCTCTACACTCAGCAGTGACAAATCACTGAGGCGGCGGTCTATCATCGTTGATCCAAGCCTGTTATTGATCAATTTCAGTTTGCTGAATGATCGCTCAGCAGTGCAATTTGTAATAATTACACACAAAAAATTCTAAGAGCCTCATGCATATCAGAGAAAAAACCTTCAAGCTTTTCACGAATTAGAAGTTTCAGGATGTCAGCCACAGAACTTCTTCGATGCTCACATATGAAATGAACTGTTCAAGCTCATTGGGAAACGTGATGGCCAGATCAAAAGGGTACTTTTTTCCCGAGATCCATGGCCTGCAGGCGTCGCTGCGCTGGTGCTCTGTGTGCTTTATGTCTCCATGTGTCCATCCGCTGGATGAGCTGCTTGCCTCAACGCGATGTATGGTCTCAGGCGGGTAAAACATATTTACCACAGACTGCCGAACTGTCACCTGACTTAAAGTTTATGCAAGTTATGCAACGAACAACCTCTTAGAAGCATATCTTTTGATTGTTGAAACAGATAACTTGTTTTTATCAAGGGAATCCAGCAGGAGGTTTAAACTTTTTCGAATAAAACAACTAAGTCGCCAATCTTTTCAGGGCGGGGGGAGGGGGCAGTCTCTTTAAAGCTGGAGAGCGTGGTTCATTTGAACCCTTTGAACCCTGGATAATCGGCCCCTGCAGGAAGGTATCTGCAGGTCACTTCTAATCACCCAACTGCACACAAAACATCAGTGGTCAAGACACTCCTGAATCCCACAGGGGCTATCTTCAGTTAAAAAAACAATGCAAAAAGAACAAGAAGCGATCACCACCGACCTGCTGGGCAATGGATACCCGAAAAGCTTTATTCGTAAAAAACGCCAGCGACTTAGTGACCGCGCAACTGCCCCCCATTTGCCTTCTGCAAAAGATAATCCTAACAATGAGGCCTATCCGAAACATTCCTACCGCATCTTGGTCCCATATGTACCATGAATCAGCGAGCAACTATCCAGGATGCTGGAGAAAGAGGACATTCAGGCAGTGCGTAAACCCGCCTAAACAATCAGGCGATTCTTGCCGCGACCAAAAGACGGACTGCCGAAAGAAAGGTTCCCCGGGCTGGTCTATGAAATTTTATCGGTGAGACAAAAAAACTTCCCCGAAAAGATACGACAACATCAAAACGATGTACGTAACCTCAACGCCGCACGAAATGCTTTCGCTTAACACAGCGAAAAGATGGACCACCGCATCGATTTCGACGATGCCTGGGTCATCGACACGGAGGGTAGCCACACAAAAAGACAGTTGTTAGCGTCCTGGCACATCCAATAAGGCTTGGAAATGGTAACCACTCAACTGGAACCTTACCCAGTGTTTACGTGCGCAATCTACAGAACCAGTTGAAAAAACACTGCAGCAAGAACAACGGTAGAAAGAAGGACGATGGAGGGCGACACCGCCAAGAAAAATTGCAAGCTTCGAAGCCAGCCGAGCAGTCACCCCTGAAGAAGGAACCGAATCGGTCCCGAAACATCGGTTCAGTTCACAGTCTTCCTCAGTCTTCAAGTTTTTATCTTTGGACTATAACTTGGATGAAGATTTTCTGATATTAGTATCACAATGAGTCATCTTAAGCAAAACATGCGCAGGACACAACACAAGAATTCAAGAATGAAATCATTACTTACTTATCAAGCCAAATGACAGCATTCAAGTCCAAATGATTGGTCGGTTCATCTAACAAGAGCAACGTAGGCTCAATAAAAAGGGCCCTGAAAAAAAATTCGGCAAGGTTACTCAGAAAGATATACTAAAGAATACAAAATTGTTCCTGAAATGTCTATCATGACAGGGAGCCAGTCATTCACCAATATGTCTGCTCAATATAAGACTGCTAATCTAGTAAGAAGAATGCAGTACACACAACAAAAGCTAGATGTTTCACCCATCATTAATTCAAATTTCTTTTTATTTCACCAAATTGGCACAGTACTATCGACAGCAAATGAAAAGCGAACAGTGGAGCATGTGCATCAAACATTAGCAGAAGTACAGTGAGGGTAGTCCAGTCATCGCTACTAACAGGCGCACACATCCGACCTGGCTGCACTGTACAATCCCTATGTAGCCCAATACTGTTGCCTCTGCTCTAGTCCTCATAATCGAAACAAAGTAGAAATCAGAGAACTGAAAGCAAATAAAAGCAGGGGTGCAACAGCCGAAATATAATTTGGAGCAATTTTTGGAGCAGCAAAATTTCACTCTTGGGGCCCTAGAGTGTTCATAATTTGGAGCAGATTCTGGGGAAAAAAACATCAATTTTTTTATCCTGATAGACCAAATTTAGAGCAGTATAAAAAGAGAAGGCTTACATTTAGAAAAAAAGTATGTATAAACCATTCATCATCACCTGATTCGTGCAGAGTTCATTATTGTTTCAACAAAAGTAGTATTTTCAACCACCCCACTGAGCAAACAATGATAATAATAAAGTCCACATTAGCATTTGCCACATCTCTGAAATAATTTGACACTCTGCGAATTCAAATGTAGTTCTGTCAAACTGGCGACCTTGAAAAACCGGGGAATAGTGAAACTGAGGGGTTGAAAAAAAAAACTGCCGCACAGTTTTTTTTTAAGGCAATGTCATACATGGCTCTGCATAATTCCCCATAGCCTTTTAAAAGTCAGCAATCACACTACTATTCCCAATTATGCGGCGTACACACGCATGAGTAAGTGAACAAAATGAGCAATGTCATGTGACTAATGCTAAAAGCCCCTTGAAATAACAATACGCTTTTCCGCAGCGCACTGGTGTACTGCGACGAAGGTGGCTTCAGCAGAGTTCTGCAAGGGTTAGAGCAAGGCCAAGAAATTTTCGAACACCGCTACGTCCCTACCCCTCTTTATTTTTCTAACGATGGGGTTAGCTTTAGGCCACAATTTCTAGATCACTTGCAAGATATGTTCTACCAGATACAGTAACAAAGGCACACGCTGAATGGTATTTGATATTTATCGCTGGGACGAAGCAACTAAAGTAACTTAAAGGCAAGAAAATGTTTTATATGCCTATGCTATGACGACCAACGTGGTCGCAACATTGGTGTTCGCAACAATTCGACTCTGTTCGTGCGCAAAAAACGCAATATGTGCTTCCCACTCATGTTGCTAACATGCCATAGCTACGCTTGCTGACTAGGAAAGTTCATGTTTCCCGTGAAGCCTTGGGGGCTACGGTAATGCATTTTTGCCTAGAAGCTGCGTCATCTCGCCAATAGGTATATCTGCTATGGTCAGCGGACAGATGAGCGCGTGGCTTCGTTACTTTACCTCGTCGACCGCGTCCCATGAGTGCTCTGACCTAATGAGGATGTATCTGACACCGCAACTAAGGGTTACGGTCGACCCGCCATGGTGGTCTAGTGGCTACTGACCTGCAGGTCGCGGGATAGAATCCCTGCTGCGGCGACTGCACTTTCGATGGAGGCGAAGATGCTTAGGCCCGTATGCTCAGATTTCGGTACACATTAAGAACACCAGGTGGTCGAAATTTCCAGAGTCCTCTACTAGGGCATCTCTCATAACCATATGATGGTTTTGACACTTAGACCCCCCCATATAAATAAATCGATCAATCAATCAGGATTGTGGTCTGCACGCTTAGATAGATTGATGACACAAACTGCTGGTGACCAACGTAGCCTCTGTTTCTCGCTAAAATTAGCGAGACTGAGAAAATTTTGAGGCAATTCAGGCATGCAGTGCGAGCATGTTATTACTACCTCTTCCCCGTCGTCTCTGCTTTGCCTTTCACTGGATTTCCTAACTCTCGGCCAGCTGCATGTTTCCGATGTGTCTTCTCTCCCTCTTTTCTCTTTCTGTCCTTGTGCATCTTCATATAGAAGTCAAATAATATAAATATAATATTTATAATAATATTCCTTCATTATGTGACAACACCCATAGATGACGGTTCACCTGAATCCAGTGGCAAAAATACAACTTTTCACGACGATGCGAATGTGCACTTGAGATCTCTAGTGCGTTCGATAGAAAGACTTAGGTTGAGATAAAACAATCAATGCATTCATCTAGGTTGGTACAGCGTGCACGAGAAGACATCGAAAAATAAAAATCACAGCACAGGTGCACTAGAGCAGGCAGGCTTGATGGTGATGATGATGACCTCTATGTATGTCTCACACCACTCTGGGAGATCGGCCAAGAAATGTGCAATTAGGCAGAGGTATTTACATATTAATTAAGCTTCTTATTCTTCGTCCTCTTCTCGTGTGCTATGTAACAACCAAAATAAAACGGTATACCGACTCGTTCAAGCTTCCAATCTTATACAGTAAAACCTCGTTGATTCGAAGTAACTGGGGCCATAAGAAATCTTGGAATTAAGCGAGTTTTTCCAATTAACGAAACATACAAAAACTGGGATGCAAGAAACTTGGAATTATTCAAAGTAATCGGGGCTGGTCGTTTGCTGTGCCAACTGGTTTACGACTTGAAGGGTTATTTTTTCTAGCAATATCTGGTCTCAATTTCGCAGCAAACAGGGGGGAACGGTGGACCTTGCTGCTGCCACCACACACAAAAAAAGAGAGCGCTGTCGTAGTTAACTGAAATACACGCCTGTGGAAAAGAAGACATCTTCACTGCAATACAGTGGTGACAAGCGGGCAGCATGTCACCTGCTCCTCGCTGCGTCAGCACATCATGATGCGACTACTTAAGTACCCCACTCGTTCTCCTAAAATAAAAAAAATGTAATGATGTGTTTTGACTGGAATAATGGTATAACATGACTGGAATAATGACTGGACTGGAAATTAACAGGCATTTTTACGCTTCCGCGAGCGTGCGGAGGGCATGCTGAGCTGAGTGGAAAGTGAAAGAGAACAGGTCTTAAACACGAAACTAATCACGAATGATCAGAGCCGGTGGAGTAGCGTACGCACGTGCACTAGAACGATACGATAACACAAGACACAGACGATCGGACACTGTCAGTGGACGACGATGTCAGCAAATGATCCGGTCACTGAAAGCCGGCGGCGCCAACGACAGTACCGGCGATCAAAAACAGTAGCGATGGCCGACCGGTCTTCGAAAGGTCGATGGCAGTGTAAAAACACGAGCCTCGTCTGGCAATGCGGGTTGCTCAGAGTAGCGGGGGGACAAAGGACGGAACAGTACGTAACAAGAAGCGGTCGGAGAGAGTAGCAACTAGAAGGGCGCGGAGGCTGGGTCGGCGTTTAACAATAAGAATCTATGGGCACCTCGCCGATGCCTGATCGATTGTCGAAAGTGGTTTCCCAGGAAGTCGGCAGAGCACGGACTCCGTTCACTGTAACCGATCAGTGGCACTCGGAGACGTTCGTTGTAAGTGCGATTTTGTGCCATTGAACAATGTATATTTTCACGGTCACGCGAATATTGTTCATTCTAAGCGAAAGTTCGTTTTAAGTGGGGCCGTTATATGTGGCCTCGACTGTATACACATGAGGCCGCAATTTTTATTTTTGTGGTTAATGTTGAGGTGAGCTGTTTGTCATTTCGAGTCACGCTTCGAGCGGTCTGTGCGTGGCATTGCTCAACGGCACCAAACAAGCGGTGTCATTACAGTGCTGCTTATGAAAAAAGTTGTCCTAGCTGCGGAGTCGTCGTCCAACGTTCAAGCGGGGCGGGGCTTTGCAGTGAATGAAAAAAAATAATGTGCGTTGCTGGAGGGGCTGCTGCTGCAGCATGGGACGACATCCCAGGAAGTTCGACTGTGCGCTCTTTAAAGAAGTGCGGCATATTTAATGCACTTGATGGCATCGAGGATTTTGCACTGTTCGAAGATAGTGACTAAGAAGTTGGCAACGAGGGAAACAGCGACGACGAGTCGGAATGAGCACGGCCTCTTTTATGACGCAAATAACTAGAAGCAGCACGACAAAAAAACGACTACAATAAACACAGTACAGGACTAGCAGATGAATGTTTCTAGAGTTATTTTTTTCGTGAACCAACTGCTTTGTTTCATCTCTATGTTCAATAAATCTTATCTCTTTGTGAACGCTGTCTTCACTGTTCTGGTTGGCCTACATTCGATGTAGTTTTTTTTCCGGGCTTTGGAATTTCGGGGGTCAGCTTAGAATTGGGGTCGGCCTAGACTTGATCAACTACTGTAATTTACGACTAGAAAATGAACATGCTTTTAAGGGGGGACACAAGTCTTTGGGACGAAAAAAATCGCGAAAAAAATGAGTTTTGGAAAATGGCATTTTTGAAATCTAGAGGCCTTATTACACGACTACACAAAGTTTCTCAGCTCTTGCATTAATATTTTAGCCGTAGTATAACTCTATTTCAACAATACTAGCAGAATTGCAGCAGCCGTTTCACGCGTCGTAGCGTGGCTATCTTGGTCTCGTTTGAAAGAGCTATTTTTGTTCTTCATTTTCCCGCCAACTCATATTCTATGCTGCCATTGACTATTTCGAAAAAGCACGCCGAAAGGAGTCCCAGCGCAAGCCCTCATTCATTGCCTAGCGCACGTGACCCGAGTTCGGCATACGATTGGCGGAATTCCTTGCTTGTCGTCTGCACAGCGCTCATCCGCGCTGTCGGCCATGCGGCATGTTTTCAGTGTGTGTGACCAACGCCAGTGTGGCTGAAGTGTAGAACGATAGCTCGGAAGAAGTCGCACACGAAAAAAGCATTTGGGGCGAAGAAAGTGCGACGCGCACTTATCGAGAACATCAGGAAGAGTAGTGTAACGCAGCCGAACGTCGAAAGCGTTGCGGCCGCCGCCTCTGCTGACGCCGCTGATACAGACATAGGCCTAACAAGCCCATCATCGTGCGGAGATGCCGATGGCCGCGTGCGTTGCGATACGAAATTTCTGCAGCCCACGGAATTGGAAGAGGGCAAAAAAGAGCTCAAGATAAACTGCTGCAGCTGTCGTCCACCCCCGCGACCGAAAGGAAACGGGATCTGCTGGCCGACAACGCCGATACTGCATGTGAAACGCCTGACACGAGTGTGTTTACAATTGTAAGCTTAGATTTGGTGAACACTCTACTTGTGCATGCGAAATGTAAATTATGCGGTGCTGGTGACATAGAAATCGCCAGAGACGATCGTGAATACAGACTCGCCGTAAAGCTGCGTCTCGTGTGCACGAACTGCAGTGACGTGACGTGGACTTGGAGCTCGCCACGCATCCGTGGTCAACCGAAGGCAAACCTATTCTGAAAGAATGTTCTCGTGGCTCGCGCCATGCAAGCTACAAAAAACTGACAAACAGCTTTTAATGATATATTCTCGCTGATGAACATTAGCCGTCGCGGCCTCAACACAAAGACGTGGCAAAGCTACCTCAAAGGTAAGCTGGTTCTCGCAGCGGATCGTGCGGCCAAAAATGTGACAAGCGAGTGCGCACACTCAGTTCGCGAGCTCTATCAAGATTTGTGCCTCAGCAACCCCGGAAACATCGCGGTGTCGTACGATGGGTCGTGGATGACTCGTGGACATTCCTCGCACATCGGCGTGGACACCGTGATAGAACTCTTCACGGGGCTTTGTTTGGACTATGTTGTCCTGAGCAATTTCTGCGCGGGATGCGAGACGGGCCCAAAGGAAGGTGATCCGTCTTTCGAAAGCTGGAAGAAAGGCCACAAGCGTCAGAAGAACACAAACAGAAAGTCAGGAGAAATGGAAGTGCAGGAAGCTCTTATTTTATGGAAGCGGTCCCTCGAGCGGCACAGTCTTCGGTACACTACAGTACTTAGTGATGGAGACAGCCATACGTATCTCGCACTCCAAGAGGAGGAAGTTTACGGTTACGTAGAAGTGGAAAAAGAGGACTGCCCAACAGGTCCCAATTCGTGGTGCCGCCAAAATGCCGCAGAGGCTAGGGGTGAGCCAGCACCAAAACACCCTCGCAACCTGCCTACTCATGTTTGTCAGGCTTCGCTGCCTATATACGAACACCTGAGCAACAGAAAATTGCTTGAGAGGTGCCTGCGAGGGAAGACTCAAAACAGCAGTGAGAGCCTCCACTCGGTCATATGGTCGCTTGCACCAAAGGAGCGCCATGCCTCCCTTTTTACCGTAAAAGCAGCTGTGGCGGAGACAATGCTAAGGTTTAACGCAGGAAATGTTGATTGATTGATTGATATGTGGGGTTTAACGTCCCAAAACCACTATATGATTATGAGAGACGCCGTAGTGGAGGGCTCCGGAAATTTAGACCACCTGGGGTTCTTTAACGTGCACCTAAATCTGAGCACACGGGCCTCCAACATTTCCGCCTCCATCGGAAATACAGCCGCCGCAGCCGGGATTCGAACCCGCGCCCTGCGGTTAACGCAGGAAATGTGAGAGCAACCGCATCAATACTAAAGAAGCTGAGCCTAAGCCCCCGCACACTGTGCAGCAATCGTATGGCTGAAAAAGATCAGCAGCGCCTGGAAGCTTCAACCTGAAAGCGTGTATCAGCAGAAAATATTCACCGAGCCCTGAAAAAATGCCACACAGGCAACAATGTGCAGACAATGTGCCAGGGGGCTACTGATCATTTACAACTGGTAACTTGTGAATACTTTATGACATTCTGAATAAATTGAGCTGCTTACGTTTTTCGCGATTTTCTCAGAACAAGCTTTTCAGTCAGTTTGCTTGTTTGGTACAGTGATATCTAAATTCCTAGGACAGCTACAGCTGTAATTTTGTTATATGTGATGCTGAATGCCTAAAGCTTGAACTGGTGCAAGCAGATTATTTGTTTTCTCTCTCTATAATTTTTATTTGCTTTTGTTCAAGTTCATTAGTGGCTGTGACATAAACATCTAAGCTTTGGTTAGCTCCTAAATTGCTAATTGTTATTGGATTTGAAAACTGCTTGTAGCAGTTCAATCCTTATGTATTCTATTTTGCATTCTTGCACTAAATTCAATTTTCTGCTCAGTGATTTTTATCTATTGTTTCACCAATCATCAGTAATTAATATATAATTATCTCAATAACTTAACTGAGTCACAGAAAAATAACTGCATTTTTGAAATCAGCACAACAAAATACATATACCTGTGCTTTTAGATTGAATTTGGTTCATAAATAAAAAAAATAGCTCCAGGTACCTTGTCCCCCCTTAAAAGTGCAGTGTACGAATTAATAAATACACCCCCGATAGTACATTTGAGAGCGTGAAAGTATTTTAAATAAACACATACGCAATCTACGCCTTTCATTGCGAGCATGCCCCCATAGCAACTCTTATCAACAATCGAACAGAAACGTTGTGAAATACGCAATAAATGAAGCTGTGGCGACCGTTGCATATACACAGCACAGTATATTTCTCTTGGTATGCACATACTAGACAGATTGGACATGGTGAAACCATTTGGTCGACAAGAAATACAATTGGGTTGCAAAACGCATCAATAAACTGCCTTTTTATAGGCTTGTCCTCCCAATGAGTTTATCAGTAATGTGGACAGATGATGGATCTCTTAATGCAAAGATTGTCATTGATAATAAGTAACAATGATACACACACACATTTTATACATCTGTGTGTGCACACATTAATACACCAGCAGTCGTTGTGAAGATAGTAAGTGTACTGTTTTTGTATTGCACTTGCTAATAAACGATTTTTAAACAGTGCAGTAAGAATAAACAGGTGTAATATTGCATGGACTTTAAAAATATTTCATATGAGATGGGATTTATCTGGCAGTGATGCATTAGCCACCTATTTCACAAAACCAAACCAGCCAAATAGAATGATAAGCAGCACGGCTGGAGTCATGCTGCAAGCTTATAGTATCATCACAAAAAAGTCCGTTCTAAGTGACGGTAGCTCTTCAGTGTTATTTGAGACCTCTCTGCTATATGGCACTACACTGTAAAGCCTTTTCTCAAAAGTCAGAGATGTAAAAATGCAGCTTGAATGTCTGGGATGCACTCCAGCTATGTACTTTCAAGTGCGCCCGAGCATAAAAATCGACCCACAGTTCCCCTGCTGCCGATTTGTGCAAAGTGGCAGGCACTAGAGAGCTTTTCTTCAATGCACGACGCACTAGCAAAATGGCACCATTCGGCCACTTCTATTTTACTGCCATGGCCCCAACCACAGTAAATTTAATGCACTTCTCACCTGGCAAGGGACACTCTCATCCTCCAACCACCAGAAAACTGTTTGGTAGCCCTATCTTGCATCTCACGAGTGAAACCCAAACCAGCCAAAATTCGCCGAGCCCGTGCTTCTGCTGAGTCGGCACCAATCAGCTGCAATTCCTCATACACCTGCAAAGCACAATAAAAAACCTTCATCTGTCTTCACCTAATTAGTTGGGTCCACACCGTAAACAGGCATATCAAACTAAAACAGCTAAGCACATGGTTTTTTAGCATTAATATTACCAACAATCTCTCGAAATTAAATCCCTTGCCTTAGTGTACCATAAAACTGAGATCAGAGATGGATCTCTGTGGCCAACTAACTCCTGTGTATATGCAAAAGTGCCAGCTTGTTTAAAGACAACGGGAGAAAGGAAGGATCGTCAAAGTCTCATCATCACTTGAATCAACCAGTAAACATAATACAGGTGACATTTTATATACACAGTCTAGCCCACATATAAGCCCCACTTAAAAAGAACTTTTGCTTAAAATGAACAATATCTGCGAGACCATGAAAATATACATTGCTTCAATGGCACAAAATTGCACTTACAACGAGCATCTGTGAGCGCCGCCGATCCGTTACCGCAAACGGAGTCGGCGCTCTGCAGACTTCCCGGGAAACTGCTTTGGACCACTGACCAGGTACAGTGCAGTCCACTTATAACGATATCGAGAAAACCTAAAAATATGATCGTTATAACCGGTGATCGTTATATCTGGACTGCCGCCAAAAAATCGTCGCCGGACGTACCTTTTGTAGCTCCAGGCTTCATTTTGCTATTTTCACCAATTAATAAATATTGTAGATAGTAGGATGTCAAAAACAAGACTATTTCTTACTCCGAAGAACGCGTCACGGGTTCGCTGAGGAAGAGAGACTGACCGACGGCGGGGTGGGAGCAGTGGGAGGAAGAAAGCACAGCCAGAGGTACACAGCCGGAATGCCAACGAGGCCCCGCCCCGATGCCGCCGCGGCGCTTTGCTTTTCGCTTTTTTTATTTTCTCTCTCTTTCCCGCTTTCGTTCGGCAAGCTACGAGTAGCTTGCCGTTGTAGAAGGCGGGGAGCCGCGGAGCGCGGCGCTTTGCTTTTCGCATTTTTTTTTTAAATTCTCTCAGCCTCTCCGCGGTCGACGCGCGGCGAGGCGCAAAACGTGACACAGCTGGCGCCATCTGTAGCGCGTCGCGCCAACTCGCGATGCTCTCCTCGGCTTTTTGAACGGCCGGGACGCGCTGCCGGCGCTGTGCTGCAGTGGCGGCAGATACGTACTCACCTACGCTAACGTTTCGTCTTTTCTCGGCATAGTTCGTTTAAGAGGAACTTATCAATCTAAATGTTACGATTATTCTGAATGAAACATGCTGTCCACGGCAAACTTTTCATCGTTGTATCCGATATGCGGTGGACAACATATCGTTATATATGGTTTTTTTCCCCATAGCCCCAATGCATAAAATGAGACTGTTAAGTCGACCCATCGTTATAACCGATATATCGTTATATGTGGTATCGTTATAAGTGGACTGCACTGTATCGGTAAGATGCCCATAGATTTTTATTGTTAAACGTCGAGCCTGCCTCCACGCCCCTCTAGTTGCACTTCTCCCCGACCGCTTTCCCGAATCGCCAGACGAGGCCCGTGTTTTCACACTGTCACCGATCTTTAGAAAACAAGTCGGCCATCTCCCCTCAGTTTTTGATCGCTGGTACTGTCGTTGACGTCGCCGGCCTGGAGTTACCAGACCATTTGCGAACATCGTAGGCCACCGACTGTGTCCGATCATATGCGTCTTATCTTATCGTATCGTTCTAGTGCACATGCATATGCTACCCCACCGACTCTGATAAGTCGCATTTCCTTTCGTGTTTAGGACCTGTTCTCGCTCACTTCGCACTCGACTCAGCATTCCCTTCGCACGTGTGCAAAAGCGTAAAAAGGGCTATTAATTTGCACAGAACAAATCATAAAATATCGAAGTGGGCGAGGTCACGCAAACTCACCGGCGCAACAAAACAATTCTTTGACCACGGCCACCAATTCATTGAACACTGTTGCGCGCGCCGATCTACGCGGCCGTGCGATGGCTTCTGCGCGCACACGCACTCTTTCAAGTTTTTCTATGCGCGCGTTACACGAACCTTTCAAGCAAGCTACCCGACCTGCCTCCTTCCCGTGTTGTTTCGTTTTCAAGGTCTCCTTCCCACCGTATTCTCCCCTCTCCTCACTCTATCGCAACTACTTGCGCTTCTTTCGCAAATCTGCTCTCTTCTCTTGATCACAACTCTTTCGCCCATCTCCACCACTCTGCGACCCCAGCCACGCAGGCTTCAGAAATTTCGTTGTCAGATTAGAAATGCACCCAGAGCTGTTCCACGCGTTCTGGCATGTGTGTCGCCTGTGCCCGTTTTCCTCTCTTTAGTGTGCGTGGGTGGTCAGGATGGCAGACGGGAGGCCTTGCACGCTTTTTTCTGCCACTCAACAAAACGTCGAAAGTGTGACCGCTTGGCTTGCACGTAATCTACGCGGTAGGTGCCCCGCTGCGAAGCACAACTTTCACGACCTATAGGTGACGCGAATGTACATCCAACATGGCTGTCGTTGAGATGATCGCACCGAAAGAGACGGTATCAGAAAGTACACTTTTAGCGAAGACTGCAATTTTTCGCGCTTCGATGGCCCTTCTATTTATGTTTTTGAGAAAGTAGTGGAGCGCTAACATAATATCTCAGGTAAATAAATGTTGGGCAGCACACTGGGTAGATAATTATGCACAAAATTGTAAATAAGGCACAGACGTACGCTCTTCATCAGGCGTGCATAATCGTGCGCAACGCCATGTTAGAAAATTGATATAGTATTGGGAGTCTCAGTATAAATTTCTCAGTAATGTCAGAAACATTTTCACACACATGCTTTGTCTTACAGGATTGCTTGCATTGTATTCTGCACAAAGCTTGTTCAGCTCAACTAAAAGCGAAGCAGTGTAGGCTGACGAAAAAAAGTTGTTTCTCAATGCTGAAGCCAAAGCACAATCACCAGGTCATACTATTGCCAGCAATATGATTTTAGGGTGCTTTCTTGACTAAAATAACAACAACAGAATATCAAGAGAATAAATTCGGCAAGCAGCACGAAGAAACCAGTAGTAATATATACAATTTTCACGTTTAAGAGGGAACATTCTCGTTACTATTCTAAGTCTCGGTGTTTGAGAAGTACAAAAGATAGCATGATAGAGAGCAGAAGTGACAAAAAAAAAAACACACAAACTGCTGCAGATTGAAGGCCGAACAGAAATTGCTGCAGATCTGAAGGTAATGGAGGCACTTTGCAGATGCCTCAGATGTGTAATGATGCGATGAACGTTTTGAAACCAGTTCTTTCATTCTATTCTAGAGGCGGAACGCATACCTAATTCAGTTCTGGTACTGTTTGCACAGCGACCGTGTCGAGCAGACCATCTAAGCCCGAAAACTGCAAACCTGGAGGCTGCTGTACTCGTACACAAAATAGATGTTGCATACATTCAGGGACATTGGTTATTTCCCTGCTAGTTGTAACCCCCTTAACCACTCACTGCTTTTAGGGGCACTAATTTGAACGAGAGACTTACTTTTCTTCACACGAAGCTTGCCATCAGTCGGTTTTTGTCGAATGAAATCAGTTGGATTTTTTTCTTTTTCTTTATACTTTCCTTTTATCTTGAGAAGCTCAAAGGGATCCGGTAATATCGAGACCATTCACAACATTGCAAAATGACCACAAACGTGAGAAAACAAGCAGCAACAACTGCTGTTTGAAGCAGGTTCAAAACTTCAATCATCTCAATAGAGCTTTCGGCCGCCACCGCACAGTGGCGCCACGATACCTATAAGTTTCGAATACAGCCAACTTGCCGCTTTGGGCGTCTCGGTATTTAGCTGTGGAGATGGTGAATATTTCGTGGGCGGTGGTAACGGCTACATGCACGCGAAACTGTTGTCGCGAGGTCGACTTCGTCAACGTCGGGCCTGATGCCGAGGCTGAAGCTTCCAAACAAGACCACTCCAGCGGCGATTTTTCGCCGCGCATCGTCAACTCTGACATGGGAGAGAGGGTGGGACATCTGTTGCAATGGTTTCATTACAGCCAATGATGATGCCGGCATAGCGCCATGCACAGTTAAGGGCATTGTGATTTGAGTACGCGGCAAGAGCGATTAGATGAAATCAGATTCCCAGAATGACGAAACTTAAGAGCTAGTGCCTCATGCAGCTTCTGCCACGGGCCTCGGCGAAGAGCACATTGCCATTTGAAATAAACATTACATACTTCATTTTTATAGAACATATATGACAAGAACACTGTTTCAGTACACTTCATTTGAAACTATGTACTACTCCCACAGCACTCTGGAATGTCCGCCTTGATGGAGGAGTGGTTAAGGTGTTCAGCTGCTGACCCGAAGGTCGTGGATTCACGGCTAGTGAGAGTCCCCTGTACTGTGCGATGGTATTGCCGGTTAAAGAACACCAGATGGTCAAAATTTCTAAAGCCCTCCACTACAGCATCCCTCATAATCATAGCGTCGTTTGGGGATATAAAACACCAGATATTATTATTGCACCACTGCAATACCATGCCTGTTCCATACACCTGCAGATATGCAGTGAACCATGCCTCTGGCTTGGTGCAAAAACATTCTACGAACACCAAGCACCCCTAAGAGCAGCTCAGTCAAACTTCATGGTCCTGCGCAGGACGTAGAGTTCACAAGCAGAGGGTGAAGTCGCCACTTTCTTGGGCTTTCTCTCTTCACAGAGAGATCCATCCTCTCACTCTTTCAACCTGTTCGGGGGGCTGCTACATTCATCAATTAGCCGACTGCTGCTACTGACTGACAGCTGACGTAAATATACAGCAGCATTTGGACAACATGCACTTCTGCCCTGGGGTGTCACTACATGCCAGCACTGCATTCAATAGTGTACTAAAATTATACAGTAGCAAGACTAGCGTGCAATAGAATCACACCGTGAGCAGGTGAACTTGTTTCATGATGCACACAGACACATATTTGTGCTCCTTTGTAAATCTCCCCCTCCACCTCCCAGACTGCACTTGTCAGGGCAAAAGAAAAGCAAAATACCCAAAGTGAAGAACGAATCCCTGTAAGTACTCACGTTCTCAACAGATTCAAAAACGTTTTGAGGCAATCAAGTTGCGAGGCAATAAACTTCTGATACTGAGTTCATTTGGTGATTACTTGGAAAAGCCAGTGATCAGCCAGCTAGATTGGTCCTGATAGAAAGCAACATCATGGCAAATTTCAGATATGTTCCAGACCAATATTGTTCTGACATCCCAAATTAAGATGTCTTTAGTTTATGATGGTATGCCAATTTGTGCAAAGGCAGCAAGAAACTACTGCCAATCAATTAGGCAAAGACAATCAAGAGGGTTGAAACCACCATTCTGTATTATTTACAGCCTAATAAATGCACTCTTTGAGTAATTATCTCACACTGTAAACATACTGTATTCACTTGATGCATTGCCATTTATTTTTGGAGAGAAGGGGGGGGGGGTACTTCTGATAAGATTTTTGACTGTACTAGTTGGTGAAGATCTAGAATAGCTTACAGTGCCCTCTGACATACAAACAAAGAAGGAACACATGAAAAAAAGTGCTGGCTAACATCTAAATTTCATTTCAACTGAATTTTATATATTTGTTGACACTACTGTTATCGTAAAATGTCAGGCGAAACAAAAAGGCCGATTATTGAATCTGCAGCAATTGAAAAAAAAAGGCAATTAGTAAGCCTTCAGTAGTGCTTTCCAACAATTCTTAGCACTGAGTGACATAAATTATTCCATGTTATCATCGCCAAAGGACGTTTCTGGCAGCGTGTATTTGCGCAAAATTCTACTAGACATAATAAAACCCCACACTTACTTCTGTAAGCCTGTCCTGATTTTTCAGATTTCCCTGAGCTGCATCATCTTCCAACTTTTTCTGCTCTTCCAGAAGTTCCGTACGTTTTACATCAGCCTTGAGGACAACTTCAACAGCAGGGGTATCGTCTGCAACCACCTCTGCAATGTGACGAGGGTGAACAGTGAGGAATCATGATGTATGTGGCGTAAAACAATCAGGGCAAAAAATAAATAAGTAAATGAAAAGGTAAGCATGTTGCAATGCATACAACAAAAAAGTTAATGATGTAATGAAAAATATTTGCTCTTCAGTAAACATTTGGCATGAACAATACACATTAGTAACTTCTATAAAATTTCTAACTATAAATTAAGTACAATGGTTTTCAATCTTTCTGGTCTTGGAAAAGCCCAGCAACTTCACCATAGTGTTGGGGAACACTTTCTTCCTCTTTCAGCTATGTCGTTACTAATAGGACCCTATACGCACAATTACCCACATTACCTTCATAGCACACTTGAATGCTATGGGATTTGAAGACTGTAGGTGCTGTGAAAGCAGTGAAATGAAAGCATTATATTAGCTGGTGAAGTCTGTTAACGCACCAACTGCAGCGTCCTACATCAATATCTGGCAGCAGATGAGACATATAAATCTGCGGGTGCAGACAGGTTTGAACAAAAAAATGTTGCAGAGGCTTGCGAAGTACTTACTATTATAGGTTTAAAAATGAATATGTGTTATTGCTGTTTTTAGAACTACAAAAAAGGCACGCACCTGTGCATTACAACTTCTTTCTGCGAGATGATTTAGACTCCAGCCAAAAGATTTGCAGAAATTCGACGTTTCGAAACTGACTTGGTTCTTTCCTCAGGGGTGACTACGGAACTACGTAGCAGCGGAGTCTTCAATGCACTTATGGGGCATTGAAGACTCCCTCTCCCTCTCTTTCTCATTTTGCCGTGGAGCGCAGTCCATGTGTATACACTGGGGGAAGGGTTCCGAGAGAGCTATTGATGTTATGGGCTGTCTCCTGTATGTGCCATGACTCCTCAAGTTCGGCACGCTTTCAAGGATGGCCGTTGCTTGGAAATTTATCCGGTGATCCAACGTCTCAGCATGTTCGGCTACTGCGCTGCGCTCTTTGTAGAGCTTCCGCACATCGGTGGCGTGTTGCTTCAGTGGTTCCGGTAGGTTCCGTTTCAATCAATTCGGTAGGAACAGCTGAAGCAACACGCCCACGATGTGCGGAGGCTCTACAAAGAGCGCAGCGCAGTTGCCGAACATGCTGAGATGTTGGATAACCGGATAAATTTTGAAGCAACGGCCATCTTTGAAAGCGAGCCAAACTAGAGGAGAAGGTTATTACTCGTGTCGTAGCACGTACAGAGGACAGCCCATAGCATCAACCGCTCTCTCGGAACCCTTCCCCCAGTGTATACACATGGACTGCGCTCCACGGCAAAAGGAGAAAGAGAGGGGGGGTTCATTATCCGCCCCGCGAGTGCTTTGAAGACGCCGCTGCTACGTAGTTCCGTAGTCACCCCTGAAGAAAGAACCAAGTCGGTTTCAAAACGTCGGGTTTCTTTAAAACTTTTGGTTGGAGCCTAAATCATCTCCCAGTTTCATACCCAACCAGACAGACTTCTGTTGAAAGTTTACATTCAAGTCAATTTCTTTTTACGTGCAAGTGACAAAATAAGTGCTGTCCACTGACCGTGACAACCACAGTCTTCACCTATGTACTATACTCTGAATTTCGGCATCAGGGAAAAATATTTATTTCTCTGAGGCAAAACCCTCGATTTCACTGCACTCTAAAGCCTAGATGTTTGATCTACTGAAGCTATATAGCTTTCAGCTGTTGTCGCAATGGCCCACAAGTTATTGTAACTCACTGTAACGCACTAAAATTCACGGTCAAAAAGTGTGGCAGCAGCATGCAATAGAAAGGCCACTATGTGCAAAAGGTTCCAATACCGCAACGTGTAAAGAGCATCGTGAATGGAAACAGCAAGTAAAACATGAAAGAGTACCTTAATGCCTGTTGTTTGCTTTCATTTTTCATTTGTATTTTAACAAGATTTTTTTTGCCAGCATCAATTTTCTGCCTTTTTTTTTTTTCAGTAATCTCGGAATCATGCCAGAAACACCAAGCCATGCTAAACTTGGCTTGTAAAATATGGGTATACAGCCCTTGTAAAACACGCAGGACACTTAGAAAAGAAAAAAAGGGGGGGGGGGGAGTCATAACTTCAGGAGTTTCTATGAAAACAAAATCAAGTAAGGCCAGAATCAAATTTATTTTAATACTATTTATTCATTAAAAAATACCTGCAGCGCCCAAGGGCATTATTACAGGAAAGAAATACACATCGTAAAATACGCTAACACAAAAGAAACTATTCAAAAAGAAGATGGGTCACAAAAACATATCATAAAAAATGCAGCAATGACAGTAGCAATATGTCCCTAAAAGATGTTTCAGTGCGGCAGACTGCAACCTCCTCTGGGAGCCAATTACATGAGAAGATTGTGAGCGAAAACAAGGAGTTTTGATAAATGTTTGTTCTGCAAAAAATTTCGCCTAATTTTAGGGAATGGTCAGTTCTCTTAGAGAAAAAATGGGGAGGTGAACGGTAAGATTCTTTATCTATTTTGATCAACCCATAAAATATTTTGATTAGCATTTCTAATCTCAAGTGTTTCCTCATAATACCAACAAATCCCACCCTAACCTATCTTTAAGTGCAGCGACACTGACACTGAAGTTGCAGCTGCTAGTCACAAAATGAGCTGCTGCGCGGTTTTGAACGATCTCAAGCATATTAGACAAAGTTTTTGTTTGTGGGTCCCACGCCACAGAGGCGTACTCTATAGGTAGGACATTCGAAAAGTAGAGTACTTCTCTGATTTTGGGAGGAGCTAACCTGAAGTTGCATTTAACAAAGTTTAACATTCTGCAGGTTTTCGCTGTGACATATTCAATGTGCTTAGTCCAGGTAAGATTTGATGAAAAGTAAACACCTAGGTATTTATACTCAGTTACTCGCAGTAGACGAATGATGTCTCATGTATAATGAAACAGGTATGGGTTGCGTCTACGAGTGAACGAGATGCACTGCAACTTCTTAGGGTTCAGACGCATACGCCACTTATCACACCAGCACGTAATACTGTCTGAATCACGTTGCAAGTAGTGATGGTCAGAGGTAGATCTGATACAGCGGTAAATCACACAATCATCTACATACAGACGTACTTTAAATGACACAATCTAAGCAATATCATTGATGTACACCAGGAACAGCAAAAGTCCCAATACAGGCCCCTGTGGAACTCCCGAAGTAACAGCAACATATTCAGATTGAGAACCATTAACTACAACACGTTGCACCCGGTCTTGTAGATAACACCTGATCCAATCAAAAAATGCAGGAGTAATACCGAGGAATGAGAGTTTATGTAGCAGCAGAACATGGGGCACAGAATCAAACGTTTTCTGAAAGTCCAGGAATATGCAGTCCGTCCGCACCCCAAAGTCAAATGAGCAAAAAAGATCATGGCTGAATTCGATGAGTTGTGTTGAACATGAAAGACCAGACCGAAAACCATGCTGAGATTTGGTAAAAAAATTGTTACTTTCTAGATGTTTCATTAAAACCCTGTAGACTATGTGCTCCATCGTTTTGCTGCATATGCTCATTAGCGAAATTGGCCTGTAGTTAAAGGCGATATTTTTTAGACCACCCTTATGTATCGAAACTACATTCGGGACTTTTCATTCGCTAGGTAAACAAGAACTATGCAATGATTTCTCAAAGATTATAACAAGGTAGTGGGCAATTACATCAGAGCAAGCTTTTAACACATAAAAGGGTATACCGTCGAGACCATTCGCAGAAGAAGCCTTTATTTTGTCAAGCAACTTAAATATACCACCATGTGTTATCACCAGCTCTGGCATAGGTTCAAAGACATTGTCAGGAATGCACGGTACATCACTGTGACAAGGGTGCATAAAAAAAAAAAGCCTGAAAATAGCGATTGAAAGCAGAAGCTTTATCGGTGTCATCAATTAAAAGTACACCGCCATCGTTTATGCTCGGGATGCCAATTGATTCTTTGCCGATTGATTTTAAACACTTCCACATTTCTTTCGGGTTATTTTGTAACTTTGGGCTCAATGCTAGGGAATATTTTTTCTTGGCAATCTTGTTGTTAGTTCTTAAATCTTTTCCAAGCGACTTTAGCACAGCGATTACACCAGGATTGCGTTGCTCTCTGTAAGAGATTTAGGAGACGATGTCTCTTCTTGACTTCCGGAGTAACCCAAGGCTTATCAAGGTTGCTTGACTTCCGGAGTAACCCAAGGTTTATCACTACGTTGTTAGACAGACAAATGTTTCCTCGGAACATGTGTCTACTATCTGCTTTAGTGTGAAGCAGAATGTATCCCACAGGGTGTTGCAATCTGCGGACTGAGCTAAATGATTAAATTCCTGCAGAAAAATGGCAAGCTCATTCGATAATGAAGCATAATTTCCTTTATCAAAGAGATATATCTCCCTTGGTCGATCGTGCGCACAAGAAAAGGGGACTATCTGAACGTGGGCCACAATACAGTCATGGTCAGTCACTAATCCCAGTGTTATGCTCGCCCTGCCTGGCTTGACGCCGCTTCGACGCATGAGACATTGTGGCTGAATCCACCCTGATTTCTTCCGAGTCAGCGCTCCCAGAGATGCACCAAGAGCTGCGACAACAGAGAAATTGTTTTTCTAGTTATCCCAGGTTGTCAGTGCCCCTCGTAAAACCCTTTGGACATGCCTGACCGACAGACGGATTAGGAAGAGTTGTTGGCCGTCGAGGCGGCTTGCTTTGTCGTCAAGGTGCCCGGCCAAGCGGCCCAGCGTCTGAGAACTGTCTGCGGATGCATTTTCCACGTTCTCCATGGCACCTTGATGCCGTTGTTTCCACAATTGGTGGTCTGCCTGGTGCCATCCATCACTGCAACAGACTACGAAATTGACTTCCATGTAAGACTCAACGTCTTCGTGCTGTGCTGTGTCGTGCGCAGTGTGCAGTGTTTTCTCCTTCACCATGGGCTGAACTGCGCATGCCTCTTCCCCCTTTCGTGGGTTAAAAAGGAGGCGGCATTTCACCTTCCCCTTTCGGGGCACAGGTGAAGATGACAAACTTGATATGACTGTCCTGGCCTCCATTGTTTTTTCCTGATAGGAATCCTGGGAGAGCCAGGACATAAAACGCGAGTGCCGTGGCGCTCCTGACAAGCTCTCACAAGCTCCCATCATGTTTCCGTGGAAAGCTTCCATGATGCTACCACCATCATGTAACACGCTAAAATATTGTAATTAAAAGTTACTGTTTACAGCTCCGGGCTCCTCTCCTCGACGTCTCCCCGAAACTCTGGCTGGCTCGGGCCCTCAAGGCAGACCCCCGAACACATCAACTGGTGGCAGCGGTGGGATGCAGCTGACAATCGAAGCACATCAACTGGTTGGAAGCGACGGGATGACCCATGCTTGACTCGGGCTTCAACGATATGGTGAGTGCTTGACTTTCTTTGAGTTTTGCCGGGTTTTAGCTTTTGAAGTTTTCTAAAACTGTGTGTAATTTTCTGGGCGTATGGGCTTTGTTGTACCATTATTAACATACGTCACAGCTATTTACCAAATTTTAGCTTTCATGTTCTAAACTGGCAGTGTTTTTACCGTGCATGTGGGCTTCGCTTGTTCGCTACACAACATCATGGCGGGTAAGAAAGTCCTCACTTGTGAAGGCCATGGAGTTGGTAAAGAAGCTAGAGAGATCGCACCTTTTACTACTGTGTGAAGAGCTGAGAATTAAGGTAGGAACAGAAGAGAGAGAGAGTCACAGCTGATTGAGGCAATTCAGGAGTGTGGTGCGGAAGATGACGAAACTGAGGAATGTTGGGAGGAAGTGGAAAAACAGAAAAAGGAGGCCGAAAGAAAGCGAAGATGGGCTGAGGAAGGCAGGATAAATGAGCAAAGACAATTGGCTTTGGGTATTTATCAGGCCGCAAGCAACCCTATTAACGGGAGAGCACCCTCCTATACATAAATTAAAGATTTTCCTGCCGAAACCACACAAGCAGCGAGGCGCTCGAAAATTAAAGAGAAACAAAAGATGTTTAAGGCTAGAAAGCCGGTCGGTCCTATGCCACCGTTGCAAAGAGCCAGGCCACATTGCGATCGGCTGCTGTAAGCCTAGAAATGTTCTATTTGTGGAACGCCGCGACAATAATTTGGAAGAATTGAAACCCCACATTCAGGAGTCAGTCCTGGAGAAAGCGTTGTGTAACGTACCATGGGAGTCAACCCCGACGTTTGATAGTGTAGATCCCTGCTCCTGGGAAAATGAGGTTGCCACAGGGGAACGCGTGTGCGCACGGCAAATAGTTGAAAATAAAAGTGTGCATTTGCCGTTAGCCCGCATTGAGAAAGAGGGACCGCTCAGACTTCTCGCCACGGGAACTGTGGTGTCCCAAAACCTGCCCGAGCCTTATCCCTCTCAGAATGATGTGGATATGCTTTTGAAAGGCCTTTGTTTTGGTGACGAATCAGCGGCAGCTCTGACGCGTCCGATGGCCTGTGAGTCTGCTCATGAGATTCCGGAAGCAGGAAGCGCTAATGAAGTAGACTGTAAAAGTCCAGGTAATGATGCACTTAGCTTATCACGAAAGGGAGATGCGCTTAACATAGCGCGAGGTGATGAAGCACTTAGGTTAGCGCGAGGTGATGATTCTCATCAAGGAGAGACATCTGATGGCGAGCCAGCTGGTTTAGAAGGTGTTGATAGTAGCGTTCTTTCGAAAGTGCAGACAGCTAGAAATAATGCCGAGGATAAGCCAGTTGAGCCACCTGAAGTTTTGAGCAATGCACTTCTGAATATTATTGCCAAGTCGGTGAGCGTTCCGTGCCACCCCGAAAGAAGGCGCCGGCAAAAACGTAGAGGGAAGGCGAAGGGTCGAAGTTGCCTTGAGCGGAGGCCAGAAATCCTGAGAAAGCGGGCTGGAAATCAAAAGTTGACGGCCCCCCTGAAGTCGAAATTGAGCATGAAGTGTGTGACAAAGGCGAAGAAAGACGTCGAAGTGGCCGCCTGGTCTCACCGCCTTCAGAGCAGTATAGACAGCCAAGCAGAACAAAGAGGCGCGTTCTCGGGAATGACAAAAGCCATCCCCCTCCAAGGCAAAAGGGTGACCGCTTAACCGGGAAGCAAACAAGGAACATACGAGACCATCGGTATGCCTCTGTATCGGAGTTTGGGGGCCATAGAACAAAGGTTGCTGCCACTGAGTGCTTCGGTAGTTTCGGACCGGCCTGCTATATGTCCCTCCGTTGCGATCTGGCATATCGACAGCTGTCATATGCGCGTCTGCCCAGAGCCTGTCTCAAAGGAATCCCCTTAATGCTTCAGACAGTGTAAGGATGCCAAGGATTTCTCTTGTATCCAACTTTGAATTGTTTTACATTTAATGTTTGCATGTCAGCCGATGAACAAGGAGTAGGTCGATTTTCAAAAGTTTTATTTTCCTCCTCATTTTAACAGCACACATTGCGGTATTTATTCGTTTGCTTATATTTAGCAAATACTTGCGCCCGTGAAGAGGGCTTTTGCACTGAGTTAAACAGAGAAGAAGGCTGACTAAAAGACTCTGTTTAAACCTTCTACTTTTGCAGTGTAGTATAGGTTTTTGTTTCTCTGTTTATGTCTTACAAGCAAGTAGATTTTTGACAGAGAATTACGCTGAATATAGAAGCCTCTGTATAAACCTTGTGTAATTTGTGGCATACTTGTTGGTATGCGCATCAGTGTAGTGTAGATTTTTTGTTTCTCTGTTTTATGATATACGCACGGGTTTGATTTTGAGTTTTACTTATGCAGTGAGAGACGTAATTCATTAACTACCTCCTTTTATTTTGTTTCGCCCGTAGCACCTGCATGCCTTAAACGCTGTGAATCTCTCTGGGAAATGATAAAAAATGTCAATCTGTTGATTTCCTTCACACGTAGTAGGTCTAAGTTTGTTATTGCATCCTTATCTGATTCTTGATTTTCACGAGTGAGCGCACCAACTGTAAACTTCTAGGGAATTTTACCAGAACTGAAAACCTGGCATTTCTCGAGGTCAGTTAGGTGCTCTCTGTTTGTTGTGTCTCGGGTTTTGCGACGTTCGTTTCTGGCGTTTGCTAGCCATGGCTCAGGTCCAGAGATTGGTACAGCCTGCGTCAACGTCTACAAGGGAGCAGATCTAAGGTCTCTGAGGACTGCTTTGGTGCTGCAACCCGTTCGAGACCTCCTGTGGTGGTGGACGGGTCGTTATGATCGGCCTGCTTGGCTTGATGCCGCTTTGAAGCATGAGACATTGTGGCTGAGCCCACCCTAATTTCTTCCGAGTCAGCGCTCCCAGAGATGCACCAAGAGTGACAACAACAGAGAAATCGTTCTTCTGGTTATCCCAGGTCGTCGGCGCCCCGCGTAAAACCCTTTGGACACGCCTGACCGACTGATGCATTAGGAAGAGTTGTTGGCCATCGAAGTGACTTGCCTTGTTGTCAAGGTGCCCTGGGCAAAGAGCCCAGCGTCTGAGAACCGTCTGTGGATGCATTTCCCACGCTCTCCGTGCCGCCTTAATGCCGCTGTTTCCAGAATTTGTGGTCTGCATGGCGCCGCATAAGCATCACTGCAACAGACTACGAAATTGACTTTCATGTCAGACTCAACGTCTTCGTGTTGTGTTGTGTCGTGCATGGTGTGCAGTGTTTTCTCCCTCGCCATGGGCTGAACTGGGCGTGCCTCTTCCCCCTTTCGTGGGTTAAGAAGGAGGCAGCGTTTTACCTTCCGCTTTCGGGGGCGAAGATGAAAATGACAAACTTCATTCGACTGTCCTGGCCTCCATTGTTTTTTTTTCCTGCTGGGAATTTTGGGAAGGCCAGCACATAAAATGCGAGCGCCGAGGCACTCCTGAAAAGCTCTCACAAGCTCCCAGAAGCTCCCATCATGTTTCTGTGGAGAGCTTCCATGATGCTACCATTGTCATGTAACACGCTACCTGTAAATATTGTAATTAAAAGTTACTGTAACAGCTCCGGGCTCCTCTCCTCGACATCTTCCCGAGACTCTGGCTGGCTCCAGTTCTCAGGGCAGACACCCGAACACATCACCAGGAATAAAAGTGTTATCATGCACGAGGCATGATTGATTTGAAAAGAGCAGATCTAAGACAGAAGAACTACTGAGGCCACACCTAGTAGGTTCAGCAACAAACTTATACAAGTCAGTGACAATAATCGCCTCATGAAATGCCATATATAGGGCAGATGAATTACCAAGGACAGGTCTGTTTTCAACCCACCTAACATTGGGCATATTGCAATCGCCGTCTATAAGATAGTCATTGTTTATTGTAACTTGGAAAGGGATTTGAAAGACTCAGGCGATATGTAGGCAGAAAAACGGTGAAAGGAAGCAATTGTCAGAGACTGTCCAGTTTTAAAATTGATATTGCACCAAACTGACTCGGAACAATCAGATGGGGCTAACACGGGAGACGACTGTAAGCACGAATCAACAAGAGAAAGACACCACCACCATGCGCGTCGCCATCAGAACTGTAGACGCGAAAACCAGGTGGAAAAACCTCTGCGCTAGCAACAGATTCCTCGAACCAGGATTCCGTGCCTATAATCACGTTAGGTTTGACCGAAGAGATCAGAGAAGCAAATTCATCGATCTTGTTTTTTATGCTTTGGCAGTGAACGACCAAATGGTAAGCTCAGAAACTGGATGAGTAGAACACCTTCTGCCAACACACAGCTTTGAGAAAGCATTGCTAGGGCACTGCCCCTTTTGCTAATTTTTCCCCATTCAATAACGATATCCTGCGTGCTATCATACATGAAGCTCTTTTTATCTACAAGGAGCTTATCGTATCGAAGTATGAAGGGGCATATCAGGGTTCTTGCATGTTTAACAAGTTTAGATCGTGCAAGCCTGATGTTCGGGCTGAAATCCTCACGAATAGCGAAGTTAGTGCCCCTCAGCTTATTACCACGAGATAGAATGCGTTCCTTATCCTTGAAGTTAAGAAACTTAATAATGAAAGACCAGTTTTTCCTTTCGTGTAATCTACCAAGCTGATGACAGCGTTATATGTTTGCCGCAGTAATCTGTTCGCCCAGTTGCCTTTGTAAGAAAGATAGCACTTACTCCTCCAACTAGGAACATGTTTCATTGTTTGCGTCATCTAGGCTAAAAATAATTAGGTTGTTTCTTCTGGATCGGTTGCTCTCACTATCGAGCGACGCCCTAAGCTTGAACACGTCTTGACGAAGGGCATCAAGAATGCATTCACTGGCGGCTGGGGGCGAACGCGTGATTGGAAGCGATTCTAATGTGGCGACATGAGTCTTCAAAGCATCAAACCTAGAATAGCCAATTTTTTGGAATTTCTTGATATCAGCTATATCTTGCGAGATACGTTTTGACCCTTAATTACTTCAGTAAGCATTTGAGTCACTGAATTTGCGTCAGCATCCGCAGAGCGAGAATCACCCATATCATTGGCAATGAACGAACCACGTAGACGAGTGTTAGACTAGTACACTTGAACAATGAACGGATATTACCAGCACCATAGCAACAGAACCTTCGCATTCTAGTAAATGCACGATGTGAGCAAGTTTGTCATTTCAATGAATGTCATGAAGCACCATTATTCAAAGTAAAAACATAGAATTAGGAGCAAATAAACAGCTTATTTGCATACACAGATCTCGTAGAAGTGTGCTTGTCATGGCAGTACGGCTAAGGAGGTTTTATCCCTTGATTAATGTAGTGTGATCTAGGCCACTTTTTTATACTGAAATGGCTTCAAAAATTATAATGTAGTGCAGTTTCTCCAATTTCGAGCTTGATCATGCAGAGTTGTCCATTTGAAACATTAGAAAACATTTTAGAAAATATTTATTCGATAAGCAATAGCGATACTTTGATTGGAAGTAAATCAATGATACAGACATTGAAGCCATTACGCATGTTAAGTTTCACCCCTGACAGCTATTGCCCTGAATTCACTAGCTTACTGGTTTGAAATTCCCTTAGTATCTCATGTGCCCAACAAGCCCAATTATGCAAAACTACAAGCCTGGCAATATGAGTATTTCAAAACTTTCCTAAAAACATTGCTTACCTTGCTCACAAAGTAGAACATCAATATTGGGTGGAATGTTCAAGGAACGGTTTGCAATGTGCTTCAATAATGTTGTTTTGCCATGGCTAAAATAAAAACAAGACATTTAGGAAGACCAGGTCCTCACAAAAACCAGCACAAGTACAGACACTCACCCATTGGGCCCAACAAGACCATAACGCCTACCAGCTGTGATTGTGAGACTTGCATTTACAAAAAGATCCTTGCCTCTTGCAGAGATAGAAAAATTGTCCACCTGAAAAATATAAACAGACGTTAGCTACAGCAAGTGTCCATGTAAGCACATTAGTCTGACCAGTAACTCTTACTGCAAGCATGCAAGTGACATTCACAACTTCTCTTTGAAAAAGAAGGTAAAAAAATGTCAATAAATATTTTAGGGCACTTCTACACAAAATACCACAACTTGAATATTTATCAGAGAAAATAGCATAGCAACAAGAAAAGTCATAAACTAATAATGTCAAAACCACATATATCAACACACAGAAAAAACACAGCAATCAGTTTGATTTATACTTTGATACACAAGTTTTA